>NC_069658.1:266042261-266345292 GCF_027244095.1 Hemicordylus capensis
GGGTAGAAATTTACGAAACAGATAAAATTCATCTTCTAGTTTTCTTTTCCACTGTCTCTAATGAAACCACTGTAGCTTTGCTAACCTTTAAAAAAAATCTTATGAACTGGGACGCCGCTATTTGTTGTGGGACAGGCCAAAACTTGACAAGTGAAGCTTTCTTTCCCTATCATTAAATTCCCATGCCAGGGAGCTCCTGTTCTTTTAACAGCTGCATGAGAGGCAGAATCCAACAGGTGAATGCTTTGAGGATTCATAAGCATTTATATAATGCTCCAAGCTGTTCAAAGCGTTTCCCATAGATTCTCAGTAATTCTTACAACACTCTTATAAGACAGGTCTGTGTTATGAGGCGCATGAGGGAATCGCAGCTTGCCTAAGATTTCATGGCTGAGATTTGAATGATCAAATCTCATCCAGATCATCCTCCCAGGTTATACCAGCTCCAAAATGCAGTAATGAGAGCTGCACTTGGTTGAGTTTCAGCTTTTAAAAGTACAGGAGTCCTACCAAAGAAAGGTGTTGACCATCAAAGTAACTCTAAAATAAGCCGTGCTGCTTTCTCTCTTTTTGCCATAAGGAGCCACATGGAAATCCTTCAGTCTGTAAAAATTTCATTGAATATAGATGCCCACTTCTGTCCTTCCTGTGATTTCCATCAAGGGCTCCAAGCTCCTGCAGAGCTCCGTTGAAAGGCTTCTGTCCCTTAGCGTAGAGCCTGTGGGTTGAGATCAGTGTGTCTTTCAGTCTGCAGGTGTACAGTCACATGTTTGCTGTCCTAGCCCTCTGGAAGTGGTTCAGTGATGGTGTGGCTAATGGTATGTTAATTCCCCACCCCTGCATTGACTGTTGCTTCTAGAGCCTTGGCACTGTGGCCTGCTAGTAGTTGTGGGTTAAAATAAGTTGTGTTTGGACTGGGAATAGTCTACCATAGCCTCATGCCCCTCTTTGGTGCTGCAACTGAAGCAGACCTGGGGCTTTAATCTTGCTTTGGAGACTGATGTGTGTTTGTTCTCGCTTTCTGCTAGTTCTAAGCAGTGGCTCTCTGCCTGCAAGCACCGTTGGGGTGTTGAGAATCTTTCTGGGTCTCTTCATTAAGTCCATGTGCTGTATTATTGGTTCCTCCCCAGGCCCTGCTGTAGCCCACAGGCTCCCCTGCCTCTTCTGCAGAGACGGAAAAGCCTTGACAAGTTTGCAAGTGGTGTGCCGCTGCTCCAGAGCTGGGGCTTTGCTTCCGAAAGTTCCCAGACTCCGCTACCGCAAGAGGGTTGCCACTTGCCCGGTGCAGGTGTACAAAGAGGCCCTGAGGGCTTCTGGGACAGCCCTCTTCCCTTCACTCTTCCCTTGAGGACCTTCCTTGCTGACCAGCCCAGCATGTCGAATTGCCTCTCCCTGCCTCCTTCCTCATCTCTGCCGGAGGGAAGCCTTGGAAGCTAGCTTTCGCTCAGACGCCTCTCAGCTTCAGCAGCAACTGGGATGTTTCCCATTTCTTGGATGACCGCAGTAACAGCCGCGTGCTTTTCTGGTGCCCAGTTTCGAAAACCAAATGGCTCTATTGCTTTAGGAGGGGAGACAAAGACTCTGGAACCATGTGGAATAATTGCCCCATCTCAATACTTCTGTGGCTGACTGACCTTGTGGCTTCAGTCTGGTAAGAGTCTGGCTAGGGTTCCGTGGAGCCTCCCCTTAGAAATATGCCTGGGTCTGGGACTCCCAGAAGACCTCTAGGGCCTAATATGATGCTTGAATCAGCCTCCTAGTCACTGAAAATTATTTAGACTGTTCAATTTGCTTAGAAAAGCCCTCAAAGTGGGTAATGGAGGCTCCTGCTATGCTCTGTATGTGAGCTTTTTCCTTCACGAGGTGGGAAGGCTTCCTGAAGAGACAGATCCCTCATCCTGAGCACTCCCAACACATCTTTCTCTTTCATCCACCAAGAAGAGACTCAAAGCCATGACCAAAGAAGACTGAGCAAGAGAGGCCTGCTGGGTGAAGAAGATCCACTAGCTAAGGCACAGGAGAGGGCAGTGACAGATCCCCCCACAGGGCTATACCAGTTGGCACATATTAGAAACCAAACTTACAAACCCTTTCAGGAGGACAACAGCTGCTTCTGCTGCACCCTCTCACAGGGTAATGAAGAGCCATGTTTCTGACAACAGCAGTACTTCAATGTGTGTAGCTCTTTTGAGTGTTAAAAGTGCTTCACAGGCACTGACTCGCCATCCTTACACCACCACTATAAGATAGAAAAGTATCCTATTATGTATGAGTGTTAAAGGCTGAAGCGGGACCTAAAGGCCCCCTTGTGAGTTCATGGTAGAGGTTGGATTCCATAACATGATGCCTTAAATAACAGGGCACCAGCTTTTGATCTTGCTGATCCTAAAGGTGGGGATCAAAACTGACAGCTGAAGAGCAGAATGTGGCACCCCAGAAGCCAATTCAGAGGTGAGCACGTCTGTGCAGAGAGGCTGCTTGCTGTGGCTACAGGACTTGCCGGCTGTTCATTCAGAGAGATGGCTGGCCTACTTTCACAGGGGTGGCCAACCTGAGGCTCTCTAGCTGTTGTTGGACTACAACTCCCATCACCCCCAGCCATAATAAATGGCAGCTGAGGATGATGGGGGTTGTAGACCAACCATGTTGGAGGATCTTAGGTTGGCCTCCCTGTTCCATTATCTCCTCAAAGTAGCTTTCTAGTAAAATGACCTGCTGAGCAGGACCTCTTAAACATGAACTATAATTTGGCCTGCACGTAGTCAATACCAATAATAATTGTCAATACCAGAATAATTATCTTTGGGAAGGAGAAATGCAAAATAAAACCAGAAGAGTGTGTGTGTGTGTGTGAGAGAGAGAGTGTGTGTATAGAAAATCCTTAGCTTTTATACCAGAGTGAGTTTTCCTGAAATTTCCATGGAAACTGTGAAAATGAAGAATCAGATCAGCATTCTTTTGTGCAAAAAGTTGTGCATTTCATGGGGACACTGACCCCAGTATAGATGTTTTATTCTTGCACTAGGCTTCAGTTAAGTCCATCACATTTTTCTTGTCAATGCTCCTGTGACAGTCAAGTTCAGCAGGTGATATTTTCATTGCTGCACTTGTGTTTCCCCCCCAATAAAGCAAGTTAAAGGCCCCCAGTTAAAGGCACAGGAGACAGCTAAGAAAAAGTGGCAAACCAAGTTTTGACCGGCCAATGTTAAATTTCCCTACTAGCTTTCACAGAGACCCCCTACAAGGGAGGAAAATGCTATTCTAGGACACATTCAGCTGGGCTAATTTGCCTGCACCACTCAAATTATATACCTTAGAATTATGGGCTTGCACTCATGTAATATTTGGACAAAATTTGCATTTGTCTCACTAGCTCAACTTGTGTGTTCAGCATTACTAGGCTGGTGTACCATTGTCCATTATGCTAGCCATTTCCTTCCGGTTTGCAGCAGAAGCTACATTTATATAGTACTGATGGACTGCATTTTGTCTCAGTAACAAAGCCACTGCTTTCCCTTTACTCATCTCAGAGCACTTTTTTCAAAAGCAACAACAAAAAACTCCTCTAAAGTTTTTTTTTTGGTTGAACCATCAAACATTCAACTAGTTGTGTTTGAAGTGCTTGAAACCCAAAAACAAAGCATATGGAAGAGGGGCAAATAGGAAGAGGCAATCCAGATTCAGTCCATAAGCTGCATCTGTCCTTTGAGGGAGGAAGATGGTGCCAGGGGCAAGCAGAGCTCACCTCACAGCAGAAAAGCTGGCACTTGTGCTTGTTCCTGGTTACATCTTCTTGTAGGCAATATTTCCTTCTAGTTTGGATGTCACCTCCCACCCCCATTATTATTTTCTTATGCCTGTGAATCATGGAAGTCAAGCCAGCCTCTACCTTCACATCCAGCTCTAGGTTTCCATCTTGGTCAAAGCAGTGTTGGTGATCAAGAAATGATCAATACTTTGGTATATGAAAACTGGCCAGGCAGATAGATAGGAGTACTCCTGGGTTGAATGCAAAGCATCTAGAATGCATTGGCCTTTTGGGGAAGGGTTTAATCAAGATGCATGTTCGTGAGAGCATTAGATGGCTCATGAATTCACGTTATGCTTGGGTATGCTGCAATAGTACACATTTATAAAAATGCCTAGATGTGATATTATTAGGGCTGCAACAACTAAATTTATTTTTAAAAGGTTTTGACAGGCTCAAAAGATGCCCTTAGTTAAATCAGGCAGAGAGACCTATAAAATCAATACAGGTCCTTAAAAATTGCAACTGCCAAGCACTATCTTAAGAGGCATTCCACTGTTCTTCTCTTATAAGAGGGAATGTCTCTGAGAAGAAAGCTGCCCAGCATAGTGCTGGTTTTTAATGTACAGAGCTCTAAAATGGCAGATGCCTCTCAGCTGAGCCCCACTGTGATCTCTCTAATCAGCTCAGAGCATCTTCTTGCTAGTGCTTTTCATGGATGGCAAAGGCATGGACAGAGACCCTGGATGTCCATGTGAATCTGGGCATCTACCAGGAGTAGGATTGAATTGTCATCACAGATATTGAACAGGCTGCATTTGTTCAGTTATGATATTTTAGTGAGTGTGCCTGTTTTAGCATGCTTTGTATTATATCTCACTTGTTCTTATCCATCCTTAGGGTTGCCACGTCTTTACTACTGGCCCTGCTCCTATGCCTTTAATGGCAGCTTAATACAAATGTTTAGCAAGTGAAGCTTTCTCTGGTACAGAGGTAAGGCTGGGGAAAACATTGCCTGCTAAATTTGTGTACAAAACTGCCAGAATGGTCAAAGAGTAGGGCCAGTCAAGAAGATGGCAACCGCTTTAGTTCTAAACACATAATGATCAAAGAAGGTTAAAAAGAAAGGTTCAACTCACCTCTTTTACAGTCCCCGAGTCCCCAGCTCTTTGAAAATAATCAGGAATACATGTTGTGTGTTTAGTGAAATTTTATAGTCTTCCTTGGTTTGTATTTATTATATCATCAATACTTAGTGGTTTGTGAATTCTAGTTTGTAAAAAAAAAATAAACTTTTGTGACATATTTAACTACCTTTGGAGATTCCGTTTTTACTAGGTTTCAATACAACACTTCTATTTGTGGTAATTTTTTTTTTTAATTGCATCTAAATTGAGGGAATTAAGAGGTCAATCATTTGTACTTAAGGGCAAAAACTAAGACTTAATAGTGCTGCAAGGAAAAACCCTAGGAAACAGGGAAAATAAACTTTTATTGGATCATTTATGTCAGCATAGGCGTAGGCAAGCTTTCAAAATTACACCAAGCCCTCCACAAAGAATGGAAAGCCAGGTGTAGGCAAAATTTTAACCCAGATATCCAACTATTTTCACATTCTTCTCAGTTATTTATTTAACATTTTTCAATACCGCCCAAAACCTGCATCTCTGGGCAGTTATGAAGTCTGTGCAACTTAAAAGCTTGCATACTATGTTGCAAACTGGGCAGCTCAGTCATCTGGGACAGTTAGGGCAACCAGCTGAACAACACCACTGCCCAAGTTCCTCTCATTGCTGAAGCCAGTGCTAGAAGAACATAAAAGCCCTGCTGGATCAAGCCAAGACCCATCTAGTACAGCATCCTGTTTCAAATAGTGACCCTGCCCCCCAGGTGCCTCTGAGAAGCCCACAGGCAAGAGTTGAAGGCATGCCTGCTCTCCTGCTGTGGATCCCCTGCATCATTCAGAGGCATCCTGCCTCTGGACCTGAAGATAACAGACAGCTATCAAGACTAGTAGCCACTGAGCAACAGGACAGAGAAGACCATCCGGGACGCAGGAAAGACAGGGTGTTGTCCTTGTGGAAGATTAACATTCCGATTGCCAAGGCAACCATTTCAAGAAGCAAGGTTATTTTTACTGGGCTGCTATGGGTAGCAGGTTGCCACCACTGGAGTGGCCCTAAAGGGGAGGGCACCAAAGGGGATCATCCCTTTAGGTGTTTACAAGATCATGACGATGTCACCGGGAAAGAAGGGGAGTTTAGTCATACTCGATTAGGCCATGCCCTTCTTCATACTAAGGACAATTGATGTAATTAAAACGTAAAGTTATTTGTTGTGAGCTGCTTTGAAGGTGGGAAAGCAAGACAGAAACCATTTGAAATAAAATAAGTAAATATTCTTGATTCAATAAAAGATGCTGGATAGACACGAACTGTTTATAGCAACATTTAAATTAAAAAAACAAGATTCAAAGCCTCTCCTCTGCACAGTTTTCAGGACTATGACTTTCACACAGCAGATGCAGGTATTATGAAGGAAAGAGGCCGACTTCACATCAGACTATATGCCAGCATCATTGTCAAGATGAGCTTCGCTGCTGCTCAAGGTCTCATGTGGCCAAGGGGCCCCTATGGCACGCAACTTACTGAACACATGGACGCGGACTCTACCATTGAGGCTTCTTCCAGGAAGCACGAAGACAATGTGTAATCCATAGAATGTAAGAGATGCATAAATCCCACTTAAGTCAATGGGATTTGCAGTTGAAGTGAGCCTAACCTCTGAACTGCACACAACGTTGGCGATCAATGTATGCTGCCAAAGGCACCCCCTACCCCAACCGACACCCTGTAGGGTTGGTGGTTAGGAGTCCATTGAGGTTCTATTGCTCAGGGCACACCATGTTCCTAAAAACTGAAGCTGCAACGAGTCCTGAAACACTGCCAGCAGAGTTCTGTGTTGGCAAGTTTCCCTTATACAGCCTCCTTCAGCAAATCTGGGACCATTTTGCCAGCAGGGGGCAACTTTGTCCTGCCTTTCTGCAGGTAGAGGCCTCCTTTCCATGCCAGAGAGAGCTCTTCCTGGCTTCAAGGCTAGCACTTCCACCTCTTAGGGAAGATGTCATGACTGTCTTTTCATTGCTTGCTCTGGTCCTGTGGCAAGGCAAGCCCCAGTAAAGAAAGTGTCCTTGAGAAAAAGGCTGGCAGAGGAGCTGTGAGCACCTTGTCAGAGGAAGACCTGGCACCAGGGAGGAGAAGCTGGTGCAGGTGGAGGTGAAGTGGCAAACGGTGCACCTGCTGCTGCTGCAGGTGAAGCTTGCGCAGCAAAGACTCACCCAGGACCTACCAAGAAGGAGAAAAGGGAATTATTATTGTTAACCGCTTCTGTAGTAAAATGTTTACAGTCTGTTATTTCACTACTGGTCTGAGGGGGTGGGTGGGTTGCCACTCTAACCCAACAGTAGGTAACAGTCTCATTTTATCCTTATGACAAACTGGGAAGCTGCATAAAGCAGGTGAACAGTGACTTGCTGGGCCAGACAGTGAGCTTGCTGGTAAGCAGGGATCTGAACTCGGATGTCTGGTGCCCAAGCACAATATTGTACCAAATCTTGATGCGACACAGGAGAGCCATGATCAAGAGCTTCCACCTATTCCCCCCCCAGCCCCCCATAATTGGCAACCCCATGCATCTGCTTTGAAGATCAAGGGCGTGGCCCATATGGGACCTATCTTTTGCAACCACCAGGGGGAGGGAAGGTTTGATTAGGGATTTAAATCAAGGGTTAAACCACTCTCCCCCTGCACCACTTCCCCAATTTTCAAAACAGTGTGTGGGGTGGTTAGAGTCAGCCCTGACTGACTCTCAATGGACTGGAGTCAAGGTACCTGAAGAATGGCCTTGTACCAACCAAAGCTGCCTGTTCACTCACTCAGAGTGTCCTCAGAGGCTCTCCTCCAGGTACCCCTGCAATCGGAAGTTGGGCCATTGACCACTGCAGAGATTTTCCTTGCTTCCCCTGGTTGACTTTGGCTACTGGTGTTAGTTCTCTTACTACTATAGTTTTGACTGCATTCAATTTTATTGTATGTATGGATTTTGTGGATTCATAAATATAGATAGATATTGAGCTCCTGCATAATATGAACACATGAAATTGCCTTATACTGAGTCATAAACACTTGATACCTCCAGCTCAGTATTCTCTGCACTGACTGGTAACCCCCCATAGTTCAGACAGGGAGTCTGAACTCTAGTCCTACCTGGAGATGCCAGGGATCGAGTCTGGGACCTTCCACCTAAAAAGCAGGTGCTCAGCCACTGAGCTACAGCCACTCCACCTCTAGATTGACCCCCAACTTCACTGGCTCATACAACATCTAATTCTGAAAATAGGTAATGACTATTCCCATTTCCAGATGACTCGACACTCTACAAGCTCCTAGTCCATATCTACCACATCCACACTGAAGTCAAGACAGGAGTGATCTCGAGGGATAAGCAGGGCCGGCGCGATGCAGTAAGCAAAAGCCGCATTGCAGTGGGGCACCGATGTTCGGGGGCGTCGGCTGCTCCCATCCCCGTTGTGCCCTTACTCGGCGCCTGCTGGCTGCTCCAGGGAGGGGGCGCTCGCTGAGCTTGCTTGCTCCCTCCTGCTCTTGCTTGCTCAACAGGCCAGGGGAGCACTCACTCTGGGGCACCTGCCTGCGCCTGAGAGCTGTCTCTTTCCCCAGGCTTTCAGTGAGGGAGAGGAGCCCAAGCAGGCAGCATGTGCGGGGGTGGGAAGGAGGAGAAGCACTTTACTAATTGGTCTACCAAATGTAAAAAGTAAAGAGGGCAAAGTAAACTTCTGCTGGTGTGGAGTGGGGTGGGGAGATCTAGTGTTCTTCGGGGCATGTAAGGTGGGGGGGTTGAGTTGTCATCCCGTTCTTGGGTAAGTTTTGGCTGGTTTGGGGATGGGGAGTATAGGGGTTTACTGTGTGTGTGTGTGCGCGCGCGCAAACTTTGGGAGCAAAGTCAGGGACTTTTAACACCCACCCTAGCTTCTTTCCATGTGTGAGGCTTTGGTAGAAAGGAAAAGGAGGCATGTGGGGAGATGGTGGGTTTGCTTCCTTCTGATCATCATTATGCTAATCAAGTTTTCTCATTGCTGCCTCTCTCTTTCTCCCAGCCTTGGCTTATTGCCTCAGATCATCTATGAACACAGATCAGCTTTTTCACAATGAGAAATCTTCCTCCCCATCCCCTGCCACCTCCCACTTCCCTTCTCTGGCATTTGCAGCACCCTTTTAGCAAGGAGAAATGAAAGCGACACAGTCCTTTCAACAGTCTTGCTTGGGGAGGGGCCAGAGACTCCCAGGGGCTGTTCTGAGGCAGCATCTGAAAGCAGCTTTGCTTGCTCCTGCCTCCTCTTTCTTTCACCCTTACTCCCACTTCGTTAACATGTTTCACATTTGACTATCGCATTTGCCAATTGTGCCATGGTATTCTATTGATATTAATATTTGCATTAGCCGACATCCAGACTTAATGTTGTGTGTACCCAAACAATTTTCTCACGCATAACAGGGCAGGGGTGATTTCTGCCAACCCCCCAACAGTCCAATGTGCTTCCAAAAATACATCCTTGAGGGTTGCAGGACTCACACACAGGGAATGGAATGAATGGAAGGATCCGTCTAGCCCAAGTGCTTGGCACCCTCTCTTTGTGTCACTGAGGAGTGACATCGAGGAGTGAACTTTGCTCAAGGATTGTTGGACAAAGACAGGCCACCCCCTCATTGTTGTTTTTTAATTTCTGTTTAGCTTGAACATGGTAAGGCATCTGTATGCTGTGGTTTAACTGTCTAATAAAAATATTATTTAATAAAAATCATGCCATCCCACACCTGCAGTCTAAAGTGGTACAATCCAAGACCAGTTTTAGTGCTTGTTCTGTTGTTAGAGTCAACTGGACCTCTATCTATATGAAAGGCAGTGAAAAATGATGATAACGGTGGTACCGGAGTGTGTCATGCACAATCATTCTGTGCATGACACACTGATGTGCAGAAACGTTTGCAGATATTTAGAGCCTCTTGTCCATAGAAACAGTCAAAGTAAGTATTCTCAGATCAAGTTGCTTCATCCAGAATGTCAACTAGCTTCCACAGAAACACAATCTCTTTCCCATCAATGACATTAGCACTTAAAAGTGTGAGAATGTGCACTGGGTTCTACTAAGCTGTTATTAGAAAAGGAAAACCTCTTTTAAAGTTATGTGATGGGGCAGAATTTTGCCCTGCAAAGATTTATGTATGGGGCATAAAAATGTGCAACAACACCTGAGTGGGATCTAAAACTAACTGAGCTGATATCATAAAACTTGTGAGTGTGCACACGTGCGTATGCCTTAGAGGGAACACTGATCTGTACTTTGCCAGCTAGAGTAGTTATAAAGGGAAAGTGATATGGCGTGGCCCAGTTTAATATTCCAGTATTGCAAGCGAATATTGAAGCCCTTCCTGGAGTTGGAGGGATCCACAGAGGCGATCTAGATCAACCTGTGCTCACTGAAGGAAATCCAGAGCAGAGCAATCGCAGCAGGGGCTGTCCAGCTTCTGCCTGTTGACTTCCAGCTAGGGAGAACCCACCCTTTCTCCAGTTAATTGATTCTGTTGCTAGACTGCTCTGACCATTAAGAAGCTTCTCCTAATGTGCTCTGACATCTGCCCTCCTGTAACTTAAGCCCATAAGATCTTTTCTTGCTCTTTGGGGCAGGCAGAGAGCACCCATACTCTGCCTTCTATGCCATAGCCCTTAGGAGATGTGAAAGAGTGCAGAGATGTTCCTCCTGAGCCTTCTTGTCTCCAGGCTAAACATATAATGCTAATGGCTCCTTCTCAAATGGAGATACTGGTGCCAGCTCTCCCCTATGTTGGAAGTACCCAACCGTTTTCTTCCCAATATTTTTTTCTGGAAGGATCATCACCTATCATACAAATGGAATAATATTGTAAAGTTGTGTGTCTCACTGAAAAAATTCCCAAGTAGGAATTGAAACCCTTTCCAAAAAGATATTATTCTTTGCAATGTATATGCTCCGATTTTATAAATATAATAGAATTGTAAAATACATTTTTCCTTTCATATCTCTGGAATGTGCGTGTGTTTTATTATCTATAGTGGCACACAATGCACATGTGTGCACACTGCCTTGATACTGCCACTCAGAACAGAACTCATTCTGCTCAGTTTTTAAAAATAAATGGGGCGCGGGGTGGTGGCGATTTATAGGTTGCGGGGGGGGGGCCAGAACCCCTAGCACCGGCCCTGGGGATAAGTTTTGTTTCAATGCAACCAAGAAGAATTCCAAATGAGACGCACCTCAGTTCTGATCCTGGCATGTTACAAGACCAAACCTGGACTCCCTAGTCCACATGTAGGGAGCCATGTAAGACCGACTTGCCTTCTAGCCCCTTGCAACTCCTCATCCTGCTTCCGAATCATGAGGTCACATGCTGCTTTTGCCATGGCCCACCCTTTTCTCT
Organism: Hemicordylus capensis; assembly: GCF_027244095.1. NCBI lineage: Eukaryota > Metazoa > Chordata > Lepidosauria > Squamata > Cordylidae > Hemicordylus > Hemicordylus capensis. The sequence goes on from NC_069658.1 coordinate 266,053,542, forward strand.
ACAAGTTGTGTCAGTCAGTCTTAGCACTTTAATGATGATGGGCAGAGCCTGATTTGGAGGTTTACCATAAAAAGGAAGACACCTTCTTTTCCTCATTCATTCCCAGGAGCAGCTTCAGCCTTGGAGATTCAACACCAAGCTCACAGAGAAAATCAACCAATCACGGAGAAAACTCTGTGTGAGCGTACTCTGCTTGCATGTCTTGGTATGCAAACAAAAGTGTGAATGTAAGACAGAATACAAAATGTTCTAGAGCAAGTCAAAGATAAAAATGACAGCAAGTCTTCATATCAAGCACATACAGAAGCCTTCATATCAAGCTCTATTGCTGCTACTATGTCCTGAGTTACAGTCCAATGTTTCTGGAAACAGAGGAACAAATCTATTTTGAAATGACACTGGCACATCAGCTTCTCTCCGCTACCCTGTTAAGTGGCTCTAGAGATCTGTAGCACCAGGTTAGACAGCAACAGTTCCACTATCTGGTACCTGTACACGAGGCAGGGTAGTCTCAGCAGGCAGGAGGAAGGGCTCCCCCAGGACTGTCCCCACACGAGAAGAATACAGATGATCCCCTAGTGCCGGGCTCAGGATCAGTGTCAGATGCACCAGGAGCTGGCCAGTGAAGGCTGCCGGAGAGAGAAGTGAGAGGTGAGGACGCCTCACATGAGAGCATCAGGTGAATACGCACAATGTAACCCGCAGCCCTAGCTCTCTTCAGGACTTTTGAGCAGGACAGATGTAGAGTGTCCAAAATAAAAAATGACCACAGCCCGATTCTGCAGCCAAGAAATTTTAAAATTGACATTGCGAATAAATCATGCCAAATGACACTGTTTTGTTGCAGCGTGTGGCACGATTTTCAAGTGCTAAAAAGAGGCAGAATGGCAGAGGGCAAGGCATGGAGTTACAGCAAGCATTTCTAGGAAGCAAGGCTAGGAATAAGAGCAGGGAATGGAGTCATACGAGCAAAGAAACCAAATGAGGCTTAAATGTGGGGAGCAGAAGGGACTAAGAGCCTTGAGGAGGGGGGAGGAGATAAACTGGGCACAGAAGCCTCATCCCCGACCCACACAGAGGCCTGCCAAAGGCTCATCTGGTTTCTAAGCATTTCAAACAGTGCTCACACAACTCAAATGTTTCTCTGAAGACTGGAGACTTAACCATTAGAAAAACAAGGCCACAGGTTTGCTACGTCAGGTCGCAGATCAAATGCGGCACGGCCTTAATCTTGGGCTAGGACGGCAACCGGGTCCATGACTGGATGGAGTGCAGCTAACTGAGCTGATCCAGGAGTGGAACTGCTCACTTTTTGCTGCTGCCCGTTTCTCGTTGGCCTCCCCCCTCACAACACCCCTCCCAGTGGCTCCTTAGGGGCCTGTGCCACGGCTGCTGCTCTGTACCACACCTGTCAACGGCTGCAGCTGCAACAAGGCACAGCCGTCATGCGAGTCCAGCACCCTGAAGCACGTCAATGTCCTTTTCACCTCCTTCCTCTGGAAGCTCTGACGAGATGGGGAAGCCATGGGCACCACCTGCAACCACACCGAGGACACAAGTCAGCCCGTTCCCTGGGTCACATCAGCAGCGCGACAGTCACAGCAACCCCTATGCCCAGTCCAGACCGCTGGATCCCAGATGAGGCAGGACCAAAAGTGTCAGGACTCCTTTGGGGCTAGCGCTTCCCCTGCAGGGACTCTACTGCACAATGGTTGGGGGCTGGGGCTGCTCAGTGCTCCCTCTGGCATGTGCATGTGTGTGCGCGCACACACACTTCTGATGTCCGCTCAGTTAATTTTAGATCCCGCTCAGGCTGAATCAAGAAGGCCCCACTCTGAAAGCACGTGTGCACACATGCCTTGATACTGCCACCCAGAACAAAACTCATTCTGCACACAGATGGGGGGAAAATAAGAGTGAACACTGGACCTGCTGCCCCCAGCAGCAGCAACTCTCCTAGAGCCATAGCCCTGTTAATCCTCTCACCAGGACAAAATCTTCAACCTGCTTCAGCTTGAGGCCTGTGCAAACTTCCCCTTCCGAGGCTGCCGGGATTCTGGTAGTGACAGCACTGCGAAGAGAGAGCGTATTGTCAGGCCCAGCATTCACACACATGCATGCACGCGCACGCACACGCACACTGCCCAATTCTACAATTCTCTGCTTGGAGAGAAATGGGGAAGGCAGAATGGTACCTTATAGCCCTTTCTTTCTCTCCCCCCCCCCCATCCCCTAGTAGAAACAGGAAGAACTGAGAAAGTCTTACGCACTAGTAGGTAGCAGCTGGACGTCCTGTTCTTTGACACTTGATATAGAAGTCCCGGAGATGCTGGACAGTGCTCTGACAACCTGAGAGCAGAACCAGTCCAGAACTTTCCCTAGGGAGATACAAAGTGCTTCGTAATCCTTAGGTTGCTGAGATAAGCCATTAATATTCCCATGGTATGGACAGAATACGGAGGCAGAAAAACAGTTACTTGCTTACGGCTGCTCAATGAATCCACGGCTGAGATGAGATTTAAACGCATGCCCAACTTCAGAATTTCCCCCACTGTCAGACAGAATTGCTAGCCATGGTTTACTTCCAGTTAGTACTTTGACAGCTGCTCCATAGAGAGCAGATGGTGAGAAAGGAGTCTCACCATCTCCCTCAGCTGGTTGTTTTTTTACCCAGGCCACTGGAAACCAAGCAATGCAGTCAATTAGCTGCTGCATGAACAGAAAGACCCTTTGCACCAGATGGCATTGGATGATTGGTGGGAAAGGGAACAGCCAAAACTGGTTTTGCAGGATAGAAGAGGGAGCAGCAATGTTTAGCGGCTTGAAGATCTTTCCAATACACTGGGAATATGCAAGCACAAACATGACAGGAGCACCGAATCCCTGTAGAGACACCTGCTACCCATTCTATGTACCACAACACCTTGCAAAGTGCTGGTGCTAAAAGATATGCTGTCTCCACAGTACCACTTTCCTTTCCATTACCCTGAACAATTAGGTCTCTTGCCTTGTAAAAGCCAATCACAGGCCTCTCCACCTCCCCAGGGCAAGTGAGGTGGTGGTGTTTTGGAGGAGAGGACAACATAACTAAGAGAGCTGGGAAGGAGATTAGAGGGCTGGTGTCAGCTCTACACAAGAGCAGCTTCCTCCAAATAACTCCCTGGCTCTCTATGGCTTCACTCTCAAGCCTGAGTCCCAGAACACAGTTTTCTGCTTAACCTTTGTACTATGGGGATCCCTACAGCATCTCAAGGACACTCTCTTCACTATGAGAAAAGGCTACAATATTTTGTGCTTTCTAGTTTAGAAAAAGGTGACTAAACAGGGAGACATGATAGACTGCAGGACTGCTCAACTTCAGCCCTCCTGCAGATGTTGGCCTACAATTCCCATAATCCCTGGCTATTGACTGTTGTGGCTGGGGATTATGGGAGCTGTAATCCAAAAACAGCTGGAGGGCCAAAGCTGAGCAGCCCTGTGATAGAGATGGATTAGAAAACAATGATTTCTTGATGATGATGATCCCACTTCTAGTGCCAGCCCAAGCCCCTGTCTCATGAGGAGGTGCATGGTGCTCACCATTCTTCTCCCTGCAGTGCAGGTGCACAAAGCGCACTGATGTTTCTCCACAACCACCCCTACCCTGGCAGCACATGGTAAGTGCGGATCCCCACTCTTTGTCCCGACCCCCAACCTCTACTAGCACTGCACTTCCCACTCTACCAACCTCCCAATGGCACACAGCAGCGCTCCCTGCATCACCCAGAAGGAGGAGGAGGCAAGGAGCAACAGTGGCCATGAAGAGAGGCGATGGAGGAGTGGGCAGGCAGATGGGCGGACAGCAGAGTTCCCTCTAAGGCGTGCACGTGTTTTTTTAATGTCCACTCAGGCAATTTTAGACCCCGGTCAGGTTGAATGCACATGCACACACACAGCCTTGATACTGCTGCCCAGAACAAAACTCATTCCACACACAGATGAAAAAAATTACAGAGAACACAGGCAGAGGCAGGGCAGCGATGCCTCCCCCACACCCTTATTGCCTGACTTGGCCTGGTGGGAAAAGACTGACCCTGCGAGCACTGAGGAACCCATCACTAATCCGTCCTGCACACATCCCACTGTGGTTCTTCCTAGAACCAACTGCCCATGCCTTGCTCAGCTCCTTACTTTCCTGCAGCTTTGATCACCTGGAGATCCTCCGTGTGGTCTAGTTTCCAGCTTAGATCTGGTAGAAGAGACAGCAGAGTCAGCTCCCCTGGTTTGCCTGGAGGAGGAGCAGGAGGAGGAGGAGGAGGAGGAGATACAATTGGTCAGTGCCAGGGCCTTGCATTACTCTGCTCACTGCCTTTCCTGATGTGGCAGGTGTTGGTTTGCCCTGCCACACTGTAGCTGATCTGCCTGCCCCACTTTCACTTTGGAAGCAGACTTGTCCTTCCAGTATATCTGGCTCCTTATTTATGTATTTAACAAATTTGTATACCACCCACTACCAAAGTCTCTAGACAGTTACAGCATTAAAAAAAACCAGTTAAAAGATCAAATTAAAATAACCATAAAACCACATCAACTAACTAAAAAGCTTGGCTGAAGAGATATGTCTTCAGCTGTTTCCTAAAAGCCAACAGGGATGGAGCAGCTCTAATCTCAGCCGGAAGTGCGTTCCATAGCCCAGGGGCAACTACAGAGAAGACTCGCCTTTGAGTTGCCACCAGAAGAGCCGGCGGCACCCTCAGATAAACGTCCCCTGAAGATCGTAATAAGCAGCAGGGTTCATAACGAAGAAGATGTTCTCTTAAATACCTTGTGCCCAAGTTATTAAGGGCTTTATAGGTAATAACCAGCACTTTGTAGTTTGCTCGGAAACCTATTGGTAGCCAGTGTAGATCCTTTAGATCTTTAATATGGTCTCTACGGGGCATCCCAAAGACCAATCTGGCAACAGCATTCTGTACCAATTGCAGTTTCTTGACTATGTAAAAAGGCAACCCCACGTAGAATGCATTGCAGTAGTCAAGCCTGGAGGTTACCAACAAGTGCACCACAGTCTTAAGGTCATTCACTTCCAGGAAAGGGTGCAGCTGGCGAACCAGTTGAAGCTGATAGAAAGCACTCCTGGCCACCGCCTCCATCTTAGGTATCAGAGAGAGGGTTGGGTCCAGAAGTACTCCCAAACTGCGAACCTGTTCCTTCTGGGGGAGTGTAACCCCATCCAGAACAGGCAGATTTATCCCATTTCCTGAAGCGCGGCTTCCTACCGTGAGCACCTCCATCTTGTTTGGATTCAGTCTTAGTTTTGTTATCCCTCATCCAGCCCATTACTGTCTCAAGGCAGGCATTATGCCATTGCCTGATGAAGCAGGCAGAGAGAAATAGTATTGTATTTCACTTGTCTAATTCACAGAGCACAGCTGCCCCAGCCCCACAGACATACATACCTGTCACAGGCAAGCCTGGGGGTTTGTTGATAGCCACAAGTGTACCTGAAACCCAAAGCAACCAATAGCTTCAGAAATGAGGGCCCAGAATTAGTGTATTCAATCCAAGCCTACCAAGTATAGAAGAAAAATTCCAAAACTGCTACAACTGAGAATGCAGGGATGATACGGGATTTTAAGACTCCAGGGACTGGAACAAGCCTCTTCAACTTTGGGCCCCCCCAGCTGTTTTTGGACTACAGCTCCCATAATCCTTAGCCACAGTAGCCAACAGCCAGGGATTATGGGAGTTGTAGGCCAACATCTGCAGGAGGGCCGAAGTTGAGCAGCCCTGGACTGGGACTTCCATGCTAAGTTGAGCTCCCTGTCCACAGTCCCCACTCCCATTCCTTTCCAGAGGTATCCTAAAAGCCAACAGGGATGGAGCAGCTCTAATCTCAGCCGGAAGAGCCCCTGGTGGCACAGTGGTAAAACTGCCGCCCTGTAACCAGAAGGTTGCAAGTTCGATCCTGACCAGGGGCTCAAGGTTGACTCAGCCTTCCATCCTTCCGAGGTCGGTAAAATGAGTACCCAGAATGTTGGGGGGCAATATGCTAAATCATTGTAAACCACTTAGAGAGCTCTGGCTATAGAGCGGTATATAAATGTAAGTGCTATTGCTATCCTTCTCTTTCTAACTTTATTAATTTCCATAATACACTCAAGGCAACTCGCAATGCTATTGGTTAAAATATACGTAGACATAATACAAATTCATAAAACAATATTTATATAATCACAATAACACCAGTGAAGAGACAGTAGCGTAGAAGCTACTGGCAGTTCATGTGGTGTAGTGGTTAGGGTGCTGGACTAGGATTGGGGAGGCCCAGCTTCACATTCCCAGTCAGACATGAAACTCTATGAGGCTATTCTCACAAGCATCAGAAACCGGGCGAAGGGAGCTCAGCCCGGTTTCTGCAGCTCGTGTGTTGCAACAGGAGCCACACAGCTCCCAGAAGCCAGCCCTCTTAAATCCCCACCCCACTGTTAAACGTGGTTAGCGGAGCACGCACTACGCTCACCTCAGGTTTTTTTGGTCGTGTGTTGCAGCTCCACGCTGTGGCAACTCATGAGGAGAAACCCACCACCACCGACAGGGATGCTACAACAAGCCTCTTGGCATCGGGGAGGCTCCCCAGAATGCTCTGCTCTGAGGCATTCTGGGACTTCCGGGGACCTCCCCGCCGCCCGTGTTGGAGCCGGTAATTGTGTGGGCTGCCCAGGGTGAGCTGCCTGCTCGTGTGCAGCATGAGTGGGTCAAGCCCGCTCTCCTCACAAACCCCCTGCAGGCTCTCCACCCTGCTTGTGTGGAGAGCCTCTTTGGAGGACTCTGGGTCACTTCTTAAATCTCTCAGCTTAACCTTTAAGATGGGTTTAATCTTAAACCCATCTTAACCATCTAAACCTTAAGATGGATAACATTAAGGCTTTAAGAGGGGTTTGGATAACTTCATGGAGGAGAACATATCAACGGCTACTATTTGGAGGGCTATAGGCCATCTCTAGCCTCAAAGGCAGGATGCAGGGGAGTAACAGCAGTAGAGAGGGCATGCCCTCAACTCCTGCCTGCAGGCTTCCAGCGGCATCTGGTGGGCCACTGTGTGAAACAGGATGCTGGACTAGATGGGCCTTGGGCCTGATCCAGCAGGGCTGTTCTTATGTTAACCTACCTCCCAGGGTTGCTGTGAGGATAAACCACCACGTACACTGCTCTGAGCTCTTTGGAGGAAAAGCAAGATATGTGTGGTAAACAAATAATGAAGTAGAATGATCAACAGCAATAATCTCAATCTAAAAATGCTTGCTGAAATAAAATCTGTGCTCTGGACAAGAAAGGGTGTCCTGAACAGGGAAGCAGCAGGATGTTATGCCCTTGTGGGTAGTGAAAGCAGCTCCAATTTTCCAAGAGCTTAGGAACAATTTAAATACTGTTCCACTTAAAAGCAATATTGCTTGCAGTAGTATAAAGAGAACACCACATTGTTTCCATTTCCATCTTGATCATCCAAGAGGGCATAGCTCTACTTTGGAAATGTCAATGAACAGTTTGCATATCAAGACCTACCAGCAAGTACATTCTGAGAATGCTGAATTTAACTCTTGTATTTGGTTGGTCATGCTCTGAATGATTCAGGTGAGAGCTGCAGAGCTGTTTGAAAAACGTTTGATCTCAGAGGAGGAGCCAATGATCATACTTAAGAAGCAGCCAGCTCCACTCCATGAGCGGAGAGGACTTTGATGGCTTCCTCCAGGGCAGGGCCATATGCAAGGCGGAGAATGGGCACTAAGGCCAACTGAGGAAAGGAGTCATAGCAGCAGCCTCTCGTTTCCAACCATCTACACACTCCAAGATGGAGTTTGGGGTTCAAAATGAAACCTGAGACTCAGGCTGTGCCTAGTCTGGAACAAACTAGAAAGCGTTCCCTGCCCCGATAAATATACCAGTTAAGTTCTATACATTTTTGTACATTTGCAGAATAGATTCCACAGCAATATTTTGAAATCCTCCAAAGAGGAGCCCAGGAATACACACTAGCCTATTTATTTTTAGCCTACTTTCCTTAAGGAAAGTAAGTGTATGAGATTACCTGGCATCCTGTGTGTATGTGTGTGGTAAACATTTAAGGAGCAAGTGGGAACCACTTTGGCCCAAATTTGGTACAGCTGTAGGGACACATAGGGACACCTCAAAGGCATAGTTTGTGATGATGTCATCCACCCCAATTCAAGATGACATATGCATAAACGTCTGAGGGGCAAAAGGGCTAACTTGTGAACCTCCTAACCAATCTGAACCAAAGTTAGTACAGTTGTAGAGAAAGATACATAGGGGCACCTCAACAGTGTAGTTTGTGATGATGCCATCCACCCCAATTCAAGATGGTGGACATGTGAACGTCTAAGGCTGACTTGTGAAGATGGTAATTATCAATTAAGATTATAGTGAAAGGAAAGTAGGCAGATTATTTCTTACCAGAACTTGTTAGATTTATATCCCACTCTTTTGTCAAGGAGCCCAGAGTGGTGTACACAAACACATGTACTTGTGTACAGACAAGTACACAGAGACCTAAACACAACTACAACATAGTAGTTGAATAGGGTTACTGTCAACTGGTCTTTTACACAAAGTGTTTTGTATCAGCTTATATCACTTCTCTAATGTTATGAAAGAAAACAACCTGCCCTCTGCACAATTCATGAGAACTTCCATATCCCCAAATTTCACTGGGCATGTTCTCAGAAATTTGAAGGAAACATAGGAAGAACCATAAGAAGGGATATTGGAAACTGCCTCATGCTGTCAAACCCTTGGTCCATCCAGCTCAGTATTGTCTACATGGACCCCTGGTCTGATCCAGCAGAGCTCTACTTAAAACTTACTAAGTAGCAAAGGTTCTTTGTTGGATTCCTGTATCCCCAGTCTCCACAGGTTTAATCCAAGTCTATATGAATCATTTTAAGTATAGTAGCTTTCAACCACAAACTGCACCGAGCACAACTGGCTTTAGAGAGTTACAGGATCTATTTAAGTAGAGCTTTGCTGAATCAGACCAGGGGTCCATCCATGTAATCCAGCATCCTCTTTACAACAGTGACTCAGCAGAGGCTTTTGGGAAGCTCACAGTGGGGCATGAAGGCAACGGCCATAAGTTCAGGTGCTTGTATGAACTAGCATGGGCAGCCTAATGGAGTATTCTAAGAACATTGCCAGGGGAACAGGCTAAGCAGAATTAATTCTTAAAAAGGATTGCAAATTATATTTGTATGACCCAATGGATCTCATGATAGAGACAGCCTTTCCTAGGAACATCTGCTATTTCTTACCAGAAAACAGTACATCAAATGCAGTAACTACCAATCATACACATCAGGGTGACCAGGGTGCGATAAATGGCACAAACATTGGCGTTCAACTTCCTTCTGTTTGTCTCCATGGAATACCTCGAGAGCCTCCTTCCACCACCCTGACAGAGCAAGTTAAGATACAGGGAGAGCACAATGTAATATCCCCCTATGTAAAATGCCCACATACCATCTGCATGCACCACTGATGCTTCCAGCAACTTGATCAATTCTTCTCGGTCCAGTGACTTTGCTGGCCCCAAGATGCTTACTCTGCTAAAATCATCTGCTGCTGGCTTCCCCAAGCCTCTTTGCTTCAGCAGCATTTGATACCTGCAAGAAGAGAAAGTGTAAGAACCACCAGCACTATGCAGCCAGCTTAAAGCTTCTCTGCTTTTCCCTATTCTCCTGACACCAGTTCCCACTACTCACAGCAGAAGAGGGAATTCCTTGCTGATCTAGTAGCAGATGTAAGGAATTCGTATCCTTGTCTGCCTCAGGCTCTAGTCTAAGCCTTTCACAGGGTAGTCAGTGTTATATTGCCAGTGTAGTAGAACAGAAGAGATCCCTCTCCATATCTCTCTGAAATCCACAGCACTTCCTTAGGAGTACATTTACGAGTGTACTTATGAGTAAAGATTTTTAGGATTGGACTAGTAGATGTACAAAAGGGTTTGCTATCCCCTAAACCTCAGAGACGATGACAAAATGGGCTGCAGGTCCACATAAATTATTATTTACAGCCCCTCCCTGCACTTTAGTTAAAAAAACAGAAGACTAATCTTGCCCAGAAAGGACATCTGATCCAGAAACCATTCCTCCTAATGTCAGATTGTGCTTATTTAGTGGCAATGTTGGGCGGGGGGCACTCTGCACATACACAATTGCATACTCTTTTCCCTATACATATGCCTATTGGCAATATTTTTAAATGGGAAGTGTGTATGTGTGGCAAGAAGAAAAAGCTTCCAACCAGTAACCCTGCTAAATGCACAAAGAGTAACTACTCTCTTAGTGCATCTGCTTTCAAAGCAAAGTGCTTTGAAAACTTTTCAGTGAAAGTTGATATAAAATGATGATGATGATTTTATCTCTACCAAGGCAGAACACAATCTTCATATTTTGGGCTCACTTTCATTGCCGCTTCTATTCATAATATAAAGCAGGGATTCTCAGCTTTGGATCCCCACATGTTATTGGACTTCAGCTCCCATAATCCCCAACCAAAGGCCACTGGGGCTGGGGATTATGGGAGTTGAAGTCCAAGAACATCTGGGGACCCAACGTTGAGAATCCCTGATATAGAGTCAGAAGTTTAGACGGTGATGCTTCCTTCACCACTGCATCTCTATGTCGGAAAGAGCCAGCCCTGTTGGATTTCTGCCTGTCAAAAAGCTGCTAAAAGTCACAACGGTAGAAGCCCTGCCCGACAACCAGGCTCTCTGCTTATTCGCTCGCCCGCCCACCCTTCTTGCTCCTCACGAACCCCTTACCAGGAACGTGCACTGAAGTGTGCCTGCGATCTTTTTCGACCGCACAGCAGGCGCCCAGGAGAGGAGCGGAGGAACATGTCGGACCTGAAAGGTACGGGAGAAGCTCCGTTCAGATTCGCGCTTGCGCAAAGGCAATAGGAGGCAGGCGCTGGGGCTGCTGGGAAACGTAGTTTCACACGTGGGAACACGTACTGCGCGCGGGATCAAGAGTAAGGATTGTACTGAGCGAAAGCCGTAGAGACCAGCCAGAAACCATCCAATAAGAGCCGCGCGAGCAAACTACCCTGCAGTACAGAAATCATAGAGCCTATCCTCCAGAGGCCAGACAGGCTAGAGTTAGCGAGAAGAAACAGTCACTGTTGCCCATGGAAAGGTGAACGGGGAGGAGCCGTAAAGCAGACTAGAGGCCTGAAACAGCTTTCACGCATGCGCGCTTCACTCTGCCCCTTTCTTGACGTTGGCTTTCTATCTCTCGTGAAAAGATGGCTTCGCGAGCGGGTCCTCGAGCCACAGGAACCGACGGCAGCGACTTCCGGCACCGGGAGCGCGTGGCCGAGCACTATCAGATGAGGTGGGGAGGGGCGAAGGGAAAACCAAACCTCGTGGCAGGGTGCATGCAGGAGTCTCTGCCTCGGCCGCCCTCTCTCTCCCAGTCATTCCCCTTCGAGGCGTCCCATAGCCATTTAGCGCTGGTCGCTTGCTTGGGAAAGAAATCCCTGCCTTCTTCCACCGTCTGCTAGGGTACCTCGCTCCCCACCCCCACAGGAAGTGAGTGGAGGAAACTCACATGCTAGATTGTAGACTTCGTTATTTAATAGAGAGATATCGTTAAGGGGGAGGGGGGCAGAATAGGACGGGAGAGAAGGAGAGCAATTGCAGTGATCCGCCAGTCACCTGCTAATAGGTCGCCAGCGGGTTTTTTGTTTGTTTCAACAAGGCTCTCGACCTGGACCTTTAACTACATGGCGAGGAAACCCCGACTGTATCTGCAGGCTGGGGAAAGCTTCCTCTGCTGAATTCATGCTTGAAGTACAGCTATTAAAAGTGTGAGAGCCTTGCCAGAGAAGAAGTTGGCAATGCTGCATGCTAACACAGAATTGCCACTTGGTCTTTCTTGTAAAGTCTTGTTTATCGAAATCTCGACCCTTGAAAATACTGCAACCCTACTCATCTGCAGCTTTTTTTCTTGTGTGTGCTGTCAAAACGTTTTTGCTTTTATCAAGTGTCCCCCCCCCCCGCCCCCAAGCTTAGTTCACTACAGCTCACTGTAGAGATGGAAGCTAACAGATCAAGGGCTGAACTTGGGCCTCTTGGATCTCTGGGGGGTCATTTCTCTACAAACTCTTGACTGTTTCATTTGCAAAATAGGACATATGTGTGCTAAGTGATAAGAATGTTATATGAGGATTCAGCACTTTTAAATTGTTGTTATATATTATAAGCACTTGTAATAGAGATCTATCAGGGTTTTTAAAAAAAATCTGTAAAATTCAGTGTTTTGGTGTTCTGTTGATCCAGAGAATAAATGATACCAGCTGCTGTACTGGATACCGAATGAAGTGTGGCCAATAACATAATGTCTTGCAAACATTTACTCAAAATTTCCCCCAGCATGACAGTCTATGAAACTGTTATCTGTGGTTTTGCGAGTCATGTTTTCATGTATCTGCTGATGGATCTTGGAAACCCAGTTTCTTTATCTGCAGTATGAAATATGGGTGATTTTCACTTATCTGTGGTTCCCGAGTGGCTGGAAATGACTTCCGGTGTTATTTCCGGCCACCATTTTGAAGTGCAGAGCAATTTTGTGGCTCTTAAAAACAACACCATGGATTTAAAGCAAAATGATTTGTGTGTGTGTGTGGGAGGAGGAGTCTTAGAGATCTAGAGAATGATATACTGTGCTTTTCTACCCTTATTTTTGCCCCCTTCCTGCCTTTTTAGTGTTTTTTTTAAAGCGCAAGGAACCGAACCCCCCAATCCCAATAGACTCAAGGTCTCGTTATTTGCGGTTTCATTATCCGCAGAAATAGGCAGGAACAGAACGCCTGCAAATAATGAGGGCCATCTATGGTACAAAGCCTGATATTGGGATAGAGGTTTAACAACATCTGGAAGGTAAACACCCTGTTCAATGTGTTAATTTCTGTCCTTTGCCTAGTTTCTCACTGGCTTGGCTTGGTGTCCTATATCTCATAAACATGTTTGTAATTTCTTTTAGTCCCAGCCCTTACTAAATGTGTTGCCTCTCTTTTTCTGCTTCCCACAGTGTGTCCCTGAAGTCTGAAATTAAGAAGTTGATCTACATGCAGGTGGCATTGTGGCTACTGGTGGTGGCACAGATGTGTTCAGCCCACTTTAAGTTACTGGCCCATGACCAGGTGGCCATGCCTTACCAGTGGGAATACCCGTACTTGCTCAGTATAATCCCTTCACTCTTCGGCCTTCTCTCCTTTCCACGGAACAACATCAGCTACCTGGTGATCTCCATGATCAGCACTGGCCTTTTCTCAGTGGCACCTCTCATCTATGGCAGCATGGAGATGTTCCCTATGGCACAGCAGCTGTTCCGCCATGGCAAAGCCTATCGCTTCATCTTTGGCTTCTCTGCTGTCTCTGTCATGTACCTGCTAGTTGTGGTGGCTGTGCAGGTTCACGGCTGGCAGCTTTATTACAGTAAGAAGTTGCTGGACTCCTGGTTTGCCAGCACACAGGAGAAAAAGAAGAAATGAACAAGGGGTTGGGAGTTGCCTGCATGCAACACTGTCTTGGGACAAGGGGTAGGAGCTAGCAGGTGCCCCTACTCAAGCAGAAGTAGATGGTCCTTTTGGGATTCTCTGTCATCCTCACTGAGCCAAGTTGATGGGAGATGCCAGAGGTTTCTTCAGTTATGTAGAAGTTTCTTCTAGCGTGGGCTGAAGGGCTTGCAGGCATGGACAACCATGCCTTGGAAAGGATTTACAGGGCCCTCTTGCCACAGAAGTGGTAGCTGGTGTCCTTGAAAAAGATGGCATCTTCTTCCAGCCAAGCTGGTGAGCAATGATGGAGCTCCTGATGATGTGAGTGAACATTGACCCATGTGCTGGCATCCTTGAACTGATTGTTTCCATCATCTTGTGCTGTGGGTGATAAGATGGTTCTTATCATGGATGGCAGAGCTGCCCATGGTAAGACCAGGATCCCTTGCATACACCCATCCCAGGATTCCCAGTAGGCAGTGCCACAGTCCTCAGTCCAACCACTATGTGAATGCATTTCCCCAGGGATAGTGATTTTCCTTGCTGTGGTGGAAGGAAGGTCTCTTGCCTTGATGAGCTTCCAGCCAAAGTGGCTGTCACCCAGATGTTGTCAAGCTTTACTTTTACCCCTTTTCCTGCCAACAGTAGACAGACATATGCCAAGCATTGAACTGTGGAATGGACACTGCCTCTCTGAGCCTGGCCTGCTTTTTCTGTGTTTACAGCCTGCCCTTCTCATGGGATCCCATCCTTTCTCAGATGTTCCCTTGCCTTTTCCTCAGGTCGTGTTGCTGCCCCAGAGACAACGACTGCTGCTTCGCTCCCAGCCAGTGGGTTTAGCACCCGCTCCTGTGCACTTGTGAACCAAATAAAGAGCTAACTTGTGGAATGTTGCGCTTGCCTCTTTTGTGGGTTGCGGGGGTGGTGGTGGTGAGGGTTGGCGGAGTGGCAGCTGGGTGGAACTGCACTCATTCTTGTTTCTGCCCTGGCTTGGGTGGCATTGCAGGGCCCTACAACAGGAATGGGCAGAAGGTAAATCAGAGACAAAAGGCGCATTTTAAGGAGGGATTTGAAGTGATGGAGAATTGTGCCACATATCTGTTGTGGGGAGGGGAAGTCCTACATAAGGGCCACATTCAAAGTGGTTTCTTTCAGTACTCTTCAGATAGCTATGCTGGCTTTTCAGTCTCTTCTACATCTGCCACAAACTCCTTACCCTATGGTAAAGAGTTTTCTCCTGGTTCCTTGTTTCCCCTGCCTATGACCACCACTGCAACAGTTCCCTCCTCGGGTATCCTCCTGTCATGACGCCATCCATAATCTTCAGATATTTCCAAGTTAACATGCATCCATTCATGGCTGCTATCCAGACTAACCCTGCATCGATGTGCCAAATTTTCTGTTGTGCAAATGCAGCCACCTATAGCTCCCAAAACTATGTATATCCCCAAGGGTTGGGGTACCCTTGGGAGGCATAAGTAGCTGCAGAGGGAAGGGGAGATAGCCCAAAATTGTTTGTGTCCGGATGGGTCAGCCAATGAAGAAGCAGCAGAGGGAGAAGCAGAGGAGCTTCAACCATCAAGCAGTTTTGAGCTGATATCACTTGAAAAGCAGAAGGAAAGGAGGAATGGAAGCAGGTCCAGTTATTTGAAAGCAGTTCTTGTTTCCTGTCAGCAGTGAGAACAGTGGAGAGATTTTATGAAGGGGAGACAAAGCCTTCAAGGAGGCACTGGAATCATGGACTCTGTGGTGGTTAGAGAGAGGCAGAATGAGTGTGCATGTGTGCAGAACATAGATGCCAGACCAGAAGTGGAGACTGCAGGCAGGGATGATTCCATAAATATTTCACACTCCCCCATCTATCAGACTGGAATTTTACAGCAAAGAGTCATACATCACAGACATAGCAAAGCTTGAATTAATTCATTTCAAGGAATTCAAGAAGCCTCTCACTCATTCCTCTACCCCAGAACAAGCAGCAGCATCCCTTGCAGCCAGCTAGGCAGAAGATTGTCCAGCAGCTTCCTAAGAAGCAGGCCAACCCCTTAGCTTCCTTCCTGGCCAGGAACTGGGCTGGGTGAGACCACGTGTGCAGTGCAGCGGGGTGTAGGGTCATCTCCCCTGCAGATTTCAGCGGCCCTGGTACTGACCTCTTTCCCCACCTCAGTCTTTCCTGCAAGATGGACTTGGACAGGAAGAGAAAACTAGCTTGGGAAGCAGGTTGGAAGGTTTGGTATAAGCCAAAAAGACAAGTGATTTCCTGAGAGGAATTTGCTCCTTTCTGAACAAGTTTGAAAATGTCAAGCAAGCTTACTAATAAGGTAACAACATTAATTACCATGCCTGCTACTACTATGAATGTTTATATACCCCTCTTCAACCAAAGTTGTCAAAGCAGGTGAGATCATGTATTTAATGTATAGCAAGACTCTTGCTCCCCTAAGTATGTTCTTTGCCACCCCTTTGCTCCCCCAAACTAGGTGTTCTAGAGTTGCCCCTGACTGCAGGTCAGGACCAGTCACTGAGCTCTGTGAATCTAAGCGGGGAAAGTTTAAGTTAGGTTAGAGTTGGGAGGATGTTTGAAAAGTGTAGGGACAGGAGAAGGGTAATTTAGCTTGAAACTAATTGGGGGAAAGTATTACTAACAGACAAGCAGGGATGCAGACAGAGCAACACCTCTCTTAAATGCTTTTGTGTGGGGATGAAATATACTTTTGGGGGCGCGTTATGGGTTCTTAGGCTTCAGTAATATGAGGGGTGAGGAACCTGCACCTTTGCAGAAAAGCAATAACCTGTGCCTATAATATATCAAGAAATCAACTGTCGGTAATTAGAACAAGTTTAAGAAAGTACCTGCAACAACTGTGGGTCTGGGTTTTTGGAGGTGTTTTTTTAAAATCTGCTAATAAAAGGTATACCTTTTTGAGTTGCATCTTTCCTCTGATGGTCTATCTTATGTCTACAATATACCAAGTTACTGGGAATTTTAAAAGTGTTTGTTCTGTCATTGTGGGAATAGATGGTGGCAGCAGATTAAGGGAAAATATCTATATCAGGAAGTGGGATGTTTAGGTTTTGTGACCCCAAATACCACATGTACCATATCTATCTATCTATGTGTTCTGAAAAACTATATTTACTTGTCCCACATTCACAGAATCTTATAACCACACTTGCTCATACATATGTATGCTACCCACGTGTGTATCTGTGCTCTTGAACTGATTTGGGGAATTTAGCTCAAAACTGAATTTCCAGGTTTCATTAAAAAAAACCTGTTTGCAGTCTGGACACAGGCAAATGCCAACATTAGGGTAACCCCAGAGGAACAACAGCCTCAGAGATAAGGCCTTTGAAACAAAGAGATGAAGTTTATTGATCAAGCAGAGGGACAATGTAATTATGGTACAGTATGTATTATTTTACATTTATTAATTATTATTATTATTATTTATGTTTTACATTTATACCCCGCTTTTCCCTCCGAGGAGCTCAGAGCGGTGTACATGGTTGTGTTTATACTCACAACTACCCTGTGGGGTAAGTTAGGCTGAGAGATACATGATTGGCCCAGAGTCACCCAGTGGGTTTGGCAACCTTGATATTGTTACAGTTGTGCAGGGCATGAAGGCAACTCCCAGGGCTAGATACGTGGGTGGGGGCAGGAGCATAGCAAGGTTGGAGTGGGCTCTGGGACAAAAAGCAGGTGGAGGAGGAGGCAGCTGGGCAGCAGAGCACGAGTGGTTGGGTTGGGTGGGGGGGGTGAGGGCATGGGCGGAGGGGTCCCTGGGGCAGAGGGGCCAGTGTTCAAGGGACACCCTTGAATAGCAGTAGCTCATCCTCTGCACAGCACTGATGCTGCTGCTTGAACCAGGAGTTTCCTCCTGGCACCAAGTGCCTGTCAATGCTCTGTTTCCATTGCCTTCTGTAGGAAGTCAGCATCTCTCAAAGTGAGAGGCGGGGAAAGGAAGGATGTTGTCGGCTAACGATCTGTGGTTTGGCCCATTATGACCTTTGATGTTATTTCTTATATCTGAAGGCATTCCCCTGCCCACTCTTTTTAAAAGGAAAGGTGCTATGGCCTTTCCCCACCCACTGTTTGATTCTGCCGTTATCTCTGAACTTTACTGCTTTCTCTTATTGAAATTACTAATGGTTTCTTCACCTGCTTTCATTGCTCTGTTCCTCATACTACATGTGCAAAACAATTCCTGCTTTATCTGCTGCTCAGTTTCACTTTGCATGGATTCTCCCAGTATTGTTGCATTTCTCCCTTTTGCTTCATTTCCTGTAGATCTGTCCCACTGAAGCATTCGGTCTGTTACTAAGACAGAATGTACACAACCAGCACTTTGTACTTTACCTGATATGTTTCCGGGCAAAGTGCTGGTTATTACCTTTAAAGCCCTGAATGGCTTAGGTCCGGGTTACCTGAGATAGTGCCTCTCTGCAAGATCCCCACTGCTCATTAAGATCATCAGGAGGGGTCCGTCTTCAAGTGCCACCAGTTCCTCTGGTGGCGACCTGGGATCAGGCCTTCTCCGTTGTTACCCCTGGGCTATGGAACGTGCTCCCTGTGGATATAAGAGGATTATCTTCCTTGGAGGCCTTCAGGAGAGCCTTGAAGACCCATCTTTTTAGCCTGGCTTCTAATGATATCTCGTTTTAGTTTTAATTTTAATGTGGCTTAAATGGTTTTCTTTCATTTTAATTGTTTTATGATGTCTTTTTGATTTTTAATGTAAACTGCCCTGAGTCGTTTTAGGAAGGGCAGTATATAAAGTGAAAAAAAAATCATTTTCAGTAAGAAAGCAGGAACTATTTCCCCACATGATATTTATTGATTTTTAGACCTAGTCCTTCTCCAAGTTCAGGATGTGCTAACGCTAAAACAACAGTCTTATTGAAACAAATCCCCATTGTTCTAGAACAAGGGCCTGATGCAGTTCGGCTACTTCACCAGCTCTGGAGTGACTTTTAACACACACAGCCAGGTAGGCTACCAACTTTCACTCTGGTGCCTTACTCAGGATAGCAGGTGTTTCAAGTGGTGCTTGTTCATAGTTGACTAGAACCAATCCGAAGTAAAATTGATTATTTTCCATTAGGTTATGTACAGATCTTTGTATGCACATACAGCATAATGTCTGAACAGGACAATACATGGTATGTGCATACAAAGATCTGTTCATTAACCAAATGGTCTGAGACTTTTTGTGTGTGAATGATTGTACCTGTGTTTATTTCAAATGTGAACATGGGTACAGGCCCCCTTCAAATGCAGGGTACAGATAGGAAGTGTACTATTGTACCTGTGCTATAATGTGTGAATAACTGTATTTGTGTACACTGTATTAAAATTAGATGTGTGTGGGATATAACGTGTAAACAGAGCTCAGGTGAAAAAGGAGGCACTTCTATTGTGTGGCGGCGGCAGCCACTATCCAGAAACTTTGCTGCTCACATGGTGCAGGCCTGGAGTACAGGCGGTTAAGGGCCAACTGGAGGCAGGCAGCTAGAAGTGGAGAAGGCAGAGGAAGGCCATGGTATTTCCGCCCCCCACCCAACAAAATCTTATCCCATCCAGTTGTTTTTCCTCTGCTGAGTTTTGTATGGCCCTGCAAACAAAACCCTGCAAGGAGGAAAACTGCCTGGGAGAAAGTGGTTTTGAGTAGGATGAGGCAAGGCTTGTGTCCCTCACGCCACCGGTTCTCTGCTCCCTGTTACCTCCTTGCTCAAGTTACTTTCCCAGGAAAAAAGAGTGATTGGACTACTGTTCCACACGTTGTGTGTAAATTGGCTCTGAGAGACTGAACTAGGAACCAGAAAATTCATGGTTCAAGTTTTGTCTCTGCAATGAACTCATTGAGGGCTTTTCCAGATGTCAATAAAGCATGGGATTTTGAAATCGCCTTCCTAGCAGGATATTATCTAGCCAGATTTTTGAAGCACCATCTGTTGGCCAGCAGTTGCATTCCAAGGGGGGGGGGGGAATCCACCCTTTCCCCAATCACCACAAAAATTGTGGGTGATTATTCCTGCAATGCAAAATCTGGCCTGCAGGTGGGACTGTGAAAATTGTGTGAGGTCCCTGCTCGGTGTCTGGCCAGATAATAAGGTTGCACTAGGAAGGAGTACGGAAGCCTATGCAAGTATGTGAGCTGTGAGTAGAATGGAGTTTGGAGCGTGTGCGCAGAAGCTTTTATAATCTCACACTTTACTGCTGTCTGGAAATGTCTTGGATCGTTTTAAGCAAACCAGTGTCTCTCAGCTTCAGCCCCCTAACTGCAATAGGAATAATGTTCAGCCCCATAAGTGCAATATGGAGCACTTTCAGTGTTCATCATGCAAACACAAGCCCTGTTCTTCTTCACTAGTCTTCTGGAACACTCCATATGTTTTCAGAATCTGTTTTCAGAATAAAGCTCAAAAGTTTTAAATTGCATCTTGTTCATGCAATTTCCAATAGATAAGCCAGTAATTTCTTGGGTTGTTCTTTTGCTCTTATCTGCTTCTCTTCCACCTGGCTCATCGCAATCTTTTTAATTATCGGAGTGTTTATTTTTTTTAATGAAGACTAAGGCAATTCAAGCTCTAATTAGTTTAACTATGTTTGTCTTTTTTGTCAGTAATTAACCTTCCCTATGCTGGGCCTCTCAGATTCTTTTGCTATTGTCTTCTAATAGGCTTAAATAATTTTCCTGCCTTAAAAAGATTTTTCTGAGATCCAAGTTGAACTGGAAATTTTGACTTGCCCAAACCTCTACTAAACACTTTCACTTGGAAACAAAAAACATGGGCTTGAAAAAAGCAAAAAGAAAAGAGTGATATAACTTCCAACTTAGAGAGTGTCATAGAAAAGTTTCCTT
Organism: Hemicordylus capensis; assembly: GCF_027244095.1. Classification (NCBI taxonomy): domain Eukaryota; kingdom Metazoa; phylum Chordata; class Lepidosauria; order Squamata; family Cordylidae; genus Hemicordylus; species Hemicordylus capensis. The sequence continues at coordinate 266,073,968 of NC_069658.1, forward strand.
CCAGATGGTGGTTTATTTCACCATGAACACTGATTGTTATGGGAGATTTAATGGAGCATCCAGATGACGTTCTCCTCATCCCACATGAAACTTGGGCTACTCCCATAAAACACCAATTTCTTATAAAATCTCATTTAGGGCCCTTTGAGATGGAGGACTTTTTTGTCTTTACCTCTGTAGATTTCCAGATTAAACTGCATGTGGGGGGAAACAGATTCCACACACAGCAGTTCTTGCAGATTTATTTTGTAGACTCATGTCACTATTTTCTGTCTGCATGAGGGGACAAAACATGGCCAGTTGATTGTCTGTACCTCCCCTGCACCTCTGACTGTCCCCACCAAGAGCTTTTTAAACCATGTGAATTCTGCTGTCACGTACTTCTGATGTATCAAGCTTCTGCAGCATCCCCCACACACTCCACTTCTGCTGAGAGTTCCATGGAGTTTGGAATGGAAGAAGTTACGCCCATTTCTGGAGGTAAATGACCTTAAAGCGGCACTACATATGCTGGTAACCTCCAGACTTGACTACTGTAATGCACTCTACGTGGGGCTGCTTTTGTATGTAGTCCAGAAACTTCAACTGGTACAGAATGCGGCAGCCAGGTTGGTCTCTGGGACAACCTGAAGGGACCATATGACACCAATTTTTAAAGAATTGCACTGGCTGCTGATATGTTTCCGAGCAAAATACAGAGTGCTGGTTATTACCTATAAAGCCTTGAATGGCCTAGGTCCAGGGGTACTTAAGAGAGCGCCTCTTTAGTCATGAACCCTGCTGCCTATTCAGTTATTCTGGGGAGCTCCGGTTACAGTTCACTGCCAGCTCATCAGTGACTCAGCTCATCAGCCCTGGACTCAGGGCCAGGCCTTCTCTGTGGCTGCCCCATGGCTTTGGAATTCACTCTCTGACAAAATAAGAGCTTTTCATTTCGGGCTGCTTTTTAAAAGTCCCTTAAGGCACACCTGTTTTTTTCTGTGAATTCTCTGGAATGGGCTCCCTGCTGAAATAAGAGCCTCCCCATCTCTGACAACTTTTTAAAAGTCCTTAAAGACTCTTTTCCCCCCACCCAAGCTTTTTAACTTGGCTGTGTTTTTAAATTGTTTTAAGATTTTCACTTTTGTCTTGATTTGTTCTATGTTTTTGCAAACCACCCAGAGACGGAAGCTTGGAGATGAAAGTTTGGGGTGGTCTATAAATTTACTAAGTACATAAATAAACAAATTTGTTTTGTTTTGTTCTGTGAATTGTTTTTAATTGTTTTTATTCTGTGAAAGTGTTTTAATTGCTTTTATCTTCTTTTTATATTGTAATTTGGATTATGTACACCACCTAGAGATATACATATTAGGCAGTAAATAAATATGATAAATAAAGAAATACATAAAAGTAAACCTGGTTATAGGCCCTCAAAATGTGTGGTACAGAAGTATATTGCTGTACCTGTATTCAACATAATGTATGAATAATTGTATCTGTGTACAGATCTGCATTTGAGTGTACACTGTACACTTGTACGAGTGTTGAACATAATGTGTGAATAGGGCTTATAGTTTGCTGTGGTTTTAGGTGTGTCCTGATTCTCTGGATATTGTTGCTGAGCCTTAAGTAATCAATTCCTGAAATCCTGAGAATTGTTCCCCTTCCTCCCACCCAATTGTTTTGAATGTTCCACTCATACCCATGTATCTGGGATTAGGAGGCAGGGATGGCTGGCTGGCTAGTGGGTGTGGTTTAAAGGCAAGCTTAAACCCTCAGCCCTCTGCATTTAGAAATGTACTGCTCAGTGATAAGTGAAAGGAACTCTGAAATAATTATGGCAGCTGAAATAATTATGGAGCAACTGCATGGTTAAAGGCATCTTGGTTTTTCAACGTTCTGTCATGAGTATGGAGCCAGAAAATTATTGTTTAAATTGTTTAATCTGCTTTGCTAGAACTTGGTGGGCCCTAAATATTACTTCACTACATGTAAACATGAATTAACACATTGCAGGGCTGAGTCCAACCAACTGGGCATACACTAACCTTTGCGCATTCTTTTCTTTTCTTTATTTTAGAAATTAGTGGCTGACATGAGGAAAATTACTCAGAGTAGTCCCACTGAAATTAAAAGACAAGTTAGACAATGCCTCACATGTCCTTTTAATTTCAATGGGACTCCTTTGAGTAGTTTTCCTCATGTCAGCCAATGTAAGCTTGCTATCACCTAAGCCTGAAATTGTATACACATGAGTCTGAGAGGGAGCCCATTGCACAGAGTGGGCATTACCTCTGAGTAAACATGCATAGGATCAATTTGCACATGTGCATAGGGTTGAGTGTTAGAATTACAAGTGTATTCAAAATGATCTGTTTTCCTAAATAACTCAGCACTTTCTCATTCTCAGTCATTTCCTGCTATTCCTGGGACTACATAGCCTCACATATTTCTCAAAGAAAAGTTGGGTCAGGCATAACTCTTATACCAAAGATCACTGCCTGCCCCTGCCCTCAATCCTTCTACTACACAATGCTGAAGGTTTAACCTGTCTTCTGTACGGCGTGATAGTTAATTTGGCAATAGCCTGCTTCCCCCAGTTTTCAACCTAGAAGAGGCTTTTCTTTTTTTATTGAAAATATGGCAGGGAAACATAAAATGCCCTACAGTATGTCAAACTGTTCAAAATATACCTCAGCAACTGCACTGTGTGTGAAATGACAGGCTGTACACTGTATGGTGCCGTAGTGTTCGTTATGCATGAATTAATACATATGTTTTGTAAACCTCCTTGAGATTATTTTCATGAAAGGCGTTATAAGAATTTAACAATGAATAAACAAACAAACTCTTGTGACACTGGACTAAGCCTGGTGTATGAGACCAATTTAATGACTGTTAGATATATCCTCTGCTTTCATTGCAAGGATGCAGTCAAAGGCATAGCAAGGCTAGACTGGACCCTGGAGCAAAAAAGTAAAGATGTAACCCCCCCTCTGCCAACCTCCCAACCTCTTTTTAAGAGAGGCATGAGGGGGAGAGCAAATAAGAGCGAGCTGTTACTCAGCCAGCAAGGCCCCCTCCCTCAGGGGCCCAGGGATATTTGTCCCTTCTTCAGGGCTGGCCCATCCACTAAGCAAAGTAGCTGGTTGCCTAGGGCTCCAAGTGGGGAAGGGTGCCAATGGCCTGGATCATGTGCCAGCTGCACATGTAACCCTGCCCCCACAGGCGTGCATGCACACCTCCCATTGGAGTGGGTGGGCAACCAAGTAAGTGCTCCCCATCCCTGTCACCCACCCAGCCAACCACTTGCTCTCCTTGCCACCTGCTGCTCCTGCTGGCTGTGTCTGGGCAACCAGCCTCCTGTTGCATGTTATAATCATGGCGCATTGTGCAGCGACATTGTTATAATGTGCTGCTGCAGGCCAGTTGCCCAGCAGCAAGTGGAGGCAGCGAGGAGAGCAAATGTGTGGCCAGGCAAGAGATGGGGCTCGCCTGCCTGATGGTAGGCATCTGCCCCAACAGGGGTGAAGGGGGTTGGGGGCACCAAAGCCAGGCTTTGTCTGGGGTGTTGCCAGTCCTTGGGCCGGTCCTGAACCCCTTGTAGGGGTGTGCATGGACCATTTGCCACAGTTCAGTCTGAATTAGGTCCGAACTGTGGGTCCCCGAACCAGTTTGGTCAACCAGCTGGACCAGTCGGGTCAACGAACCAGCTTGAACCAGTTCAAAGTTGTTTATGATTGAACAGCTTGAACTGACCTGGTTCGTGGTGAACTGGTTTGTGATCGAACTGCTTCTGCACATCCCTACCACCTTGTTCAATTGTTGTCCCAATTTTTCAGTTGTAGCTTTGCCCCTTGGTGCAGTAGATACCACAACTATGTAAGTGAGAAAGGGAAAACAGATCTAGTGTCTGTGGTGACTTCAAGCTGCCAGGCCTATAGAATAAGAAATGCTCTCTGATGGTATGAGTGAAGGGCCCTAGTTGCATACAGTAAATATTCATTGTGTTGGCACCACAGAATGATAGACAGGGAAATAGCTGAAACGCGATCTTTTCTAATCAGCCAGCTAAGACTTCAAAGCTGTTGCAATATTTCATACTTTTAAGAGAGGTGGTTTTCTCAAGACATCGGTGCCTGAAAGTCTAACAGATCTATTTAGGTTATTTAAACATGATGTTTTATGCATGCACAATCTATGTGCTAGGGATGTGCAAATCGACTTGAATTCAAATCAGTTCATCTCAAATATGGGTGATTCGAGTGATTCAAATTCAATTCGAATCACCCCTCAAAAGGGCAATTAGATTCAAATTTGAATTGAATTTTTGAAATTAATTTCAAATTCAATTTGAGGGCCATTTGGCACCTTTTAAATACCATTCAGGCCCTTTTGATTGGTTAAAAAAGGCAACAAAACAGGCTCAAATTGATTTGAATTCAAAACAAGTGTTCAAAATTCAGTTCCAATTCAATTCAAATTTAAAAATTTGATTTGTGCACATCCCTACTATGTGCAGGATACACAGATTGCTGATCTATATGGATGTACAGTTAAGTTGTCAACTCTAACTGTAGTTATTAACGAAGATCCCTCCCTCAGTATTTCCCTCCACTATATCAAGCCTTTAAAATTTCCAGGATTGCTTTCAATAGTCACCTGGAGATTGCTGCCACTATCTGGAGACTCCAGACTGACCCTGGAGGTTGGCAACCCTATATTATGTTGGACATATGTACAACATTTTACACCATCTGTACCTACACTTAAAGGGCCAGTCCCTGAACTAAAACAGCAGCAATAAAATCGCAGATATTTTAAAAGAAAGTTTCACTCCTTCTGGGGAAACGTGCATAGGATCAAGCTACATGGCTGCTGATCACTGGAATCAGTTGCCAGTTTCTTTACTGTCCCCTGTGCCTTGAAACAGCAGCTTAACTTGCAGACATTAGCAGGTCAGAGAATACTGAACTCTCTGCAATGCAAAAAATTAAAAATGAATAAAGTTCTGATTTTTGCAGAACAGGTCATTGTCAGAAGCACAGAAGTAGACCAAAATAAGGGTGTTGTTTTTTTTCTGGTCAGTTGGCAATATTACAGGAAATGGAACATAGGCAGCTGCCTTATCCTGAGTCAAACCGTTGGTCCTTCTAGCTCATATCTGACCAAGAATCCGGTGACTCTAAGCCTCTTAATCCTAGGCCTATAGCAAAACCTAGCAGAAATCCCCCGCAAAGCCCGATATCGGGTGGGGAGGACCCCGGGACTAGAACGGGTTCCCTACCACAGGACCCTGAGTTCCCAGACAGGGAAGATGGAGATTGGTTAGGAGGAGAGGACAATGATATTACATCTGTGTCCCAAAGGCTTTTCATGGCAGAAGATTTTAATCTTCTCATGTCCAGGATTATAAAGACTATAGGTCTGCAACAGACCACTAACCCTGAACCCACAACTGATAAAGGGGACTGGGTTTTTCCTAGGGCAACGCCAAAGGACATTCTCTTGCCTTTGCCAGAGTTGTTTGCAGATGTGGTGAAATAGGAGTGGCAGCTTCCCGCAGCCAATAGGAAGCCTTTAGCTATTTCTAACCGTTTTTATTCTTTTCAGGAGGAGGTCACAGAGTTATTTAAAACGCCCTGTACGGACGCGCCCATCGCGCAGCTGGTGTCAAATTCCTTGGTGACCAAGGGATGGCGAGGTAACTCTCAAAGACCCAGCGGACAAGAAAGCCGAGTCAGCGTTTTAACGCACACACGATAACTCAACTCACGCAACCAGAGCGGTGGCAGCAGCCTCCATGGAGGCTAGGGCCTCCTTGCTTTGGTTAGATGGTCTGCTAAATTACCCGCCATCCGACAGCGTTAGGCTAAAACAACAACTGGTCAAGATACAAAAGGTGCAGGCTTTTATAGCCGATGCCACCCTTGATTCCATCAGGTACTCTTCATGAGTGGCCGCAGTGTCAGTCCTAGGGAGATGCCATTTATGGTTAAAGAATTGGGCGGTGGATAGCACCTCAAAGAGCAACCTCACAGCTGTTCCTTATGACGCCACTAAGCTGTTTGGTGAAGAAGCACTAAAAGACGTTCTGGTTGAGTCAAGCGATAAGCGCAAGACCATGCCCATGGCCGTACGCAAGCCAGAGAGGCCCCCCTTTAAGAAAAGTTTTCAACAGTTTCAGCCCTTTCGGGGGTTCCGGCCTTTTAGAGGCCAGTACAGGGATACTAGACAACAAAGGGGATCTTGGGGCCGCCAGCGCTTCCTCTATAGAGGGGCAAGTAACTTTAGACAGCAATCCGCTCAAACGAAACAAAACCTCCAGCAATGACTGCCAAGCAGTTCAGTTGGGAGGGCGCCTAGCTCAATTTGTTGCCGCCTGGGAATCTTCTGTAACAGATTCCTGGGTCCTGTCAGTGATAAAAGAGGGTTACAGAATAGAGTTGGACGCCCCTTCTCCCCACAGGTTTGTCCCCACTCCCCGATCTCGATGTCGCCAAAAACATGCAGGGATGTTACAAGCCATCAGACATCTCCTAGAGATCGGAGCGGTGGAACCAGTACCAGTCTCAGGAGGGAGGGGGCGTCTATTCTATTCTATTCTATTCTATTCTATTCTATTCTATTCTATTCTATTCACCGTCCCCAAGAAAGACGGCTCAAAAAGGGTGGTCCTAGACCTAAAATTCTTGAACAAGTCAGTCAAGAGGCAACGTTTCCGCATGGAAACCTTAAGGTCGATCTCAGAAGCCCTTCTCCACCTGGATTTTCTTTCATCTATTGACCTAAAGGAGGCGTATTTACATGTTCCCATTCATCCCGGAAGCAGGAAGCTACTTCGATTCAAGTACACGGGGCACCACTATCAGTACGCAGCACTGCCTTTCGGCCTGTTCGCCGCACCCAGGGTCTTCACCAAGGTCCTATCTCCCTTGGTGGCGCATCTCCGCCTGCGGGGAGTTCGACTTTTTGCGTACTTAGACGATTTGCTCGTGAAATTACGCAGTCTACAGGAAGCTCAGCAAGACCTAGCGTTAACAATAGCAGAGCTAGAACGTCACGGCTTCCTCATAAACCACTGAAAAAGTCAGCTGCGGCCGAGCCACCATCTCTGTCACCTCGGCATGGTGATAAATACAGTAGAAGACCGTCTTTTTCTTCCATGGGACAGATTCTCCACCATTACAAAGGAAATAAAGACGATATTGGCGTCCCCTTCAACCCTACTTACCTCCCTGTCCAGGCTGTTGGGCCTATTGGTAGCAACAATAGAAGTAGTCCCGTGGGCAAGATTTCACCTGCGCCCCCTACAGTGGTTCCTGCTTCCACATCAGCAGGCCATAGCAAGAAAGAGAAGACTATGGCTGTGTCTTCCTTTTCAAATACGAAAGTCACTGCTCTGGTGGTTGGACCCCCTCAACCTCTTCCAAGGGAGGGAGTTCCTGGACCCTCCAAAGGTGTTGGTAACCACGGATGTGAGCGACAGGGGCTGGGGGGGACACTGCCTACATCTCTCCGCTCAAGGTCGCTGGGACACAGACGAAAGTCTACACAGCATAAATTGGAGAGAACTCAGAGCCATTCGCTTAGCTCTGGAAACCTTCCAACCAAGAATTCAGGGTCATCATGTTCTCATAAGAACAGACAACACCACAGCAAAGGCCCATGTGAACCGGCAAGGAGGTACCCGTTCCAGGTCCTTGCATCAGGAGGCGATGCTACTCCTCTCTTGGTCGGAGACAAACATCAAGTCTCTTTCACCGCATCATCTCAAGGGCGAACTGAACCAAGTAGCAGACTGGCTCAGCAGAGAAGATCTTCATCCGGGGGAATGGAGCCTCAATCCAAGGGTGTTCCAGCTAATCACGAGACGAATGGGCATTCCGGTAATGGACTTATTTGCAACTCCAAAAAACACACAACTAAAGCGGTTCATGTCCAGATTCCCCTCCAAGGGAGCGGCGGCAGTAGACACCCTATCAAGTCCATGGCCAAGGGGCCTCCTGTTTACGTACCCGCCAACACCCCTGCTGGCCAGGGTTCTCAGGAGGATTCGCCTCTTGAGGGCCTGAGTGATCCTCATCGCGCCGTTCTGGCCCAGGAGGCCGTGGTTTCCAGAGCTGGTACTCCTGTCCGCAGAACCACCTTGGGAGCTACCCGTCACCAGCGAGCTCCTGTATCAAGGTCCGGTCCATCACCCAGATCCGGGTTGGTTAAGGCTGACCACCTGGAGACTGAACGGGGATTACTGAGTCGATTCGGCTACTCACCAGAAGTGTTACAGACAATATTGGCGTCACGTAGACCTCGACCAATTGTATTTACCAGAGTACCTGGCGAGCGTTCCTACGTTGGTCTTCCCATCACTCCATCCCTAGGGGGACTGCCACTTTAAAACACTTATTACAGTTTTTGCAGGATGGTCTGGAGAAAGGCCTCAAGCCGAACACCTTGAAGCGCCAGGCGACATCTTTGATAGGACTTATATCCGGGTGCCTGCCTTCCTCCTTCCAGTTCGATCCTCATCTGAAGAGGTTTCTCAGGGGGGCTACCCTGATGTCCCCTCCGGTCATCCATAGGTTTCCCTCATGGGACCTGCACGTAGTCCTTACAGCCCTCCAGCATCCTCCCTTCGAACCAATCTCAACCGTTCCGCTTAAAAACCTAACCTATAAATTGGCTTTCCTAGTGGCGATAACCTCAGCCAGACGAGTCTCAGAAATAAGGGCCTTATCAATTGGAAAATCCTTCTGCATTTTTCAGAAAGAGGCGGTGAAGCTTATTCCTGACCCTTTTGTTCGACCAAATGTTTTGTTTGTTTTCCATCAGTCCCAGGATGTTTACCTTCCTTCCTTTTGTCCTCACCCAGCCCATGAGAGGGAGCGGCTCTGGCACAAAGTGGATGTGCGTAGGTGTTTGAAGATGTACATTAAGAGGACTGCCTCTATACGCAAAACAGACTCTATGTTTGTATCATACGATTCACGTTCTATGGGATCTGCCGCAACTTCGGCTACGAATGCCCGCTGGATTAGGGAATGTATTATTATGGCCTACAAGGCACAACACATGACGCCCCCTTCTCGAATCACAGCACATTCCACCAGGGCGGCAGCAACCACGGCGGCTTTTTCATCTCATGCACTAGTGCAAGATATTTGCAGAGCGGCCACCTGGTCAGCTCCGTCAACGTTTACCAGGCACTTTAAGATGGATACACATGCCACCATTCAGGCAGCCTTTGGCAGGAGGGTCCTTCAACGGGTCCTTCCACAGGAATAGCCAGGTGCGTTCCCGCCCAAGTTGGCCAAACCTGTGGTATGTCCCATGAGATGTCCCTGGCGGCAAGAACCGAGAAAGGAGCGTTGGTTTCACTTACCATGAAGGCTTCTTCTGGTTCTTGTCGCCAGGGACATCTCGACCCACCCAGTAGGCGCTTCCTGCCTGTTCCTGTCTAATATGGTAGTGTGGCGAGGGTGTTCTTCTTCTTCTATTTAGCTGTGCTTAATCCTCTGTTGGTTTCCTGTTTTGTCAATGCTCATGTTTGGCAGGTATAGGTCAGTTACACCTGTTTCTATTGTCTGAAGTTTCTATGTTAGTTGACAGTTTTTCTTTACACGTGGATAATTATCTCGCTCACGGCTCAGTTGTCCGAAAGAACTGGGGCAGGGTTATCCCCAACAGCCCCGAGTGGGTGGTTCGTATCTGTTTTTTCCTATCAGATTATCTGTCCTGTCTCGGAGCTGGTGGAGGGGGATAACCCATGAGATGTCCCTGGTGACAAGAACCAGAAGAAGCCTTCACGGTAAGTGAAACCAACGCTTCTTTCTTCCTGGGACAATAGCAGCTGCTTTCCCAGCAGCACAGCTCAAAACCTAGAATATGTGACTCCCCATTAATGAAGAAAGTGTTTCTGAAGATGTACAGAAAGCCTTCCCCATGCCACTGGGGATCCAAGCCATTTGTAGCATAGTAGGTGTGAGATTGAGTTACGAGCCAAAAAGGCTCAGCTTCACCATGCCCTCACCAGGTTGGCTCAGGAAAGCCAGCTGCCCCTCACCTGCAAGATGGTCTGAAGGCATTTGAGGCTGAGCCTTACTGAAGCTAAGCAGGCTTAGGTCTGGTCAGTACCTGGATGGGAGACTGCCTGCGTGCCCCACATGCAACAACCAAGACAGGCAGGCAGGCTATAAATGCCACAGATACTGCTCACCTCCCTTCCATGTTCTTGTAAGGATTTCTGAGACAATAAGAAGTGAAGCTCTCCATGCGTGTTAAGTACAATTAATCAGAAAAAGGTTCCTAGGTATGGGGACTGGCTATTTGAGCCCCAGCACTGAGGCCATGAAATTAAATTATACACTGAGGCATTGCTTGGGTTAATAGAGCTCTTGTGGGAGCCTTGCCATACTGGACAAACGGCTGGGTTTCCTGGTCCTTGAACGCTCCAGGTCAGGCTCTGTGCTTCTCCTTGCAATCAATGTGCTTTCATGGTATTTGTGCCCTTGGGACGTAGCCATTGTGCACGGCCTGTGATCATTAGAGCAGGGTGCAGGTGTGGCAGGGTCAGACCACGATGGCTGGCTTCTGACAGGTTCTGGGTCATAGCTTCCCTCCCTCCCTCGGGCGGTTCTTAGGGAAGGGCAAGCAAGGCCCCGCTCTTTAAACCACCATTAAAATTAACTGGAAGGGGCCCCGCACTGGCTGATCTGCCTCAGGCCCTGCACCCCGCCAGAGCTCTCTGAGGACAGCCCTGCTTCCCTCCTCCCTCCCCACATCGTGTCTCTCTCCCCCAGTGCCTCTGCACGTGCCTCCTTCAACCACCTTCAACCACATCGTCTCCTAGGCTGGTGTGGAGCGTCCCCATTACCTGTGGAGTCAGTCTTACAGGAAACCTCAGCAAAACCAGGTCACCTACTGCATGTCCCAGTTTCCTCCCTGCAGCTCTGCATCAAGCCTCCTCTGTGGGTGGGGACTGAACCTGGCGTATGTGTGGAATGACTGCCTGCAGAGGCTGTCTGAAAGAGAAGCGGGGAAGAGAAATCTGCGTGGCCGGGAGCCAGGAGGTGCCGGTATGTTTCAGCCTAGCTGGGTGCTGCGTGGGTGGCATGTATGTCCCTGGCCAGGGATGGACTAAGCAGAGTGGCAACCAGATGCCCTTCCCCAGAGCTCTCTGCCTTTCATTAGACGTTCAGCCCTGCACCACCCCCACCCCCGTTGCTCCCCTTTTCTTCCTGGAAGATGGGACTCTGACACCATGCCTTGTAGTGAATTCTGCCCCTTCGCTTAGCTGGCCTGCCTCCTATCACTGAGTTACAGTTGCCTGCGTTTCATGCACAGTCGGAAGGGGCTTTAGCTCAGTGGAAGCTCAGTGCTTTTGAATGCAGAAGGTCCCAGGTGCAGTCCCTGGCAGGTAGCACCTTCAGCTAGGGCTGGGAAAGACCCCCCCTGAAACTCTGTCGAGCTGCTGCCAGTCAGTGAGCAATAGTGAACTAGGTGACCAGTGGTCTGACTTGGTGTAAGGCAATGTCAATCCAAGTGTGCGGTGCAGTGAAAGAGCCCGACAGTGCTATTCCTCCTCCACAGATTGTCCTTCCCTCCCACGGCTGCTCTTGGTGGGAGAAACCAGCATAAGAAAACCAGGACTACATTGTTATCCTCGACACCAAAGACTTCAGCCTGGGCTGAGATGACTTGAGAGTGTCCTCTGATGGGTAAGTCAATCATCAGCCAAGGTAAGGATTAATTCCTTAGTAGCACTAGAAAATTGGGATTAATTCCCTAGTAGCACTAGACAATTGAGGTTCAGTCAATGTGGGAAAGGAAACTTCGTGACGGTGCCAATGCACCATCCTCTGGGTGTCCGTTCATGCTGCCATTTGGAGCATGGGCAGCAGAAGTGGAATTCTGTGGTGGGGAAGGGCCAGGATGGGTGGAAAGATGGCTGGGAAGGAGGATAGCTGGGAGGGAGGAAGAACATCCGGGTGATACTCAGGCTGGCCCCAGCCTTGGACCAGGGGAGCAAAGGGCCAAAGCTAGATGTGGCCTTAAATGCACCAGCATCTAGATAGGGGCTTGCTTTTACTCTAAAGCAGTAGCTGCCTGGGAGTCTGATCCCAGATTGAGACCATGGCGTAGAGGTAGGGGGTGCTTAATATTTTACCTCTGCACAAATTTCCTGTTGAAAAGCCTGCTGGAAATTGCTATGGGTCCATGAAACTGCCAGTGCAGCAGATGGAGAGCAAATGTAGGAAAAGGGAGCTCCCCTTGTAGGAATGGCTTGAGGGAAAACTCCTGTTAGAGCCAGGAAAGGATTTGTTTGCTCCAACATTTGGAGGCTGGGACTACTACTACTACTACTACTACTACTACAAATATTTATATACTGCTCTTCAAGCAGAGTTCCCAAAGAGGTTTACATATAGAAATAAAGATAAATAAATAAAGATGGATCCCTGTCCCGAAAGGGCTCACAATCTAAAAAGAAACATACGATAGACACCAGCAAAGCTACCGGAGTGATGCTGTGCTGGGGCTGGATTAGGGCCAGTTGCTCTGCCCCTGCTAAATATAAGAGAATCACCATTTAAAAAGGTGTCTCTCTCTCTTCAGTTAGCAGGGGTAACAGAAAGTAGCATGGCAGGCTGCAGAGAGCCATTCCTCTTCTTTCCCCATCTCCCGCCCCCACCGCCCTTTATCCTCACCCAGGGCAGTCCGCCAATGAGGCCTGGTGAAGCAGCTGCTTCTGGTGGGGGATGGGAGGAGGTGGGAGCACCCCGCCACCTCACTGGCTGCCTTGCCAGGCCTCGTCTTACCTGACCTAACAGTAGCCACCGCCACCATTTCCAGTGCACAGGCTTGTCCTCCTCCCAGTCCTGCGGCTACTCAGATCACATTCCAGATGAACTAAGGTAACGGAAGGAAGCAGACACTTCCCTCTCTTCCTGGCAGTTCATAAAATAGTGTGGGAAAGTAGGAGCATCACCAAAGGCACAGCACTACTGCTGCACGGTGTGGGAGGATGGGCTGTCCCTGTGTTGCCTAGGCAAGGAGGCATCTCTCCCTATCTTCCTGGCAGCTCACAGCACAGCAAGATAGGGAGAGTTGCCCAGTTGCTCAGGTAGCACAGGGATTCTCTTCTCCACCCCCCTGCCCTGCCCCGCCCCGCCCCGCCGGCACAGTAAGGGTACTTTGACCATGTTTGTAGGGGTTCCTCAAAACCTGCTGAAACTGAGGACACAAACTTTACAGTCCATGAATAGGTTTGCAAAGTGAGGGCTGATGTTTCCGTTCAGCCCGAATCCCCACTACTAGGTAGGTCATTCATATGCTCATTTTGCAGGTGAGCCCTGGCACAAATTAAACCCTGAGAGCCCTGATCTTGGATCAGGGAATGCTGGCTTCCAGAGCAGCCATCCAGTGGCCACAGCGCACTGCATACACCCAGGACATGGTTGGCAATATCCAGCTAGTGTTCCTTCAGCCTCAATTTCCCCTTTGTAAAAAGGGATGAATAGTGAAGTACTTTGCAGGGTTGTTGTGAGGATAGGTTGCTACTTGGCCTGAGCCTAAAGCAGAGGTGGGCAGAAGGTAAATCAGGGTCTACTGGCAGATCTCTAGAAGGCTGTCCCCAGCCAAATCAGGCTGCTGTGAAATGAAAAACACCTGGTTAAAATCCAGGAATGGGTGTTGGTGCAAGAGGACGGTGAACTGGTACCGATGGGCTCAGAAGCACCCCATTCCTTAATTCAAAGTGCAAGTCTGCCCTTCTGAAGCATTAGGGCAATTCGCACGATCAGCAGTAGGGTAGGAGAAGGCCTCCTACCCTAATTCGGCAGCTGTGCAAGCTCCTCCTTGCTGACCGCTCACTTAAAAACAAGGTCAGAGAGCACTGTAAGCTTGATTGTGAGCCAAGCCCCAGCTGTGTTGAACGAGCACACCCTCCCCAGACTCCGTCCCCAGCTTCAGAGCAAGGGAGGAGGAAGCATCGTCCTACCCAGCCAGGGCTTAGCTCACAAGCAAGCTTCAGGCCTCTGGCCTTGTTTTTAACTGACACACGACCAGCACATGGGAACATGTACAACTCCCGAATTAGGGAACAAGGCTCTTCCTAGCCTCATGTTGATTGTGTAAACTACTACTAAAGTAAAGGTAAAGTTGTGCCGTCCAGTTGGTGTCAACTCCTGGCGCCCACAGAGCCCTGTGGTTGTCTTTGGTAGAATACAGGAGGGGTTTACCATTGCCTCCTCCAGTGCAGTATGATATGATGCCTTTCAGCATCTTCCTATATCGCTGCTGCCCAATATAGGTGTTTCCCATAGTCTGGGAAACATACCAGCGGGGATTCGAACCAGCAACTTCTTGCTCCCTAGGCAAGTTCCTTTCCCGCTGTGCCATTAGGTGGCTAAGCTACGACGACAACAAGTATTTGTATATGGCTTTTCAACAAAAGTTCCCAAAGCAGATTACTTCAAGAAATATAAATAAATAAAGATGGATTCCTGTCTCCAAAGGGCTCACAATGTAAAAAAGAAACAAGATAGACACTAGCAGCCACAGCCACTGGATGCTGTGCTGGGGATGGATGGGGCCAGTTGCTCTTCCCCTGCTCAGTAAAGAGAATCACCACTTTTAACAAGGTGCCCCTTTGCTCAGCTAGCAGGGGAACTGCGCTGTTGTTTTGCACCTGGCCTCGGTTGCTGGACCTCAGAGTTTTAGTAAAAAAAAGAAAAAGAAAGGAGACCTGGAGACTGTCCACCCCTGGCCTGGAGTGTCGGGTGGGCTCTGGATCTGTAAGGCACTTGCACCTATTCCAAAGAGTGGAGAGTTCCATGGGTTGCTCCATAGGAACTGAATGCCCTTTAGCCCCTTACTCAGGAGGGCTGGGAATGATTAATTGAAGCCAGGCTCCACCCTCCCAGAGGACAGGCAGGGGCTTCCAGAAATACACTCACTGGGGCAGAGGGGGAAAGACCGCCCCCCCCCCCGGACTAGTGAGGCTTCTCTGGCTGCCTCAACATCCAGCGGCTGCAGCAGCCGAGGAATGCAGCCGAGCAAGACAGGTCAGGCTGGGGCAGGGCAGAGCCGTGTGCGGAGAGAAGAAGGGGTGGAGACTTTCTGGCAGCTGCCGCCTCGCCCAGGTGCACTGAGATCCCGACCGTTTAACAACAACAGCCATGTTCCGGCCCAGCTGAGCTCCGGCCCCGGCACTCCATGGGGAGCCCCACGCCGAGGGCCCTGCTGCTTCCGACCGCCTTGCTGCTGAGCCTCTTGCACGCTGCTCCCCGGACCCACCTGCCGCTCGTCCGCCTGCGAGTCCTCACCAATTTTGTAAGGAGCTTCCCTTTTTCTTGGACATGGAGTGGGGGGGGGGGGGTCAGACATGCCACATCATTGGGAAGTGTGGGGGCTGCAAACGTGGGCCTCCATGAAGGCATGGGCCTCAAGCCTTCCTTAGGAAGGAGGGACAGGGGAGCACTCTTCACAGGGCCCTTGCCTTGCACTCTTTGGGAGAGGTCCAGGGGCATGTTTGGGGGAAGGCGACGGTGTGTAGCGGAGAAAGGATGACTGGCGGCGGGCTGTGACAAAGGGCTTCCTCCCCCACCTTATGGGCAACATTGGGGGTGTTTGACGGAGACCTGCTGGCTTCTTCTCTGGCTCTGCTGCAGGGTACGCAGCATGGTTTATTGCAAAGGCCATCCTCTGGAGAAGGGAGGGTGGCTTGCGCATGGGGAAGGAAGCCATGTGCTAAGGAACCTCATGGAGTGTAATTTGTTAGGATTGCTGACTGTAGGAAAAGGCTGCCGTCCACACACAGAGGAGCAACCGCAGTGGGGACTGGCAGAGCATGGAGGAGCGTCCCAGCAGCCTTCAGGAGTGTCCAGGGATGGAGGAGCTGTTGCAGTGTGCTTGGCATTTAGAAGGTCCCCAGTCGAGTCCTTGGGATCTCCAAGTAGGGGCTGGGAAAGACCCCTGTTGCAGAGCCAGACTGTGTAGAGCAGGCCTGCTCAACTTCGGCCCTCCTGCAGATGTTGGCCTACAACTCCCATAATCCCTGGCTATTGGCCCCTGTGGCTGGGGTTTATGGGAGTTGTAGTCCAAACACAGCTGGGGGGGCCTAAGTTGAGCAGGCCTGGTGTAGAGGGACTGATGGTATGACTCTGTTTAAGGAGCTTCCTATGAGAATTTTTCTCCAGTCCGATATGTCTGACCTGCTCTGCTCCAGACGGTCTCTGTTTGCAGAAATGCTGTTGCCTTGGTAGCCTTCCTGCTTGCATCCAGAGAACTGGATGCTCTCCAGCATTGCCCATGCAGTGGTGATGGTTTTCATGTTCTCGGGGGTGTGCTGCAAGCCTGATGGTGTGCTTTGAATTTGTACCCAGTGCTGGAGCTTCATTGCCAGCTGGACCTACTTGATCAATAGAACAGCCAACCGTTTTATATGGGAAATTTCGAATTGAGATTTCATATGGTAATGAAAATGTTCACCTCTAAATAAAAAGAAAAAAATTTTTTTTTAGAGAAATGCATATTTTCATATTAACATTTCAAACAAAGAAACAAAAAATTGACGAGACAGACCACTGGACTATGCCAGTGGCTCACTCATTTGAATTGATCACTAGCTGACTGTGCATACTTGCCAGTTTCTGAATACCCAAAAGGAGGAGGAGTGCAGTCTGATTCTTGGCATATTTACTAAGAAGGACATTTATCTATTTGGTTTTTTTTAAAAAAAAATCTCATCCTTCCTCTAAGGACTTCAGGGCAGCATATTTGGATTCTTTCCCTACCATCATTTTATCCTCTTTACAACCCTGTGAGGATGGTTAGGCCAAGAGATATTTACTGGATCAAGGTCAGCCAGTGCCTTCATGGCTCAGTGGGGATTTGAACCCAGGTTCTAATCATAAGAAGAACATGAGAACAGCCCTGCTGGATCAGGCCCAGGGCCTATCTAGTCCAGCATCCTGTTTCACACGTTGTCCCACCAGCTGCCTCTGGGGAGCCCACAGGCAAGAGCTGAGAACATGCCCTCTCTCTTGCTGTTGCTCCTCTGGTATTTAGAGGCATCTTGCCTCTGAGGCTGGAGGTAGCCTAAAGCCCTCAGACTAATAGCCATTGATAGACCTCTCCTCCATGAATTTATCTAAGCTCCTCATAAAGCCACCCAGGATGTTGGCTGTCACACATCTTGTGGCAGAGAATTCCATAGGTCAATTATGTACTTCCTTTTGTCAGTCCTACATTTCTTGACAGTCAGTTTCATGGGATGACCCCTGGTTCTAATGTTATGAGAGAGGGAGAAAAAATTCTCTTTTAACTTTCTCCACACCATGCATGACTTTATAGACCTCTATCATGTCTCACCTCAGTCGTCTTTTTTCTAAACTAAAGCCCCAAGTGTTGTAGCCTTGCCTCGTAAGGAAGGTGCTCTAGGCGCTTGATCATCTTGGTTGCCCTCTTCTGCACCTTCTCCGGTTCTATAATATCCTTTCTGAGGTATGGTGTCCAGAACTAAACACAGTACTCCAGATATGGCTGCACCATGGTTTTGTATAGGGCATTATAATATTAGCATTATTATAATATTAGCAGTTTTATTTTCAATGATTCCAAGCATGGAATTGACCTTTTTCACAGCTGCCGCACATTGAGCCAACACTTTCAATGAGCCACAACCCCAAGATCTCTCTCCTGGGCAGTCACTGTCAGCTCAGACCCCATCAATTTATATGTTAAGTTGGGTTTTTTTGCCCCATTATGCATCACTTTACACTTGCTAACACTGAACCAGATTTGCCAGTTTGGAGAGATCCTTTTGGAGCTCCTCACAATCTTGTGGATTTCACTGTTTTCCATCAATTTACCCAGATCAGACATTAAGTTAACTGGCCTATAATTTCCCAGATCCCCCCCAGATCCCTGTTTGAAAATTGGTGTTACATTGGCTATTACTTTGCATTATAGCTATATTCACATGTTATATTCAACACTGGTACAATGAGTGTACAGTGTACACGGGTATGTGGCTTTTTAGTTTAGGAAAAAGACAACAGAAGGGAGATCTGATAGAGGTCTATAAAATCATGCATGGTGTGGAGAAAGTTAATAGAGATAAATTTTTCTCTTTCTCTCATAATACTAAAACCAGGGGTCTTGCAATGAAACTGACTGCCAAGAAATTAGGACTGACAAAAGGAACTACTTTTTCATACAATGCATAACTAACCTGTGGAATTCTCTGCCACAAGATGTGGTGACAGTAGTTGTTTGCATGTTATGTGGAACACAAGTCCAGCTGTACATGTCCTATCTGCAGCCTGCATTTGAAGGGGTCAGTACCCAGGTTCACTTTTAAAATGTACACAGTTACAGTCATTCATACAAAAACATGTACATATGCACAGACATTGATTGCAGGTGCAACATAATATCTGAACAGGGTTATTCTCTAAAACTAAACTTATATGAGATAAATCTCCTACCAACAGCTCCTTTTCAAAATCTAAGCTACTTTTCAAGATGCGTAAGACCAGCTTATACCTTTAGTGGAATCAAGTGGGGAAAGCTTCCCCCACTACCAATGGCATCACTTCAGAGACTGCAAATGTGTGTGGTGGGCTGTGTGTCTTAATGAACTCCCCAGGAAACTTGAAAGTACTCGTGGAACAAACTCCTCATACACAGAATGCTAGCATTTGGGGGGAAAGGCTGCCTGGAAAGGCTAACCCTTTCCCCAAACAGAGAAACATAAGAACATAGGAAGCTGCCATATACTGAGTCAGACCATTGGTCTATCTAGCTCAGTGTTGTCTTCACAGACTGGCAGCAGCTTCTCCAAGGCTGCAGGCAGGAATCTCTCTCAGCCCTATCTTGGAGATGCCAGGGAGGGAACTTGAAACCTTCTGCTCTTCCCAGAGTGGCTCCATCCCCTAAGGGGAATATCTTACAATGCTTACACATCAAGTATCCCATTCATTTGCAACCAGGGTGGACCCTGCTTAGCTAAGGGGACAAGTCATGCTTGCTATCACAAGATCAGCACTCCTCTTCAAAACTAGCAAACATGCTAGTTTTGTACAAACAAGGAGTTTTTCATCTGTGTGGGAGCATTCAGACATGCAGCCTGAAGTGATTCCATGTGGGAAAAGGTTTGCTACCTGATTCTGCTAAGAATGATTTCTCGTGATGTGCCACTTAGAGCCTTCTTGAACCTCTCTCCTGCTGTTGGTGCACATGTGTAAAGGACAGAAATGCCATTTCAAATGGGCCAGTATCAGATTTAAAATCCACTGATGGGCATCTAGGAAGGTGGATTAACACCTTAAATCTAATTATTTCAACCTTC
Source organism: Hemicordylus capensis (assembly GCF_027244095.1). Taxonomy (NCBI): domain Eukaryota; kingdom Metazoa; phylum Chordata; class Lepidosauria; order Squamata; family Cordylidae; genus Hemicordylus; species Hemicordylus capensis. The sequence continues at coordinate 266,093,304 of NC_069658.1, forward strand.
CCGCATTTTTTGTGTCACCTGTGAACAGATGCATGCAGTCTTTCAAAAAGGCTTTTTAGTCCACAATTTTTCCATAGCGTGGTTGTGAACAGTTGGGAATGGCCTTTTCACATTTTAATCTTTCCTCCCTGTGGGTGAGTGTCTCTTTGGTCACTGTTAACGGGTATATTGTGGTTCCCTTCGTTCCTTCTCCTTTTCCATGACTATGGTGGCCATCTGCCACATGGCTACTTATTTATCCCTCACCGCACCTGTCTGGACTCTCATGAGACTGACAAGACTGAGGAAATGTCTTGTCAATTCATCTGGTGCCCTGTCAGCAGCTTTCAAAACAAAACAAAACTGAAGAAACGCTATGTGGTCACTCACTGGTGCACATATAACGTCCATGCCCTTTTGAAGAACAAACAAAAGCTAGACTGATTAAGCTGACTGGGTTCCTCCTCCACAGCCTTGTTCATTTCACAAGCACTCTGAGAAGAGGAACATAGGAACATAGGAAACTACCATTTACTGAGTCAGACCATTGGTCTATCTAGCTCAGTATTGCCTTCACAGACTGGCAGCGGCTTCTCCAAGGTTACAGGCAGGAATCTCTCTCAACTCTATCTTGGAGATGCCAGGGAGGGAACTTGGAACCTTCTGCCTTTCCCAGAACGGCTTCATCCCCTGAGGGGAATATCTTGCAGTGCTCACACAACAAGTCTCCCATTCAGATGCAACCAGGGCAGACCCTGCTTAGCTATGGGGACATGCTTGCCACCACAAGACCAGCTCTCCTCTCCTAAGAGCATTAGGTAAAACTGACACGGCATTGCTCCAACTTCACACATCTCACAGATAACCAGGAAATGGCAGTAGGTCAGGTAATGTTCAGGGGGAGGTGGTGTGTTAACACACATTCAAGCTGTCACCAACCACGTGAGCACAGGATTGCATCCAGGGCAAGTCGCAGGGCAGTTTGGGCCAACATCTGGGTAAGCAAGGGTGAGAAGACCTATTCCTACACAAACGAGACATTTCAATGTGGTGACATTTAAAGCGGAAAAGCGTAATGAGGCTTTTCTCGCAAGCAGCCAAGACTGGGCTAGGGCAGCTAAGCCTGGGCTTAGCTGCCCATAGGAACCTGCAGGAGTCCACTGGCTCCTGGCAGCGCCTTGGCACCAAACCCGCCTAGGGAGCCTGCCTCTTGAGCTCCTGGTTAAGGGAGTTCACCTCTTGAACGAGGTTAAGGGAGTGAGCTCTCCCTTAACCCTGTTTACCTGACCATGTGGCATTCAGCCGGCGCTGAAACACTGACACCTGTCGCTGGGGGGAGCCCCAGAATGCACAGCATACTGGCGTGTTGCATTGTGGGATTTCCAGGGGCCGGGATGACGCATCCCAGCCTCCACGCTGCCAGGGGCAGTGGCGGAGCATCTGGGTGTGCAAACCACGCGCCCAGCACTAGGGGTGTGCATGGTCTGGTGCACCCCCTGTCCAGCATGAGGGGGACTGTTGCTTTAAGCGGGGTGGTGGTAGTACTTACCCCCCCGCTGCTCTTCCCCCTCCGGCGCTGTGTCATTTGAAAAAATCTTCTTGGGGTGGCAGAGTTCCTCTGCCGCCCCTGCCCCCGTCGTTGTTTGTAAAGCCTTCAAAGAGACGAGCGCTAGCGGTGTGCGTGCGCGGCGTGTGCGCTTGTCTCTGACGCTGCTGCGCGCGCGTGCTGCGCAGGGTGCATGTGCGCCGCTAGCGCTCGTCTCTTTGAAGGCTTTACAAACAACGACGGGGGCAGGGGCGGCAGAGGAACTCTGCCGCCCCAAGAAGATTTTTCAAATGACACAGCGCCGGAGGAGGAAGAGCAGCGGGGGTGGGGGGTTTAAGTACTACCACCCCCCGCTTAAAGCAACAGTCCCCCGCCCATCCGGACCTCCGGAGCGGTCCGGCGGTCTTTTGAATTGTGCCAGACCGAACCATGCACACTCCTACACAGCACTGACAGGATGATTGTCTGCGGGGGAGATAAGCATTCCAAGACTTCTTCTGTGCTCATCCTCATGCTTGATCGTGAGAAAGGCCCCAATGTGTGAACGGTGGTCAGGAGTACTAACAGATTTAGGGGGAAATATGTGGACTGTATAAAATGAGCCTTAGTTTGCAGAGAAGCTGAGATGTTTTGCATGTACATCTATTGTAATTACGGATATTAGAGTACAGGGTCACCGATATCTGGCCTTGAAGAGAACTCCTGACTTAAAAAAAACACATAACAGTTGAATCGCAGCAAGGCATTGACCAGGCTGTACTGCTCTCATCAGTGTTCCCATTAATGATGGGGAACGAAAACTTACTTTGTACTATTCCTGTGTACAGAAACGTGAACGGCGTTCTGTGCCTTCAGCACACACTCCCTTGGTTAGAGCTGACAACCCACCTCTTGCACAACCCTCCTTAACAGCATTTAGGATTGCCAACTTTTCAAGTGATCCCTGTTCCTGTGTCATTAACAGGAGTTTGGGCTGCAGCAGTTCCATGCTGTGAACAGCTTCACCAGGGAGTTATTTACACATGGCTTCATGCTGCGGGGTAAATGTTGAGCGAAGCTACTTAGAATTACACTCGCAGCATTGAGGGAAGCAGCTGCTCCACTCTGCTCTCAGGTTTGCTTTTGATGCAAGTTCACATGGCATGCCTATGTGTTTTCCTTCTAGCCAATTGTGGTGTGTGTGTGGGGAGAGATTACTAAAGAACTACATCTGCATTTGTAAAGAGAGTATCCCTCTTATCATGCTAATGATTCTACATCAGTGCCTCTCCCTATTTGCTCCAGCATTTTCAGAAAAAGTTGCTTAAAAGCAGCATTTAAAAAACAAAATACCTCGAGATAAGCTAGAATTCACAAGACAAAGCCCGATTTGTGTGTGGAGTGGGTCCAAGGATCTCGAAGGGACTTTGGGGTCAGTTTGGCTGGTGTGTGAACGCACACACTCTCTCCGGAAGGAGATTCAGTGTAGAAGCCCTGTGTATAAAGCCTCCTGCTGATTTCAGCACATCAAGCTGCTGCTAAAGGCATGGGAGCAGGACAGCTTCTAAAAATGTCCATTGCTACTCCCAAACAGCTGCATCTTAGGAAGCTGCCTTATACCAAGTCAGACTATTGGTCCATCTAGCTCAGTATTGTCTACATTGACTGGCAGCAACTTTTTCAAGGTTTTAGGCAGGAGCCTTTCCCAGCCCTACATGGAGACGCCAGGGATTGAGCCTGGGACCTTCTGCATGCGCTGGGGCAGGGGAGGGCTGGGGGGGGAGTGTCACGAGCTCACTCGACGGAAGACGCTGGCCAGAGATATATGATACAGTAGCCAGTAGCTCAGGTTTCAGTTTTATTTCTAAATAGGCAGGTTTAACAGTCTCACCAGGGATACAGGAGTGAGAAGCCCAGATTCCAAAGTCCCAATCTCTCCGACAGAGGCTCAGGCGGATTTGACGTGTCGTTTCCAGCAGTTGTTCAAGGCACAGGCTGCCCGATTTATAGTCAGCAGCCACATGCCCTTAATCAACACTCCACCCCCTCCAGCTGCCACAGATTCAATCCAGCTCCTGCTGCCTCCTTGCGAGCCGATGACTCCTCCGTAATTCCCTCACCTGTTGCTGACGCTTTCCCCATCTGCATCCTCAAGGAGATAGTGGCTGTTCAAACCCTGGCTCAGATCTTGACCCTTCTCTCCAAAGATCACCGGGCCCTGCTGACCCCTCCTGCGCCAACTCACCCTGGCCTGTCTCAGTTACCTCCCCATTCACATCACTGGCCTGCTCCTCCTCAGGTGCCTCCCCGCCTTCTAGTAAGTTGCCTGCCCCACACTCCTCTCCAGTCTCCTCGAGTGGGGGCATGACAGGGGGGAGGCAGAAGCTTACCTGCCTTTGCCCAACACAATTCGAGCCCGTAGAGGGCTCCACCATTCGTGCGCCCACACGAGCAGCACAGCACCGACCAGGATGGCAAGCGGGAGGTGAGGAGAAGACAGCCCAGCCAGCAGATATCCCACAATGCACTGCTCAAGCTGCGGTGCACTGGGATATCCCTGGCTGCTGGTATGCTATTCCCCCCCACCCGGCTCTCTCCAAAAGGAGCTGTCAGCAGCTGCTTCTCCAGCAATTGCAGTGCCTCCGCTACTAATAGCAATTTTTGGTCCCTCACTATTTACCTTTGTACGGTATTTTTCTATTCTACTTTCTATCAGGCGTGCATCCCGCTTTGTTGCCATCTCCACACGACTGGGCAGTGAGGTAGGAGGCACATGCGTGTCCTCCTACCTCACTTTTAGCCTGGGTTTCAAGCCCAGGCTACCCAGTGGTAGAGCACCAGGATTGGGAGGGATCCCAGGGGACTCCTCATGACTAGCCCTAAAGGGCTAGCACTGCCCTACCCAGGTAGGGCTGGTCATGAGAACAATCCCCTTGAGTTAAGGGCTGCCACTTTTAAAAAAAAAACACCAAAAAATTACTTTCAGGGTTTTCCTGCTGTTAACTACTACATGACTGATAAAAGTTAACAAACTCATATTGTCGACCACCAAATGTTCATGTCAGGAAAAGCAGAATCTGTTGAATTTCTTCCTTTCCCGCACAACTGATAATGTTCAGAACAGATAAGACACAAAAGCCCTGCCAGAGGGGAAAAGATAACTATCCTCTAATGCTTCCTCTTTAGCAATAAGTATTTACATAGGTTCAGAAACACTAAACTTTAAAAACAAACAAACAAACCCCATTTGGTGGCGACTCAGAGGCGGGCCTTCTCTGCAGCTGGGCTGTGGAATGCACTCCCGGCAGAAATCCGCAACCTGAGTTCGTTATTGGCCTTCTGGAGAGCCCTTAAAACCCATTTGTTTGGCTCGGCCTTCCAGGGTTTTAAAACTGTTTTAAAACTGTAAAGGTTTGGCCTGGTTTTCCAGGGTTTTAAAAACTGTTTTGTTTTAATAATGCTTTTATGTTGTTTTTACAGTTTTTTATTTTAACAGTTAATTGGTTTTAGTTTTATTTTAATGTAGAATAAAACTAAAACTAAAATAAAACTACCCCTGAGCCATTTTTGTAAGGGTGGTATAGAAATAAAATCAAATAAATAAATAAATAAATAAATAAATAAGGTAAGCCCAATCAAATACATAAATAAATAAAATAAACCCAGCTAACTTTGGCCATATTCACATAAACTGCTATTTCAAGATTCCATATTAAGACTCCATAACATGGTTTAATTACCCAAACTGTGTATATACGTGAGGAAAATGACTGTTTTTAGACATTACTGCAGTCAAGCAATTATTCAGCAGTACCTGCCTTACCACTGTACGTTTCTCACATATTTTCATAAAGGAGCACATTCCTCACATTTTCCTTCTGAGATAGCAATAGCAATAGCACTTACATTTATATACCGCTCTATAGCTGGAGCTCTCTAAGCGGTTTACAATGATTTTTTTTTTTTTTTAGCATATTGCCCCCAACATTCTGGGTACTCATTTTACCGACCTCGGAAGGATGGAAGGCTGAGTCAGCCTTGAGCCCCTGGTCAGGATCAAACTCGTAACCTTCTGGTTACAGGGCAGCAGTTTTACCACTGCGCCACCAGGGGCTCTATATTGAGCTACCACTTTTCCTTCTGGCAGAGTACTTGTGCCTGCAATAGCTGTGTGGCAGACAGAAATTAAACAGGAGAAGCTTCCCCTTCCATGCTGGGAAACGTTGCATATGTGTGTGTTTCTGCCTGTCATCCAGTTGTTAAAGACAGTTTTTATCCCCTGTGGTGAGTTTATTTCTTCTTTGGAGTGGAAGGCAACCCCCTGAACAGGGATTGTATAGGAGCCACTCGAAATATTTTCACAAACAATTCAGGAGCAACTAGCCGACCCTGCACAGAGCATCTGTGCGCTCTTTGGGGCCGGCGGTTACATCTCCCCCCCCCCGTTCTGCCCCAGTCTCCACTTCTTGACCATGGCTGGCCCGTGCCAGGCCCAGCCGCCTCTCCTCCCCACCGCCACCTCTGCCTCCCCGCACTTTCTTTCCCCCCTCCTGGGTCTTGCCTCCACGGCCGGGCTGGGCCCGCCACCACCTTTGGCTCCGCAGCCGGGCCTGCCACCACCGCAGCGACCAATCCTCCTGGGTGTACCTCAGCCAATCAGCTGCCGCCGCCCAGCCAATCAGCTGGGCACCAGTACGCAAATTCTAAGGCGCACCCAGGAGAATTAAATATACAGATTTTATGGATCCTCAGGCAAGAGAAGTACAGGAGGCCACAGGGGTTCCATTCTTGCCTATAGGCGTGAATACAGAAACTGAATAATGGAACATTGAATCAATGGGAGGGGGTGGAGTTTAGGGTCCTAACCAAAATAACAAGGACCCAAAAAAAAAGAAAAAAGCAAGGGATGGGAAGAGAAATAAGAGAAGAAAGGATAGTACCTTATTCTCCAGCAATGCTCCCCCAAACCCCCTAAACAGTTGGATATTTGCCTTTAAGAGAGAGAGAGAGATACAAAATGGCTCTCTGCTGGAAAATGGCAGCCGTAAATGACATCGGAATTCATTTCCTGTCACTCAAAACTGTGGATAGGAGAATTTCACCTATTTTTCTACCTGCAGATAATGAAACTGGGTGTCTAAGACCCAATCGCAGAAACGCGAAATCGCGGATATGGAGTCCGTGGATAATGGGGACCACCTGTACTTATGCTCAGGTTCAAGCAGAGAGGCCTATGTCTGGTTGCGTACCATGGCAACAATAACACTCAGTTTATGAGCGGGGTTTCAGTAATGTTTTTTTGCAGAGCTGTTACATAATCAGAGGCACTTCTCTATATGTGACGACGGCAGAGACCGCCCTCATATGCACAGAGGAAACCACATCTGTAGGCCACGACCCAATCTGCCCTTGATGAGAACAGGAGTTAAAGGAGGCTTGCACGTTGCCATTTTCCTGTGGAAAGAACCAACTCTAGGTGACCGGGCAGGGATGTGTTGCAAAACTAGATCCAGTGTGGTTTTAGGCAGTAAATGACTAATACAGGAATGTTTGGCAGGAAGGCAAATAGCTTCTGGGGTTTTTGCTAGGCCAAGCTAAAGCAAGTTAAGGGTTTGTTAAAGTGAACCAAACTGTTCAAGTGAAGGTGCTGACGATGGCATCCAAATGCATTGGCTTAGTATGTCTTAGAGCCCAGATGCCCCCGTCTTTTATCATTTCACCACCATTGGATACCACCAGGGTAGACCTTCCATGAGGCAAGGTGAGGCAGTGGCCTCAGGTGGCAGATTTTTGGGGCACCAGCTGGGCAGCTAGATGCCCCCTGCCACCATTGGAGCAGCTCTTCAGGACTGATTGGAAAGTGTGCAAGAAGCATGAGGAGAGGAGGCTGCTGGCAACCTGTTGTCCTCCTCCGTGTCTCCTTACCACTTTCAGAGCTTGCCCAAGTTTGTTTTGAAAAGGGGTTGGTTCCCACCAGAGGCAGAGGGTAAGACAGCATTTTGGTGCCTGCCCTCCATCATGGTAGTGCTTTGGACCACCCCAGGTACCACGGATTTCTTCAGAAAAAAACATTAGCAGAGCTCTTCTGGATCTGACAACATATCCATTTAGTCTCCCATCCTATTCTGAACATCACTCAAAGGTTTATGGGAAACCCACAAACAGGACATTCCCCTGCTGCTCTCCCCACCATCCCTTAACCAATAGTCTTCAGAGGAATCCCACCTCTGAGCCTGACGGTTCCATTTAGCTGTCATGACAAACAGCCATGGACAGACCTCTCCTCCATTCATTAGTCTCATACCATGTTAAAGCCATCTAAGCCAGTGCCCATCACCACATCTTGTGGCAGTGAATTCCATAGCTCAGTTGTGTGAAGACATACCTCCTTTGCCTTTTATCACCTTTGGACCAGGCAGGCACTGAAAGACATCTGTGAAATCTGCACCCCCTCCCCCCCTATCTGTGTTTAGGGAGGAGGAATTCTCCAGATAACTTTCCACCCTCTCACCCTTGAACTATAGGCACGGGCATTTGCCTCAGAGTTGAGGGAGGAGGAACATATTTTTAGTCCATTCCTTTATCAGCGGGAGCCAAAAGCCTGAGCTCCTCTCCAGAAGTCCATCAGACCAATAAACCTCATCCCTGCTGATCCTCTCATCTTCGGCAGCCCCTGCCTTAAATAAAGCCCTACATTTAGGACACCCCTCCCCGCTTGCTCCTTCTTCCCTGGCCAGGCAAGTGGATTGGTCACCCAGTCCCTGGTTTCCAAAGGGGAGTTGTTCTCCAACTCCACCCCCTTCATGAGCCTTTCTGCAGCCGTTTGCAGCTGTGGAGCTGAAATCATTACTATTCCCTCTCCACCATTCTGATGCCTCTTGGGCTGCCCCCTGCCCATCCCCCAGCAGCTGTTGCACGTCCCTCCGAGCCCTTCCCGACTCCTGAAACGTAATTACTGGGGTTATCCTGACGTCTGGAACCCCCTGTTTCTCCTAGCATCCTGCCATTTGACTGGGTAAACAGCCCTGTACTGGAGGGTAGGAAATCCCGACACCCCCTTTGCAGCATTGAATGTGGTGCAGGCTGCCTGTCGGCTTCTACCCAAGCAATTCCTCTCCTCCAGCTGCAGAGCTGTAACATAGTGGAGAGACCTGGATTCCACTTTCCCCTGCTAACCATGTGTCCTTCTCTCTTGTTGTTACAGGAATGCAAAACCTATGGTGAGTAACTTATACACTATTACATAAACATGCTACTACTACATGTGCCTGTTGTGGATGCTGTGGGAGGGAAGCAATTGCGGGGAGAGGTGACGGAAAGGAAAGCGGGGGAGGGAGATTTTGGAACTCCTGAACTCTAGGATGTGGTTGTGCACATGGAGAGCAAGAAGGGCACTAATCTGTTTTGCAGAGATTAGTCACAGAGATTCAGAGAGGGCCAGTTTATACAATCAGGTTTTTCTGGACTGTGCTACTTCTGGTCACAGCAACTACATGTATGAAAACTCCTTCATTAGGGGAAAAGGCCCTCTCTGCATATAGAGAAAGTGTGTGTCAGGAAGGAGGGTAGACTGAACTTTGTATTTGCATGGAGTGCCTTTCATGGGGCAGTGGGGAGGGAAACATTCAAATATGCAGCCCTCCATCTTGCAGCCTGAAGTGGTGCGTTCCAGGAAAAATGTTGCTCCTTATTCTGCCAGTTGTAAAAACCAACCCTCCGAGCAGTGGTTCACAACCAGGGTTCCTCCAGGGTGCTGGGAGTTGCAGTTCAGCAACATCTGGAGGGACTAGGGATGTGCGTTTCGTTTCGGATACAAAACGTTTTGTGCACAAAACAGGCCGTTTCGGCTGTTTTGTAGCCAAAACAAAACACCCAATGCTCAAAACAGAAAATTTTGTAGCCAAAACAAAACATCCCTGTTTTGGATACAAAATGTTTTGTTGTTTCGGCTGTTTTGGAACTCCATTTTGCAATCGCAAAAAGTCTTTCTCCTTCAGTCTCCATTTTGAGTTTTGACATCTGTTTGAATTTCCAGCCCACAGACTGGCCAGCAAAAGCATGGACTGATCTGCTGGCAATTGCCTCCTTATTCCTTTTAAGCAAATTTAAGGGTAGAATTCACCCTCATTGGCTAGTGGGGCAGTGTGCATTTACCCTCATTGCCCAGTGGGGAAGTGTGCATTTCATTGTTGTTGTTTCACACTGTTGTGTGTAGATCAACTGCATTTTGGGTGGGAGGGATGTGGATGTGCATGACCTTTGGAAATCTGCCTGATTTTTTCCCAAAGCTCTGCTGTTAATGTGTGATGTTGATGTCATTTGGGGTGGATTCGGGGCAGAAAGGGGGCTTTGGGGGCAGAAGAGTGGTTCAAGTGGTAGTGCCCCAATGGGTGCCTGCTGCCACCCAGATTCCAAAGGAATTGAGAAAAGGGCTGGTTTTTAAAGAATTTCTGAAGTTGACGTGTCTTTGGGGCAGAAAGGGGGCCTGAGGGGCAAAACAGTGGGTTGGGTGGCAATGCTCCAAGGGGTGCCTGCCACTTGCCCTATTCCAAAGGAATAGGGCAAAAGGCTGATTTCTTAGGAATTGTTGAAGTTTACGCTTCTTTAAGGTTCCCCCCACAGGGAATAAAGGAGGTTTCAGAAGACCCATAACTCCACCTGGGGGGCACTGGGGTAGCCGGGAACGAGTGGTGGTGTAGTGCACACAGGGTGCCAACCACCCCCATGGGTTGCTAACCCATGGGGTGCTTGGTTATGTTGTTTCTGAGGTGTTCTGAGTATATATTCTCTGGTAGCATATGAGATTTTCAATGACAAACCATGAATCCACTCTCATATGCTACCAGAGAATCTGAATCTACACTCAAACATCTCAGAAACAACAGAACCCAGTACCCCATGGGTTAGCAACCCATGGGGGTGGTTGGCACCCTATGTGCTCTACACCACCACTCGCTCTGGGCCACCCTGGTGCCTCCCAAGTGCAGTTATGGGGCAGGAATTATGGTCCATCATTCCCTATGGGGAAGAACTTTACAGACGTGCAAACTTCATTACATCTTTAAAAATCAGCCCTCTGCCCAATTCCTTTGAAATAATTCTGGCAGCTTTCTTGCCCCCACTGGGCACTACCACCCACCCTACTCTGCTTTGAGACACCCCTTTTCCCCCCAACATGAAGCTATACTTTTGCTGAAACCTCCATTCTTCCCTATGGGAAAAATCCTATACTTCAAAAATTCACCAAAAACCAGCCCTTTGCCCAATTCCTCTGAAATTTGGGTGGTAGTTTCCACCCATTGGGCACTACCACCCCCACCCACTAGTTTTCCCCCGGGGCCATTTTTCAAAATCCAAAACGTTTCGGATTTGGATTTTGCAGTTTCGAACAAAGAACAAAATTGGGGTGTTTTGGATTGGCTGATTTCGAACAAAGAACAAAACGGGGGTGTTTTGGATTCGGGCCAAAAACAAAACAGAAAAACAAACAAAACGCACAACCCTAGGAGGGACCCAGATTGGAAACCACTGCCTTAGAGGCTGGATTCTGCATGCTGGGACTGCACAGTGTTCCAGGTTGGCACTAGAGGGCGCTAGAAGTGGCACAGTCTCACATTTACATGGTAGGGTGGGCAAGAATTGCGATTCCAAACTTCAGGGGGCAAAAAGTTTCTCTTCTTGATGGAGAATGGATCTGGGTTCCAGGACTGGGTTTTTTTAATTAAAGGGAAGGAGAATGAGATGCAGCCTGATCCTATACATGTTTACTCAGACATAACTGCCACTGAGTTTAATGGGATTTCCTTCTTTGTAAGCATGCATAGAATTGTTGCCTGATTGGGCCAGCATTTGCCAGAAACAACACTTCTTTCTGGGATTCAGACAGGTCATGCAGTGTACTTGGCTAAATGCCCTGGGATCACAAGTTCCATACCCTTTTCAATGACTTCACATCATCATTGCCACCTTTTTACTTAGAGTTTTTTCTATAGCAGAACAATAGCACTGCCAGAAAGAATGTGGCATGGTTCATTTCCTGGGCTGGGCTCCCTCAGTTTCAACTCGTGTTTTACAGGAGCCAACAAAGTGAGGAGGGAAGAATGTTGGCTTTAGGATATGTGCCACTGAAGAGCACTTAATGGCTGGCTGGTGATATACAGGCCCTATAATGCAGGCTAGGAACCACTCCAAATAGACTTCCTTTATCCAGAGTGAGCATTGCACTTCACTCTCTACATGGCAAAGGAGAGGAGGTCATTGTGTCATAGTAGTTATTCAGAATTGTTAATTGCTTCAGGCTCTAAACCCACTTTGATGTGCTCCTGGGATAGGTAACAAGAGAGCCTGTGTGTTCCTATCCTATATAGTTTAATCAGTTCAGGACAGCATATTTATATTCTACTTTTCAGCAAAACGTTCACAAAGTGGTTTACATAGTAGAGAAATTGGGGGGGGGTGCTGTTCCCTGTCCTAAACAGGCTTCTAATGTTCACACACAGACACACACACACACACACACACACACACACACACACACACACCTGACAGCCAGTGGAGAGAAGCAATGTTGAGCTGAATAATAAGAGTTGTGCTTCTCCTAAGTGTAAGTATAAGAGAACCACTACTTGAAAGGTGCCTCTTTGCCCAGTTACAGGTATGATTTATGATTAACTTGTTTATCTTACCCCTCCTCCAAGGAGCTCAATATATCTTATTCCCATCCACTCCCTTTTATTCTCACAACAACCCTGGGGGTGAATTAGCATGAGAGAGTGGGGTCATATAGCCCAAGGTCATATAGAGCTTCTACTGAATTAGATCATTAGTCCATCTAGCTCAGTACAGTCTACACTGACTTAGCTGCATTTGGACGTAACATGAAAATGAAGTTGAAGAGGCCTCCGGTTTCAATTTGTGTACATCCAAATGCGTGCAACCGCAGTTTCATCTCCAAACGGACCACGGTTTCCCTCCCCAGACTCCTATTTGTACCTTCAGTTTGTAGTGAGTTTCACTGCCTCTACCTCCGGTTCTGCGGTGCCAGTGTTACATCCAAACGTGGCACCATGGTTTCGCTGCTTGGAACCGGAATTGAGGGAGGAAGCAACTCTCTCTGGCTGCTATTGGCTGCCAGGCTGTCCTTCAATCAAGAAGGAAGCCCAGGGAGCCAGTTCCTGCTCCTCTCTGCAGTCTTGCTGACTGCAAAGGGAGATCTCTCAGTTATGTCCAAATTCGGATGGGGGAGAGGGGAGTGGATCCATTGAACCTGCAGTTCTGCCTTAGTACAAATGTGACTCTCCAGTAATCTTTCTTCGCACTGTTTGAGAATGAAAGAAATCGAACCTGGGACCTTCCACATGCAAAGCAGGTGCCCTACGTGGCCCATCCTCCATGTCCATCTGGCTCCATCCTCAGCAGTCATCCAGTGAGCTTCATGGCTGAGCAAGGATTTGAAACTGGGTCTCTCCAGTCCAGTTCCACTACTCTAGGTCTAGCCACTTCCCACATTGGCTGATATAGTATGTCCAAAAGTCCATCTACTATGATGATGAGCATGGAAGGAAATGTTGCCACTCAGCCCAGGCAACACTTCAGACATTGGGCTCTTGCGCATGATCAGCCGTACTATTGCTATTTACTGCTTCTACTATTACAATTACTGCTGTTTATATAAAGCAAAGTAAAGTGTGCCGTCGAGTCGGTGTCGACTCCTGGCGACCACAGAGCCAAGTGGTTTTCTTTGGTAGAATACAGGAGGGGTTTACCATTGCCATATCCCGCGCAGTATAAGATGATGCCTTTCAGCATCTTCCTATTTTGCTGCCGCCCAATAAATGTGTACCCTATAGTTTGGGAAAACATACCAGTGGGGATTCAAACCGGCAACCTCTGGCTTGCTAGTCAAGTCATTTCCCCACTGCACCATTAGGTGGCTACTGTTTATATACCACTCTTCAATGAAAGTTCTCAAAACAGGTTACATAGAAAAATAAATATTACATAGATAAGATGCTCCCCTGTCACCAAAGGGCTTACCATCTAAAAAGAAACATAAGGTAGACACCAGCAACAGTCACTGGAGGGATGCTGTGCTGGGGTTGGATAGGGACAGCTGGACACAATTCTGAACAGAGAAATAGAGCCTCTGTTGGACTCTGCAAGCCCAGTACACCAATGGGAGCTGCAGTGGCGAGCTCGGAACCAGGAAGTCTGCCAAGAATTGGGAGAACCTTCCCACCATGCACTGCCTGGCCAGGTGGGAAACCCCCAGGCACAGCGCTCTCTCACAAACAAGGTGGCCGACATCTGGGACCTGAAAACACTGGGAAAAGCGAACACACGATCAACAAGCCTAGGTACCAGCGCCCCTGTTCTTCACTGACCTGGGTTAGGAAGTGAAAGTTAGAAGTAGGGTTACCTGGATTCAGACTACCAGGGCTTGGGGCATTTGCCCTGGTTCACATGAGCATGCAACCCTGGGTTAGAGGCAGACAACCCAGGTTTAGATGATCATGTGAAGAGACTTATTGAATGGGATGCTTGAAATGGGGGGGCGGGGGAAGCATCTAGGCCAAGTTGGCTTATGGAGTTTACATTAGTCTCCCTACTCTCTCCCACAGTGGACAGCACTCTGTCCAAACCCCGATGCCAGTGGAAGCCGCAGGAGGAACCAGCTCTGCCTGTGCCCACCCTTGCTTTAAGCACAGTTCAGCTCTGCCAACATGAATGCCAGACGTGTGTGCGTGTTTGCGTGGCTCTGAATGCTGCAGGTATGATGAGGCAGGGGGCGGGAAGCAGACTGCTAATTAGTGGTTAACTATGACAGGGTAGATTGGTAGGTTTCTCCTCTTCCTATCTCAGAAGAGTTCTGGGACATTTGGGATGTTGTATACCTGTCTTGTTCTTGCCTGTTTCTGAGAGAGCATATTCCCGAGGACACTGTTGCATACACGTGTGTGGAAGCTACACTTCTCTCTCTATTTTTAATTTAAAAAAAAATTTTTTTTTCAAATTCTGCAGCCAGGAAGTCAGTTCAAACTAGGTCAAAGTGTGTTTTTCTCGTTCTGTGTTTCAGTTTTCAGCTAATTTTGGGAAAGGAAGATGACATGGGGAGGAGTCATTTTTGACTTTTTGTCTATAGTCATAAGAACAGCCTTGCTGGATCAAACCCAAGGCCTCTCTAGTCCAGCATCCTGTTTCACACAGTGGCTCACCAGATGTCTCCGGGAAGCCCTCAGGCAAGAGCTGAGGGCATGCCCTCTCTCCTGTCACTCCACTGCACCTGGTATTGGGAGGCATCTCACTTCTGAAGCTGGAGGTGGTCTAAGCCCTCAGACTAGTAGCCTTTGATATACCATCAATGACCAGAAGCCCACTTTTTGGCTAAAAGCAGCCATGGGTGGGAGGTGGGGAGCATTTGGATTAGGGTTTTGGGAAGGATCTTTTCCTAACCCTTTTCTCCATGCCCTAGCTTTAGGTTTGATCCAACAGGTATCCCATGTTTTCCTTTCCAGGGGCCATTTGCAATGAGGATTTGGTAAGAGGAAGGGAAGTCAAACAGGATCTCCTCCAACTTTCTTTAACAAAATATAAACAAACAAAGCCCACCATAAAAACAAACAAATAAACAAACAAACATCAGGAGACGCTTCACACAAGCAGTGTGAAGTGCCAAAGGGAAGTCTGTGGGAGAGAATAGATTTGCCCGACCCTCCCCACAAATACTCACCATTCCCTGGGCAGGCGAATGGCTCACCCAGGCAGCTCCGCCCAGCAGCTCTGGGGGTTCAGCGCAGGGAAGTGCTGCCACGTGGCGCCCCACCCCCAGAGCTGCTGGGCAAGCTGCGGGAGAACCGCAGGCTAGCCAAACTGCTGCTTGTCTGGGTGTGAGTGCACGGTGCCTTACTGGGGGCCCCCCTCCCCCTGAGTGTGTCCCCCACAATCAAATAAATGAGATCAAGGGGATGCTTGCTTCCTTAACGTCATTTAACTAGGAGGCTACTTTGGCAGGTTTTACACCATGTGGCCAGTGGGATCAGCCGGAATCCTGGTGGTTCACACGAGCGTGCAAAACCAGGCTGGGCTCCCTTAGCTTGGTTTTGCACGCTTGTGTGAATAGCCTCCAGGAGTTGCATTCTTGCATCTCTGACTTCCTATCAAGTTTGGGCCTTAGTATCCCAGATTTCCTGCTAGAGAAGCATATTCTGTATATGTACAGCAAACCCATACATGTATAGAATACACACAACCTTGTAGGCATTGTGGAGGGCAGGGCCATCACTGCTTGGAGGGCAGCATTCTTCTGCCATTCTAAAGCAACATCTCACGAGAGGATTGCTTCAGAGATGACCTGTTGTGTTGGGCTGTCTTCAAGATTTCTCATACTTGCTTTTTCTTACTTTAGGGATTAAAGGGCTGGAGCTAGATTTCCTGGTACTACGTTCTAACCGCTCTGGCTGGCTTCAGGTCTTGAGGCGAAAAAAGCACCAGATGGCTATGGGAACCCTGGTTAGTTAACATTGGCCTCTTCATTCCAGACGGCACGTTGGGACTTGGGTTGGGATGTGCACCTCAGACCGCTCCTGTCCTGTCAGGGTTCCTAACAGCTGTGTGACAGGCAGAAATTCAGCAGGGCGCTTTCCAGACTAGACTCTACAATGGGGTCAGGGCATATCTCAGAAGTGTGCTTCCACACTTGCTGCGTTGTGACACCGCAGTCCCTACGCGGACAGCAGGGTGCCGTTCACATTTCCATTGCCTTGTTGCTAACTTAATTGCTGTAATATGGAGCAAGGATGTTGTATATCCGGCGTGAAAAAGTTGCTGTTTTTCGGGTTGTTAGTTGCTGTAAGACTGCTCCCCATGCTGTTTATGATCCGAATGCGACTTGCCTGAACGGAGGCATTTTGTTGATGATGAGCACCTAGTCTGGAAAGTGCCCAGGTAAAGTATCACCTTATTTCCGTTCTGGGAAAAGCAGTAGCTGTAGTATTTAGGAACATAGGCAGGTGCCTTATACTGAGTCAGACCCTTGGTCCATCTAGCCCAGTATTATCTACACAGACTGGCAGCGGCTTCTTCAGAGTTGCAGGCAGGAGTCTCTCCCAGCCCTGTCTGGAGATGCCAGGGAGGGAACTTGGAACCTTCTGCATGCATTTCTATTTGTCATGCAGCTGTTAGAGGTGCTCTCCTGGGGAAAACGCTTGCAACCCTGTAAGCGTTGCCTCATATTCCCTATTGGGTTGCTGCTTTAGGAAATTTGTAGTCTTTGTAGATTCCACACTCAAAGCAGGTTCTCTAAGCTGAAAGTCCTGTGATCAAAATTGCTCAATCTTGCTTCTGAAGAATTCAACATTTTACAACAGGAATAATAACCTGCTCCTGCTTCTATTTACTCAGAAGTAAGTCCTACTGATTTTAATGGACATAGCTCCCAAGGAAATGTGCATAAGATTGCAGCCTAAATTATACAACTGCAGAAAACTTGCATAATATATATATACAACTAGGGATGTGCATGAAATGGGTTTTGTGTTCTGTTTCGAGCTCGAAACGAAACACAAAATGGGCAAAATGTTCCACCAAAACTGCGGTCGAGCCAGATGTTTCAACGAAACAACTTGAAATGTTTCAAGTGTTCTGGCCATGGGGAACAATGGGGAACTCGAAACACCCCATTGTTCCCCATGGTAGCTCCTAGAGATACCAAAGTGGTTTATGTGGTAGGGCATGATGGGTACTACCTACCACCCAATCCACAGGGCAAGCGAGCAATTTGTAACAGATTTTTAACCTTTTCCCCAAACCCCCATAAGATCCTATGGGGATTTGGGGAAAAGGTTAAAACTTGGTTAAAAATATCTCACTTGCCCATTTCTTTTGTGGATTAGAAGGTAGGTAGCACCCATCATGCCCTACCACCCAACCCATTTCTGTGTCCCTAGGAGCTACCCATGGGGAACAATGGGGTGTTTCAAGTTTCCTTTTTGTTCTCTATGGACGGAACAAGTTGCACTCACAGAGTGCACACACAAGTTTTGCATTGCAATTTGCAATGCATTTTGCAACCCTGCCTTGAAAAACACTGCAGAAGCACACACTAAAAGAGAATCTGTCCCTCCCAACACAGAATACACATTTCAAACAGAGTCCAAATGGCCCAAAAAGAATCACTGACCCAGAATCCACTGCCAGCCACAGTGCCTGGCAGTGGCATCACTGGCACAAGTTGCTCTCATCACTGGCACAAGTTGCTCTCTTACATACAATTATGACTCCTTATGTTATTTCATAGCATTGCAACAGCTGTTACAGCAGCACCCTTACTTAGCAGCAAGCATAGCCATAAGCTCAACTAAAGCAACTTTAGCAACATTTTGACTGAGTACGCGTTGCAATGCAGATTGCAGAGTGGACCAGAGCAGTGAGTGAAGCACAAGTTAGTCTCAAGGCCAGTCATGGAGCTCATCACAGCAATTGCCAAGAAATATTTTACACACACACACACACCCCTGCCACTGTCCATTTCTCACCACAACACTATCTCACAAACAAAACAAACCACAACTCAAGGAAGGAAGGCACCCACATTCTGTCAATTTGAGATCCAGCAAAAGCAGATAGTTAAAGCAACAATAGCACAGCATATTATACTCAGTGCTGAGAAAAGAAAACCTCAAAATCAAACCGACCTTCCTCTTCTCCTGATGTATCCTCTTCTATGAGAGAGAGATCACTCTATAAGGGCTCTCTCTGCCTCTCAGTCCCTTTGAATACATTCTGAAATTCCCTCATTTTGTGTTTTGTGTTTGGGTTGTTCTGCTCCAAGCTCGAAACAGGCCCTTTATTTAAAGGGTGTTCTGTTTTGAGCTCGAAACACTCGAAACAGCCCATTTCAAGTCAAGACGTTTCTATGTCAGAGTAGTGCACAATCCCTACCACTCTGTTTTTATTTTATGCTCCATGTGGGGGAAGGATCAAGAAGGAGAGAAAAAGGACTAGGGGAGGAGGGCTGAGCCCCAGAGCCTGTCTTCAGTGTCCATGTTCAGTTCTAGAACATGTGAGAAATAATAATGAAATATATATATTTGAGTATGTGCAGGCTATGTTTACTTGAATCACTACTCGGCGGTAGCCACAACCAGCTCATAATAATCTCAAATTAGGGAGAATTGTTTCCATATGATACATAATTTGAGAGCCCGTGGTCTCTCTCATTATCTAACTGGATAATGTTTGTTGAAGGACAGTACATACACTTTTCATGTACGTATGTATGTATTTAATTGACAAGACTTGTGGGGAAATTTAGTGTGGAAACATTTCCTTCTGCAGGAGGACTGACAGGAGGAGGGAACTTGGGGAATTAGCAGAACCTGATTGCATATTCTAAAGTTCATTGCATGAGGGCTAG
Source organism: Hemicordylus capensis (assembly GCF_027244095.1). Classification (NCBI taxonomy): domain Eukaryota; kingdom Metazoa; phylum Chordata; class Lepidosauria; order Squamata; family Cordylidae; genus Hemicordylus; species Hemicordylus capensis. The sequence continues at coordinate 266,112,221 of NC_069658.1, forward strand.
AAACTTCCTTTTAAAAACTGAAAGCTGAACTATTTTAAGCAAAAATTACTGCATTCCATATTAGAAGCAATACTTTGCACTCCACAACTGCATAATAAAGTCAGTCCAAATCTCTAGGTCTACTGTTGCTTAGAGGTTCACGAGGGAATAATTTAAATTGTCGCAGTGACAACTGATTATGGGGTTACTCCAGGTTGGGGCAGGCTGATGATCCAGCATGACTCACAAGGCAGGGAGAGGCAAGGATGGGCTCGGTTCTTACCACAATGTTCTTTTCTCCAGTGGCAATTGCAGTTTGACTGTTTTCCAGCAGAGGCGGGCCAACGGGTGCTTGTCTCACTGAAAACCATTCCTGATGGGGTTCTGAGCCTCAACCAAAGCCTTGTGGTCTCCAACAAGCAGTCAGGTAAGAGACAGCCTGCCAAAACACAAGAAGTGGGTCTTGCCAAATCTATTGCTACTTGTACCTCCTATTGCAGCTGGCACCAGCTCCTGCCTCTCCCTTTCTAACAAAGCATTGCAAGCAGGCACAGCCTCCATGCAAGGTCTGGGCACAGTGCCCTGGAAGGTCTTTCTAATGTTTTCTGTTACCTAGTCACAGCAAATAGTGTTCACGAGGCCTGCCAATAACAGGCTACAGCAGGCAAGATTCTCCTTCGAGAAGCTGCTGCCAGTCAGTGTAGACAATGCTGAGCTAAGATAAACCAATGGTCTGACTCAGTATGAGGCAGCTTCCTATGTTCCTTCCGAAATGGCAACGATGAGATGTTTGCACTCTCTTGCTGCAGTGCTGGCCCAGCTGCTCTCCCTTGCCTTTTCTGCACGGCACTGGTGCCACACTGCTGCAGCAGCTGCGTTGCAGGCAGCCACTGTGTCCATGCAATGATTGCCTCATGTGCTGCAAATATGAAGTATCCAACATGTGCAGCAGGCACTGGGCAAAACCTATAGCTGGTGCACCCTACAACATGATGCATACACACCTCACTGCTTAAGCAAGGAAGCAGGAGCTTATAAAGCAGCAGAACAGGGTGATGCCTGGATGTCAGTGCCTGGCAGGAGGAGGAGGGAATAGGAGAGCATGCTGCCCCATATAAAGAAGCAAACTCGTGGACAGGCCAGAGCAGAGGCCGCAGATTCAGACTGTCAGCCTGGAAGCCCAGAAGCAGAGCTTGGTTCATGGAGTCTCAGGGCCAGGTCTGGAGATCTGGAAGGGCTAACTCTACAGGATCTGGAAACCTCAGGTGCCGTCGACTGATTGCGGAGAGGTGTGTCTTCAGAAGGACCAACAATGTTGTGAGGTCTTGCTTGGGGCAGGGGGCAAGGACAGAGAGACGGTGGTTTTCTCCTCTGCTGTCACAGCCTGCTTTCCTTTCCCAGCACCCGAGTTCCAGTACACATGGAAGCCAGCGGAACGGGCAATTGAGGTCTCTGTTCTTGACAGCCCCAACATCACTGTGCGCCTCTGCCACCAGCTGGCCTTGGAGTGTGAGGAACTGCGCCAGCCCTTCCACCAGCAGGTGGGACCTTCAGGGGAGGAGGAGCAGAAGATGGGAAGGGAGAGCAAGAGGCAGAACAGGAGGTGGAGCCCAATGGGGTGGGGGTCCAGGGAGATAGCTGGGGAGGGGAGGGAAGAGGTTTGGTGGGACTCCTGGGGCCAGGGCTAGGGATCCTGGGAAACAGTCAGTTGCATTGTCCGGCAGACATTTCCCCACTCCTTCTGGACCTGCTGCCCCATGGTGCTCTCCAGACTGTGGGAGGAAGTGGTGTGAAATCCCACGGCTTTTACCCGAATGTTTTGAAGCTGTCTTCGGATTTAACACCACTTCCTCCCCAAGAGAGCAAAAGAGAGAGAAGAGGAGGAGGGGGTGGGTGACTGATGGCTTTCGCTCACCTCCTTTCCCTCGGTGCATTTGAGCACAGCCAACTTTCTTGCCACTCCCTTCCCTCGACTAAGGGGCTTGCCCATCACGCCTCCCCACTGCAGCCGGGCATAGGTGGGGACGTGCCCCTTTGCCTTGGCACTCGCTTCCCGCAGCTGTATCACTGGGTGGAACCCACCGAAACTTGCCCAATGCCCACCATTTGTTTATTTATTTATTTAACATATTTTCATACCACCCAAAACTTAGTCTCTGCAGAATTTAAGCAGAATGCAGCGCTGCAATTTGTGTAAGAGCACTGGTTTAGGGTACCAAAAAAATAATAATAATTGGCGGAAAATAGTCTGCCTCTGTGCAAGCCACACTTCTCCAGTTGCAATCCTATGCACTCTTACTTGGGAGGAAGCCCATTGGACTGAATTGTTCACTTCTAAGTACATAGGAACATAGGAAGCTGCCATATACTGAGTCAGGCCATTGGTCCATCTAGCTCAGTATTATCTATGCAGACTGGCAGCGGCTTCTCCAAGGTTGCAGGCAGGAATCTCTCTCATCTCCCTATCTTGGAGATGCCAGGGAGGGAACTTGTAACCTTCTGCTCTTCCCAGAGCAGCTCCATCCCCTGAGGGGAATATCTTACAGTGCTCACACTTCTAGTCTCCCATTCATATGCAACCAGGGTGGACCCTGCTTAGCTAAGGGGACAAGTCATGCTTGCCACCTCAAGACCAGCTCTCCTCTCCCGTAAACCCAGCAAGCCTGCAAACTGTTCTCAAAACTAAAAAAACCCAACAGCTACTTTTTTGTAACACACATACAACTCTTTAAACCTGAAATCTTAAGATAAGAGCCCAAGACAGGCTGTGGCTGTACGAACGGCATCTTGCTGTTCCCGTATGCAAGACAGTGTCAAAACCCAGATTGTATGAACACACAGTAAGCCTATATGTTGCGAAGCCATTCTAAGTTGCCATCTGGAAGCACCCATGGCTGTCTTCTGTCATATGCACATGGCATCTGAGGCATCACTAGTTATAGGAGCAGCATAAAAATATAACTGGATCATAGCTCAATGACAGAGCACATGCTTTGGATGCCTGAAGTTGCAGGTCTGGTCCCTGGCATCTCCATCTAAAGGGTCCCAAACTGCAGGACAACGAAAGGCACCTGCCTGAGACCGTACGAAGCCACCCTCAGCCAGAACAGGGCCAGATGGTTTGACTCAGAATAATGAGCTTCATCTATTCAATAAGACTTTGAGCCAAAAACTACACGTTAGATTAAACATGTCCTTGGAATGACACTTGTAAATTTTCTTATAGGAGCCATGGGGAGATTTGGATTGGGACCAGGGAATAGTGGGGTTGGGGAAGGGATCTTTATCCCTTTGGCCTCCTGGTGGCCTTAGTCTGGCTCCTCCCCCAGCAGCTGTTCTTTGATCCAGGAAGGAAAGTTCCCTTTGCCTCCTTATCATGATTCTTATTATGGGCTCATTATCCCCTTTGCCTCTCAGTACCCTTGTGGCTACTCACACCCCAGACACCATACAGGAAGGCAACTGAGAGGATCCCATTGTGCCAGCCAGATATGTGGCCCATGGGGAGAATGCCTGAGATTGAAAGGGAAAGGCGGAAGGAAGGGGATCTGCAGGATGGACAGGACCGGGTGTGGGCTGTCAGGAGGGATGCTGTAGGGGGTTATATCCGATTTCAGAGTCTCTGTGTCTTTCTACAGTATCGTTTTTCTGTTTCTTTCTCCTGCTAGGCAGAGGTTTCCATTCATCAGCCTGCTCAGCTGCCATATGAGCTCCTGCTTCCTTGCTTATGTATTGAGGTATGTACGCATCATGTTGAAGGATGCACCAACAACAAGTTCTGCAGGAAAAGAGAAAATGGAGATGTCTCATTAAAGGACAGCTGCCGCACAAAAGGCCGAGGGCCAGTTAAGACAACATTTTCCTGGTTCGTGTTGTTAAAAGAGGGCACTCGCCAAGAGTTTACCTATCTTAACGTTTTCCACGAACCTCCTTATGTCCTCCCAGTGTATTCCTCTGGTGTGTGTGTGTGTGTGTGTGTGTGTGTGTGTGTGTGTGAGTGTGAGAGAGAGAGAGAGAGAGAGAGAGAGAGAGAGAGAGAGAGAGAGAGAGTGTGTGTGTGTGTGTGTGTGTGTGTGTGTGTGTGTGTGTGTGTGTGTCGGGGGGTGCTTAATCCAAATTGCCACCCTACACATGATAAAAGAATGTACTGGGAGGACATCAAGAACCCTGCAAATGATGTGAGAATGGCATGCTCTCAGCATGTCCCCCTTTTATGAAGACAAATATGACAAATATTTATATACCGCTGTGTGTGCTTGTAATCCCTTTTTGTTCACAGCCAAAACAATTAGGCTTTCTGGTCAAAATAACCAAACTCAAAAAAGAACTCTCTGTTTGGGATCACCCCCAAACAAAAATCTCCCCGCTTTTCTTAGTAAAGAGGCAAGCAGAGACAAAACCGGTCTCTGGGGCCCTCTGGTGGCTGTTCATCCCACTCGCTGCTCACCATGTAGTAGATTACCAAGCCTTTGTCTCAGAGCAAGACCACATGAGGGGAAGAAAAATGCTGAATCATCCCCTCCATGCTTTCTGAACAAAGGCTTCTCCCCAAAACCTTCCTGTATCTTTGTAGGCTGCCACCAACACCCAAATTATCAACAGAGTTTGACACACAAACACACACGGGTTTGAGTGGAATTCCCATGGAAACTCTCTCCTCTGCTATTGGAAAAATACAAAAACCTTCCACGTGCCAGCTTACACATGGTGAGAAAACTGGTAGAGCTGCTGCATGCCTGAGGATGTGTTTTGCACTAGAGAAACCCCCTTTCCTTAGTTAAAAATCCACTCAAAGAGACTTGTTAAAATGGCAAAAAAGGTGAAAAAAGCTTTATTCAAAATACTACAGACTGCTTCAGTCTGCAGCTCTCTCAGCTTTTAGTTACAGGTAAAATAAATACTCAGTAGGTTACAATAATACTTCCAGAAAGCACCCCAGATGATATTGGGGTGGTACACTTTAAAAATCATGGTCACCCAGTTGCAAAGAACATGGATGTAAGAAAATACAAAAGCACCTTTAAAAGCTTACAGATAAACCATCCTCGAACAATATCAGGGATGTAAAAAGCACTCAAAAGAAATATAAGTTTCTAATGTAAAATCTTACTATCAAACTGTTCCCTAGACTGAATCTCTTTTTCCTTCAAAACTCACCCCTCACCTGGTGAGAATCAAGTTTCCTGCAATCCTGTCTCTCAAGGATCTGCAGTTCTTTTCACAGCCATTTCCATGGCCATACGTCTTGCTGTTCCTCCAGCCCAACTCCTTTCTAGCAAAGAGTCTTCTCTTCCTTCCAATGCCTCTCTAGGTCCTACCCACTTGGTGTGCTGATTGGCCACGCTGCGTAGCTTCCCAAGGGCCACAAAGGGAATCAGAAGCCTTTCGTTTGTGTTTCTGTACACAAGCACTGAAGCACATGTTGTCATGTGAGTGACTTCACATGCATTCATTTTAAAAGTGAACCTGGGTACTGGCCTTTTTGGTGGTTGCACCCCGTGTATGGAATAGCCTCCCCCGTGAGATTCGCCTGGCTTCATCACTTTGTTCTTTGACCCCTGGTAAAGACATTTTTGCTCACTCAGACCTGTTAAATTTTAAATTTTGATCTGATTTTAATTGATTTTTTAAAAAATGTCTTTAAAATTGTTTTGTACTGTGTATTGTATTTTCTCCCCTCCCCCCTTTTTGGTCTGTTATGATTTATATGTAGTGTGTTTTTATTTCATGTTTTAATGTTGTGTTGTAAGCTGCCCAGAGAACAATTTGTTATGGGGCAGCTAACAAATAAAGTTATTTATTTCATTTTATTTATTTATTTCTCCACTAAACACATAGTACAAATAGGAAGCATGATGCTGCATGTGCATTGTGCATAATGTGTAGATGGATGATGGTGCATGCATACAGATCAGTATATGTGTGCACTGTGCGCAGATGGCGTATGCATTGAATATAATGTGTGAATAGGGCTAGAGTTGATTAACAGCTTGCTTGATCTTTCTGACTTTCCCCACCTTTCCCCAGGCATCATATAACCACCAAGATGGCCTGCGCAATAAGGTGTGCCCCTTCAAGGATCAGCAAGAGGCCTGTGAGTCTTATGTTAGAGCCAGACCTGCCATACTGGGCTGTCAGTGTTTGCTAGCTCTGTTGTTGGACCTGCATAGACCATCACATCGACTCTCTTACCATGGGCCTAGTTGTCTGTGGAAAGAGAATTGGGGTGGGTCCCCAAACAGAGGGTATGCTTGCTAACTTCTTAAATTCCTGGCTTCTTCCCCAGACCATTATCTTTTAAGAAGACTATTAAACTATTAATTCATTTGCTGGGGTATAGAACTGGTTTTTTTCTGTCTGGGGCTTGTTTGAGTCAAGAGGGAGTTTAGCAGACAATCCAAAGCCACTGTTAGAGGGATGCAAGCATAAAGCATAGGTTCGGTCTCTCTGACATATTTGCTTCTGGCCAAGAGGCTGTAGCATCCTCCTGCTTGGTTTATCTGACAATTCACAGCAAGCACAATAGCAGAAGCAGTGCCAGTGTTCTAAGTCTAGCTGGGCTTTGCTGGCATCAGACCCTAAAACATGTTTCCAAAGCCAGCATCAGGCCTTGGGGCACTGAATTATTCATTATTGTGAATTTGGTTGTTCACCACTGTTTTAATGCAGGCAAGAAAAAGCTGCATACCTTGCTATGCTTTGCATTTTTGCTCTACACCACTCATTCACAAAGACCCACAAAGACACACAGAGGAGAGGCCCCTCCTGCCCACTTTCCTAGCTCCTCACAGGCTTCAAAGGAAAATAATGTTATGGGAGAGGGTCTTGATCGCTTGGTTTAAAAATAAATACATAAGAACTGTTGAAGCTGGCATTGCAGTGAGAGGGAAAGGAGTATGTGTATGTCATCAGAGGCTGTAAGACATCGGCATGTGTTTGAGATGTCAGCTCTCTCCTGATCCTATTTGCTTCTATAGATGGTCCAGATCTGTGGTCCTCAACGTGGTTCCAGGATTACAGCTCCATTGACAAGGCTGAAATGGTGATGTCTCTAAATGGTCGCTGCCCACTTCATCCCAATGTTTCCCTCTGCTGGAAGGAAAGTGCCGCTCCAGAAGCAACCTGTCAAGACATCCCAAACTCCACAGTCTCCGGATCAAACCAGGTAAAGAGATGGTGGGAGGGTCATATATTTTGCTGAGCAGGATGGTGGTAGGTAGGTTTTGTGTCTTGGTGAATGAATGGTGTGCAGCAAAGATGAAATCAAAGAAAGGCATGTAGCTTTTCCCTCCACATGCTTTGGCCCTAGCTGCCAATTAGGGAGAAAACTCTTGGAGGAACATGGCAAAAGCTCCAGCACCCCTGTGTCCTCTCTTAGTACTTTGGAGCACTTAAAACTATGGGCACAGTCTGCAGGGTGCTTTCCAGTCTAGCCGCTCAAAAGCGGCAAAATGCTCTGTTCAGGCAAATCACTTTCAAAATGTAAAACCTGAAGGGGGAGCAGTCTCGCGAAAATGAACAACCCGAAAAAACAACATCTTTTTTACACCGGACAAACGACACCGTAGCACTAAGTCGCAGTGATTAAATTTGAAACAAGGCATCCAACATATGGATGGCACCCTGGCCCTTTTGTTGGGACTGCGTTGTCACGACACGGGAAGTATGGAAGCACACTTCAGAGATGTGTCGTGACCCCGTTGCAGGGTCTAGTCTGGAAAGCGCCCAGGCAAGGACTTGGCAATGCTGTAAAGAAATGGTTCAGGAGAAGAGGTGTATCCTCCCTTTGAAAAGAGGAATCCATACTGCTGCTCCTCCTTCTCTCTCCGGAAAAACAAATCAGGAGATAAAGGACTCCCTGGCCCTAGAGTCATTTAGATCCTCAGCCATTTGGTAACATGAGGATGTACGGACTGTGGTGGCTACACCGGGGTCAGGCATATGAGGTTGTGGCCAAAGGGACCTGGTGGTGGTTTTAAGTAGACCATAGCCCTGTTTGGGGGGCGGGGGGAGGCTCGATAGAGGAGAGAAGTTTCAGCCACTGTCCTGACATGCTCTTCTTGCCCTAGGAGTACATCTTTGAGGAGGTGGATGTGCATCCCCAGCTCTGCTTCAAGGTGAGTTGCTCCTCCTGCCACCATCACCACCATCACACACTTGCATGGCAGTTGCCCTCCCTTTTACCCAGGGACGGAATATGCTCAAAGCTGCTGCCATCTGTGCCAGCCTCATTTATCAGAGGCTAAGAGAGTTCCCTTAAGTGGCACAGCAGGGAAATGCTTGACTAACAAGCAGCAGGTTGCCAGTTCGTTCAACTTCCCGATGGTACTATATCAGGCAGCAGCGATATGGGAAGATGCTGAAAGGCATCATCTCACACTGCGTGGGAGGAGGCAATGGTAAACCCTTCCTGTATTCTACCAAAGACAACCACAGGGCTCTGTGGGTGCCAGGAATCGAAATCATTCATTCATTCATTCATTCATTTGATTTCTATACCGCCCTTCCAAAAATGGCTCAGGGTGGTTTACACAGAGAAATAAACAAACAAACAAATAAGATGGAACCCTGTCCCCAAAAGGGTTCACAATCCACAAAGAAACATAAGACAGACACCAGCAACAGTCACTGGAGGTACTGTGCTGGGAGTGGATAGGGCCAGTTACTCTCCCCTTGCTAAATAAAGAGAATCACCACGTTAAAAGGTGCCTCTTTGCCAAGTTAGCAGGGAAATCAACTTGACTGCATACTTTACCTTTACTTTAAGAGAGTTCCCAGACTATGGGACATGTATATCAGGCAGCAACGATATAGGAAAGATGCTGAAAGGCATCATCTCATACTGCATGGGAGAAGGCAATGGTGAATCCCTCCTGTATTCTACCAAAGACAACCACAAGACTCTGTGGTCGCCAGGAGTCAACACCGACTCAACGGCACACTTTACCTTTAAGAGAGCAGCAGAATCTTGGGCTTCCATTCTTACAGTAGGATTAAGTAGATAGCGTTGTGATTCAAATAGTTTTTAAAGCCATATGAATGAACTTTCTTTTTACTCTCATGGCTTGCTGTGCCCTGAACTGGCAAGGTGGACCCAATCCAGGGGGAGGCCTCTCTGTCCGAGCTGTTTTGCAGGTCCTAGAGACTGGGAGGGCTCTGGATAACAGCCTTCAAAAGTATGAAGAGTTGCCCAAAGGTGGATGGAGATGTGCAGTTGATTGAACATCTGCATGTTGCATGTTGATTAGGGTTAAGTCCCACCGTATTCGGTGGGGCTTACTCTCAAGCAAGTCTACATAGGATTGCAGACTTGTGGGCAAACTAGATGAGATGTTCCATTTTCCATGAGAAAAACCACCCCCTGAAAAACCTAGCTGCTCTGCATGGAAAAACATGTGTCATCCTCATATGTTTTTTCTTTCATCTCCAAGATAGAGTATGTGTGGGGTGGGGGTGGGGGGTGGATTTGCATTGGCATAAAGAACACATATTGTTCCACCAGTAGGTGCTTTTTAAAAGTTCAAAACATGCAAATTTTTGACAGGTTTCTTGCCCTGTTTAGTATGGCCCTTAGTTGCTCAAAATGAATAATGGGCTCAAGGGCATGTAAAAAGGTTTTGATCAGAGCTGAACATTGGGAAGAGCTGCTTGACTGTACAGGTGTGGGGGAACCCTGGAATGCTTGAAGGTCCATGATGAAGGTTTTTAACAGCAGGTTGAACAAACATTTATTTGGATTCGTTTAAGTGGAGTTGTTGCACGAGGCACTAGTTATATGTATGGCCAATTCCAATCCTGTATCTAAGGGTGTCCATTGCTAGAGGAGTGAGAGGACAGTTCTTTTCCCTTTCCTTATAAAGATGCCTTAGCTATCCCTCCTGAAGGAAGGGAGCTGTACTGGACATGAGATCTGTTTCAGTGTTTGTGGTTCTGGGATGCTGTGAGTGTAAAGTGCAGGATTTGATGTAACCAGTTATGATTTTTTTCAGTGACTTTCCTCTTTCTTCTTTAGTTTTCCTTCACTAAGGGCAGCCACATTGAGTGCCCACACCGTATAGGTGAGTCTAGTTAAGACCCAGAACAAACCTCTGATGGTGGGAAGGCTCTGGAGGGGAAAGGTTCCTGAACAGGGGATTGTGCTTGTTTGGGTTGCAAGTGCTGGACCCAAAAAGGGCTTTTGTGTACCCATCCCGTGTACCCAGTTCCCAGCGTGACAGCAGTGTGACAAGAATCCATGGTTGTTGTGCAGTTCTTAATGGCACACCATTAAGAATTGCAGATCTTGGCAACCCCAATTAACAGGCAAGCCTTGGCAATCCCAGTACTCACTTATTGGGTCTCCAGCCTCACCTCCCTGCAACACAATTATGCTTTTATCTGCAATTTTCTCTGTTGCTGTTTGATACTGCTGCATGGATGCTTTTATCTGCTGTTTTATTGTTTTCATTTTTTATGCAGTGTGTTTGAGTGGTTTTTAATGTATTTTGTTTTGGCTGTTAGCCTCCTTGAACATTTTATATAAAGTGGAAATGGTGGGCTAAAGCATTCGTATAAATAAACTCACTATGTGCTCACCACTTCTTTGAGCAGTGAGAAATTCCAGGTGTGCAATGGTTCTTGAATTCTGGCTTCCTCTGGAGAAGAGGTCATTGATGTCTTCATAATATTTGATTTGTTTACACATGTATAAATTGAGCATTAGGCAGAGGCAAATCACATGCAGTCCTCCCAGAAAGCAAGCCTGATTCCTTATATCAGATCCCTGGAGAAGATCTGCACCACTAGACACACACTCTCTCACCTTCTCATTCATCCTGTGTCTCTTCCCTGTCTCTTTCCCAGGCTGCAAAAACTGCTGTCTCTCTACATTCAGCACCAGTCCCTTGCCTCAGCTGGGGGCTTTTCGCTTTCCAGAGAAATCTCCCATTAAATAAGCATCAGTGGACCATTAAGGATTAACATTAGTTCTTTTGTCCAATCCCAGATTCTGACCACACATTTATTTCAGATAGGACCTATAGTGATAGATCCATTTCCAGCAGACAGACACCAATCTCATAACAATGCTAACTCTAAGTGCTTTACTGAAACATGTCTCCACATCCTGTGTGCCTCAGCTCCCAAATCCTGCTGATCTCCTATAACTGATCTACCGTGGCTGTTCTGCTACCTCTACCAGGCTTGATTCTCCTTGACTACCTCTGTTCTGTGGCCTTTGCTTTCTGGTTTCCTTTGCAAGTTCCAAATCTACCTCACATAGAGCTGCCTTGATTGACTGGAATCTACTCATTCAGTGTCTAGATAAGATTAGAATTTCCCTGATGGATCAGACCAAAGATTAACCCAAGCTGGTATTATGTCTCTGATCCTATTTATTTATTTATTTATTTATTTATTTATTTGAAATATTTCTACCCCACCCCTCCAGTACGCTCCTGCTCAGGGCAGCTCACAGCATCAACTAGCCAGCCAGATGCCCAGTGAAGCTCTTAAGTAGGGTATGAGGACATAGTTCAGGATGGCTGACAGTTCTTTAGTTATTAGTTGTTAGATTAGCTGGTCCTGATACAGGTAGTAACTGTCTGGCTTTTTAATTTTTTAGCCTACTTCCTAGTAGGCTTATGAAATCACCCAACATTCTGTGTGTGTCGCTGTGTGGCCCCCTATCAATTTCGCAACTCCTGGACCAATATGAACCAAATCAGGTACAGTTGTAGGGACACATAGGGATACCTCAACAGTGTAGTTTGTGATGATGTCATCCACCCTGATCCAAGATGGTGGCTGTGTGAACTCTTGAGGCACAGGTGGGCTAACTTGTGAACCACCTAACCGATGTGAACCAAATTTGCTACAGTTGTAGGGACACATAGGATGCCCAAATGGTGTGGCATGTGATGATGTCATCCACTCCAATTCAAAATGGTGGCCACGGGAACATCTGAGTCACAAGCAGGCTAATTTGTGGACTGTCTAACCAATTTAAACCAGATTAGGTACTGTTGCAGTGAGTAACACACAAGGACACCTCAGTGGTATAGTCTGTGATGATGTCATCCACCCCAATCCAAGATGGCGGACGTGTAAACTTTTGAGGCACAAGTGGGCTAATGTGAACCGCTTAACTGATTTGAACCAAATTCCCACAGCTGTATGGACACATAGGGATGCCCCAATGGTGTAAATTGTGACAGTATCATCCACCCTGATCCAAAATGGTGGATGTGTGAACTTTTGAGGTGCAAATGCACTAACTTGAAGACTGTCTAACTGATTTGAACCAAATTTGGCACAGTTGTTGTAAGTGACACACAGGGACACCTCAATGATGTAATTTGTAATGATGTCATCCACCTCGATCCAAGATGGCGGATACATGAACATTTTAGGTGCAAGAGATTTAACTTGTGGACCTTGATTTGAACCAAATTTAGTCCAGTTGTAGAGACGGTGAAAGGAAAGTAGGCTGATTAGTTCTTACTATAATACATTGTTTTCCTAATAGACAAACACGGATGCCTACAATTTTAAGGATTCCTTGTCTGTATGTGTGTACTTTAACTAGGACAGCATAATCTGATACATGGATATTTATTTATTTATCATATTTCTATACCGCCTGATATAGAAATCTACAGGCTGTATACGATTTATATCCAAGCGGATACTACGAAGATACACATAGGTGCATAGGTAGTTGCTCTCTCCTGAGTCAGACCATTGGGCCATCTATCTCAAAATTGCCTACTCTGACTGGCAACGGCTCTCCAGGGTTTTAGACAAGGGTCTTTCCCAGCCCTACCTGGAGCTGCTAGGGATTGAACCTGTCCTTGGGCCTTCTGCTTAAAAACTCTTCCATTAAACTGCAGCCCCATCCCTGAAGTACACCTATGGATTTTATCTCTAGGGGGAAATGCAGAGCTCTGCAGACCATAGGATTATTTAACTGGCATTAGCTGTCCAAGGTCTCAGGCAAGAGGAGAGCTGGTCTTGTGGTAGCAAGCATGAGTTGTCCCCTTAGCTAAGCAGCGTCAGCCCTTGTTGCATATGAATGGGAGACTTGATTTGTGAGCACTGCAAGATATTCCTTTCTGGGGATGGAGCCACTCTGGGAAGAGCAGAAGGTCCTGCAATCTGTTTTCTCCTCTAGGAATAATTGCACTTGCACTCTTAATGCTGAAGCCAAACTGCACCCCCATGTGATGAGATTATGGAAGGGCATGTAGCCTTCATTTTGTTATGTGTAAGGATAGTTTGCTTCTCTGCCTTCCTGTTTTACAGTGAACCTGCCTGCCTTGCAAAGTGATGGGCTCTCTTCTTTGCTAAAAGTTTTCAAACAGAGCCTGGGTTCTCTTTCCATTAAGGATGCATCATACCGTACCGGTGTTGTGCTTCAAGCACAGGGTTGGATTGGAAGACCTCCGAGGTCCCTTCCAACTCTGATTTCTCCCCCCCGCTTTAAAGAAAGTTGAGAATTGTCCATAGTCCTCTGCTCTGATTTTACACACACACACACACACACAACGTTCAAAGAATATACAGAAATCACTTCTGTACAAAATAGGAGCCACCCCTTGCTTGATCATTGTGGGAGTGAATGGGAAATCATTTAAGAAGATTTGTGTGCTGCCACCAAAAGTCCACATTCTCACAGCTTGGATCTTGTGCTTGAGAAGTTTGCTGCTCCACCAACAGTCAGCTCAAACACTGTGATACAAAACTTCTGCAGGGCGCTTTCCAGACTACACTCTACAACTGGGTCATGGCATATCTCAGAAGTGTGCTTTCAGACTTCCTGTGTGGTGACACCACAGTCCCTCCACTGACAGCAGGGTGCCGTTCACATTTCCAATGCCTTATTTCAAATTTAATCACTGCAATATAGTGCTATGCCATCATGTATCCAGCGTAAAACGGTTGTTGTTTTGGGGGTTGTTAGTTTCCGTGAGACTGCTCCCCCTGCTGTTTACATTTCAAATGTGATTTGCCTGAACGGAAGCATTTTGCTGCTGTTGAGCAGCTAAACTGGAAAGCGCCCTGGCTGTGCAATCAGCAGCAACCAATTAGAACTGAATAGAACCGCCCTGAGCCATTTTGGAAGGGCGATATAAAAATCTAATCAAATCTAATCAATCAATAATTGCATTTCTCTGGGTCTCTCTCCAGTTCTACCAGCCAGCAGTACTCAATGGCTGAATGTGTTTTAATTTCTTGGGCTTCAGGCAGGGCTGGCTCCAGGTTTCAGGGAGTCTTGGGCAAACTGCCTTCTATGGGCCCTCCTCCTGCCTGAATGGGTCCTGAAAGAATTGCTTCTTTACCACCACAATACAAAGGCTCTGAGCACAGAGTTGGTCTCAGGGATCAGCAATGGGCTCCTCTGAGGGTCTCCCTGGGCCCTCTGCAACTGTCTCTCTATCTCAATATTTGATGCTGCTGGCTCTGACTCCAGGCAAAGAGTTAATTAGAAATGGCAGGGATGATGCCAAAAAGAGAGACCCTTACCCCGCCCCCAAGAGCTTACCACCAAACTGTGGGTGAAACTAGGGGTGAATGAAGAGAGATCCTTGCCCCAAAGAGCTTACCACTAAGCCTTTAAACTGTGGGTGGGGTGACTAGGGATGAATGTGAACAGGTGCTGTAATACCGCACCTGTTCACATTCAGCCCTAGTCACCCCACCCATTGTTTAAAGGTTCAGTGGTAAGCTCTTTGGATCAAGGAGTGACACACATTTATGCTTCTGGACACAGGAATGATGAATAGCAGCAATTGTAGCTATGAAGTATTTATTATGTTTACAGTATAAGTTGAGTATAGGTTACAACTAGCTACATCCCAAATTTTGTTTATGTATATGAGGGTTTGGGCCATCAAGGGTGTGTGTGTGTGAGTGAAGCAATTTTATCCCCATATGGACTGCAAATAGCAGAGTGTTAACTGGAACCATTTAGACAACACTTTTCCTCTTGCTATTCTTCCCCTCTAGACCCTGCTTGGAATGTGTCCTTAAGTGTCAAGTTTCTGCAGCTACACTTACATTTCCACTCTCGCATACCAGGAGCATCCTTCAGTTCAGCTGTGTGCCAATGGCTGTCTCCGAGCCAGTGTGAGCTAGAACCACCTGTCTATACTGTCGCCCATGTAAGTGACCATGGGATCAGAAAAGGAGGAGAGAGGGAAAGGCAAGGGGTGGGGAGAAGTGGGGGGGGGGATTTCAGATGGGTTCAGAAGGGGCTGCACTTTATTTCGGAGAGTCACAGAGTGGAGTGGACCTTAGATTTCATCTGTGCTTGTGTCTTTGCAGCCGGAGGGATTGGGCCCGGGAGATCTGGACCTCATCCTCCCTCAGCGAGTCTTGAGGAGCTGTGTATTGGTAAGGATCATAGGAACATAGGAAACTGCCATATACTGAGTCAGACCATTGGTCTATCTAGTTCAGTATTGTCTTCACAGACTGGCAGCGGCTTCTCCAAGGTTGCAGGCAGGAATCTCTCTCAGCCCTATCTTGGAGAAGCAAGGGAGGGAACTTGGAACCTTCTGCTCTTCCCAGAGCGGCTTCATCCCCTGAGGGGACTATCTTGCAGTGCTCATACATCAAGTCTCCCATTCAGATGCAACCAGGGCAGACCCTGCTTAGCTATGGGGACAAGTCATGCTTGCTACCACAAGACCAGCCCCAGCCTCTGTATTTCAGTGTATAATTCACTGAGAAGGGAGCAAACTTATCAACAGGTTGGGCTGCTACAAGTTCCAGAGCCCAGTTTCATGAGCCAAATACCTGACAATTGCCCAAGCCGACTCTCGCCAAACCAGTTTGAGTGTCAATACATCAACTTTATGTGTGGCTGTGGTGACTTGATGCTAGGGAAGGGATTGAAAATGAAACTGCTGATATTATCGTGCCCTTATAAAAATATATATGGTGTGCAACTAAATTTGGAATATTGTGTGTGCTGTTCTGGTTGCTCTCTCTCAAAATGAATATTGTAGCAAAACTGGGAAAGGTGCAGAAGCGGCCAGTCAAAATGATCAGAAGGTTGGAGCACCATGAGGAGAAGTGAAAGCGTCTGCGGTTTTTTAGTTTAGAGAATGAACAAAGCAGGAACATGTTGTGGAGAAAATGAATAATGAAGTTTTTCTCCCTCTCTCTCATCATCCTAGAACTCGGAGTCATCCAGTGAAACTGACTGGCAGGAGATTCAGGACAGACATAACAAAGGAATTCTTCATGCCATGCAGAATTCTTGTATGGAATTCACTGCCACATGGTGTGGTGATAGCTACTAGCCTGGGTGACTTTAAAAAGGGATTAGACCAATGCGTGGAGGAGAGAGGTCCATCAAGGGCAATTAATTATGATGGCTGTGTAGAACTGCACTGTTTTGGGGTGGGTGCCACTGAATACCAGTTTGTAGGAAGCAGCAACTACAGGAAAGGCCTCTTGCCTTCATGCCCTGCTTTTGGACTTCCCAAAGTTATCCGGTTGGCCACTGTGCAATGCTGGACTTTGGGCCTCAGACAACAGGGCTCTTCTTATGTCCTCCACTCTCTCTGTTTCTGCTTTGCCAGGTTTGGCGCTCCGATGTACACTTTGCTGGCAAACAGCTTCTGTGCCTAGATGGTAAGTTACAGGGCCATATTTGGTTGGGATTGGGGTGGATCTAAGGAGGTGTTGGCAGTTAGTTTCATGCCCTGCATAACAGAGACAGACAGTACCAGTGGGTTCCATTTGGCATGTTAAATGTAAGGAAAGTACCAGGTCCTTCTTGAAAGGAGAGAGGAACGGTGCTGGACACCACTAGATGGAGAGCAGAAATCAGAGTTAGGGCTCGTTCAGGGGATGGGGAAAGTTCAAGGCCTTGTTTATAGGGCTGATCTTAGTGCATGAATCCAGGGGGCTGGCCAAGTTGGGCATTGACTCAGGGCCCATGGTTGAACCTCAAGGCCCCAAGGTCCATAGGAGGGGTGGTGGGATAAAGCAGCATTGCTGTGAGTCCTTTGTGCTGCTGATGCTGCAGTCTTCTGCCACCCACCTCCCCATCTGCAAATGAGAATATGCCCCAGAGACAGGGACATTGCCATTTGCAGATGGGGAAGTGGGTGGGAGCAATGGCACAAGATTAGACAAGAAATTGCCTCCCACTGACTGCACCCTTAGCAAATGAATATTCTCCAAGAGAACTGTAAGAAACTTGGCAGCAGCTTCTCTCTTCTTCCCCTTGGTGAACTGGGTGTGTGTGTGTCTGTCTGTCTGTCTGTCTGTGGCAGCTCCTCCTCTTTCTGCCATACTCCAAGGTGAGGAGGAAGAACTGCTGCTGCTGCAATTTGATGCATTGCATCTCTCCCATTCATGAAAAAGAGGGGGTAGGAGAAGCTACCACTTGCTTGCCTTCTGATAAGCCCCTCTTCTCATCATCTGCCATAAGCTCGGAGAGGGTGCACCAGTGGAGATCTAGAGTTGCCATGCCTCCCGAAATTCTGAGTTTTACCTGGATCTTAAGCATCTTACCCAGATTGCCTGGCCCACCCAGATTCACCTGGATTTCAGCTTTCTTTCTTTCTTTCTTTTTAAAGTTAAGCTCTAGCCCTTGGGAACATAGAAAGCTGCTGTATACTGAGTCAGACCATTGGTCCATCTAGCTCAGTATTGTCTTCACAGACTGTCAGCAGCTTCTCCAAGGTTGCAGGCAGGAATCTCTCTCAGCCCTATCTTGGAGATGCCAGGGAGGGAACTTGGAACTTTCTGCTCTTCCCAGAGCGGCTCCATCCCCTGAGGGGAATATCTTGCAGTGCTCACACATCAAGTCTCCCATTCATATGCAACCAGGGTGGACCCTGCTTAGCTAAGGGGACAACTCATGCTTGCTACCACAAGACCAGCTCTCCTCTCCTCTCCTTGTAGAAGCGGAGTTAATGAGCAAAACGTGCAGTCACTATTCTGCTTAAAAATTATTTTTGAACCAATTTACATATTATGCAAATTAGGCCCCCAGATTTAGAAAGCCAGAATGTGGCAACCCTATGGGGGTCCCAGTGCAAAGTTTTACTCTAGGGCCCTCCACAACCGGGCATCAGCACTGCATGAATCTCATGCCTTTTTGTGAGGAAGGACAGGGAGTTTGTTTCATTTACGCCCGTAAATGGGGGAAGCATCAGAACCCTCTTGGAGAAAGTAGAATGGAATCCTCAGAGTGGTGGGTATTAAGAGCTGGTTTGTACACACACACACACACACACACACACACACACACACACACCAGTTGAGAAGAACAGATGGCATTACAACTTTCCACTTTAGGATAGAGAACAGTGGAGGAGAGCATACGCAGATGCTTTGGGTGATGGGAAAGTGGGCGAAATAGCTTTTTGTGGAGTTTTCATGTTCATTTTCAAACTTCTTTTTCTGCAGTTTCTCACAAGCGCTGGGGTCTGCTAGCCCTGGGGCTGGTCCTGGGATTGCTGGTGGTAGCCATCCTACTGGTTCGCTGGGGCCTGTGCAGACTTCAAAGAGGTGAGAAGCACTGGAGGGGCTGAAGGGCTGTCTGTTTCCACAGGGGTGGAATTCTGGGACTATAAATTATAAAATTATAAAGGGATTGGAGTATCTTCTCTACCTATTCTCTGATCAAAACTAAATCCATCATGGTGTGAGCTGAAAATGCCAGTCTGGGGAGCTTGGTGCAGCAGGACACCAAGACCCTGAAAAATCAAGGGTAGTAGGGTAGAGTTTTGGGGTGCTCAGCTTGGAGGAGTTAAGAGAGTGATGAAGTGGCCATAAAATTTGGGGGCCAGAGCACCAGGTGTGAGACAAGCAGATGGGAAGGGTGTGTTTGAACAGTCACTTCTTGCATGCAAACATCAGCACAAGATGAGAAATTTTAATAACTTACTTTTGGGGGGTGAAATTCAAAGAAGGCATATCTAATTTTCAGTGCAGTAGCATCCCCTCTATTTTGTAACATTCTGAGAATGTTATTCTCAGAATTCTGAGAATGGTAAGCCCTGAAGAACAATCACAGTCATATATGTAATGCATATAGTGCTTTACAGAATACCATCAACAACAAAGATAGGGGCATACAGTCTAGTCAGCCAAATGGGAGACTGCAAGGGGAGCCTAACAAGGGATGAATATGAGTAAATTCAATTCCACACTCTTAGGCTTCGTTTTAGTCAACAACCAGGCCTAAGACTTCACAGGAAAGGTGAGCTAAGAGGTACAGGAAATCCTTACGATATGGTGGCATTTTCCTGTAAAAAAAAAAAAAGTAATGTGACCTCAGCCTCCTTTTGCACAGTTTGTTTGCCTTGTGATAAAAATGTGTGGTCAGTATAACAGGCTCTGATAGGCCAGGCTTATTGATTTAGGGGCTGATGTGGATAGTCAGGGTTGGAAGGATCCTGTTAAGCAGGGATACGACCTTAGGAACCCGTGACAAGGCTTTCTGATGTCAAGAGATGATGATGATGATGATGATGATGATTAATTCGATTTCTATACCGCCCTTCTAAAAATGGCTCAGGGTGGTTTACACAGAGAAATAACAAACAAATAAGATGGAACCCTGTCCCCAAGGGGCTCACATTCTAAAAAGCCCCATTTCCATCAGCTAGCCACTTTCTCTGCCTTCTTCTCCCTGGTTAAGATACTGAGCTGTGAATCAGGAAGAATCCAGTTCAAGTCTCACTTCTGCCATGAACTCACTAGGTGTCACTAGTAAGCAAGCCAATTTCTCTCAGGCAAGCTGCTTCCTCTCAGCCTAGGGTTGCCAATGCCAACTAGCAACTTTTATATAGGGCATGCAACTATCTTGGGGACTCAACAACTTTTTTTTTTTTTTTTTGCATTAGGAAGAATAGAGAGTATTTGGAGGACTTTTTTGCATGTATTATGGTGTCCAAAGTTCTGAAGCGGCTAGAACATTTCCTTTGCTCAGATCACTCTTTTCTCATGAGCAGCCTCTCCTCCTCTGTCTCCTTCCTGCCAGAGGGGAGGTTCTGCTTCAGTGGCAGGTTGCATAACCACGTGATTCAGGAGCACGGATCGGTAGTATCGGCGGGTGCACCTTGCTTCCTTCATGTGGTGGCGGCAGTGAGAATTTAGCAGTTAGCTAACTAATTTTACTCAGCAGTTAGCGAATTAACTCTACTCAATAAGCAGCTACCCCTGCTAACTGAGTAAAAAGGCTCCTTTTAGAGTAGTGAATCTCTTCTATCATGAGGAGAGCAACTGGCCTTATCCAACCCCAGCACAGCATTCCTTCAATGGCCGCTGCTGGTGTTACCTTGTGTGGCCTTTTTTAAAAGCTTGTAAGCCCTTTGGGGATAGGGGAACATCGTATTATTTATTTTCCTATGAAAAACACCGTGAAACTTTCTGTTGAAAAGCCGTATATAAATGTTTGTAGTCATAGAGAACAGCAAGAGACTGGGAGACTGTGCATGCACCACTGCGCCAGCATGCAGAGAGCCTGGCTCGGTAGCTAGCTAGCTGCCCTGCCTCGAGCCAAGAGGTGAAGTTGCTGGCCTGGCTGGGGAGAGCCGGCTGGGTGACCTGTGGGGGAGGAGGACTGTGTATGTAGTAAACCTCACCAGGAGATGGATTTACGGCTAAGAAGCAGGAGCCTTGAGAACTCTGCACCTGGGCAGCAGACTGAGCAGACATACATCAGCTTCACAGTAGTGAACTGTATTTATTCTCAAATGATTCAGTTTTTTAAATCAAACTATGCATCTATAATGCCAATAAACATATGCAAACTTTATGCAAAGTGGAGTCTTTTTGGAGGCTTTTTGTGTGAAAAGCATCCCCTATTGCTACTTTTTTTGTGTGATGGTTATCAATTTTTTCCACCATCTGGAACTGACAACACTGTCTCAGCCTCAGCACCCTCTCATCTGCCATATGGGGATGATAAGGACTGTCCCCATATCTTGTTGTAAGGAATACAACCAGATAATACACATGAAGCACTTTGAACATGCAGAAGCCCTATACAAATGCTTCTTCTTATTCTTATTCTTAATTATATTCCTAGATACACCTAGCAAGCACCATTCCCGTCCCATCCTGCTGATCTATTCTTCGGATTCGGAGGAGCACAAGCAGTTGGTGTGTGCTTTTGCTGCGCTGCTACGCTCAGCCTTGGGCTGCCCTGTGCTTCTGGACCTCTGGGAACTGAACCTCGTGGGGCGCCTGGGCATCTTGCCCTGGATGTACGCACAGCGAGAACATGTCGGCCGGGAGCAGGGCCAGGTGCTGCTACTGTGGAGTGCGGGCAGCACTCGGGCCTATGGACTGTGGCAAGGAAAAGCAAAGGCAGGCAGTGGGCCGGTGCCAGAGCCCCATGACTTGTTCGGGGCAGCTATGGCCTGCTTACAAGGTGAACTGTGGGACACGCCAGGGACTGTGCGGCAGAGCGACTGGGTCATAGCCTACTTCAGTAAACGGTGTGGCCAACGGGACATTCCTCGTGCCCTGAGGTTTCTTCCCCGCTACCGCCTGCCTCAGCAGCTGCCTGGGCTGGTAAGGGTACTACAGGGCCCTTCCAGTTCAACTCCTAGCTGGCTCCGCGCCAGTTCCAAGGCCCTGGTATGCCGCCTGCTCAAGGCTGAGAGGAAGGGAGGTCTGCAGAGCCATCCGTACCAGCCATGGAGGACAACCACAGGTCGGCCTTGCTCCACTTGCTCATCCCAAACCGCACAGGCCAAGCTGCACTTGAGCAGTTCTTGCTAAGAGACACATACCTGTGGAAGTAGCATGGGTAGTTAAGAGAAGCTAGCCCAGAGGTTGCCTGTGGGTAGCGGTATAGAGGTACAAAGCAGGCCTCAGAAATGCCCATTTCATCCTGGAACTCAGAAGCCAGGCATTTGTGGTCTGTTGGGCCTGCGAGTCTGTAAAGTGGAACGGTCAAACCCAGCCAAGTACCCAGAGGTAAGGAGAGACTGCTCCGCTTACCAGCTGGGCCTGCCTTTACATGGAGGCCAAGGCAACTGTTGCCATGGAGATTAGTGGTCGTGTAAACTAATGTAAAAAGCACAGGAAAGGTTAGAAGGCCAACTCCTGTCCTTAATGCTGAAAGAGGGCCTGTGCAATATGTGTTGTGTGTAAAGTGTGCTGTTGAGTTGGTTTCGACTCCTGGCGCCCACAGAGCTCTGTGGTTGGCTTTGGTAGAATACAGGAGGGGGTTGCGATTGCCACCTCCCATGCAGTGTGAGATGATGCCTTTCAGCATCTTCCTATATTGCTGCTGCCCGATATAGGTGTTTCCCATAGTCTGGGAAACACCAGCGGGGATTCGAACCGGCATGAATGTAGTCCTGTGTAATTCATATAACATTCCCTAATGATGCAGTCTCCAAGGGTCTGTTGGTAGGGGTGAGAGAGAGCTGCCCCGGAGGAAGGTGACAGTGAACCCACTGACCAAGAATCACAACCTAATCGGGTAAAATAGGACAGAGACAGACCCCTTATAAGGAGATTCAGACATAACTTCATTGTGATGTCTAGCCACAATGGGTCCTTAGGGGGCCTCTCTGAATTTCTGGTTTTTATTTATTTTTTATTTTTTAAAACCTACCCTCAAGCCCTTTTACTTTTGGAGATGTAAAAGACACTTGCAGGCAATATTTTACCTAATTGCTCACTAACAGGTAGTGCAATTAAACAGTTTTAAGTATATAAGTTGCCTGTATGTATGTCCTGTGTATTCTGCAGGGACTACCCACCTCCTCACCACAACATTTCTGCCTATAATCTTGCCTTACTTTGAACTCTCCTGTCCAAACAGGAACAAAGCTAGTGTGTCACCAGGGGAGGTGACAAGGGGATTCTTATTTTGCTATGTGTATGGAGTATGTTGGGGCTTTATCTCATGCAACTCCTACATCTGTTCTTGTTTTTCTGTATTGTTTGGAATAGGATAATAAAATGACTCTTTATTTTTTAAAAAAACAATCCACAAAAGTATCTTCAGTGCAAAGTTCAACTTCATGCGTAGTGTGTTTACAGTGCCACTTAGCCCTGAGAAGGCAGATTGATTGGTGTCCTTTTGCAGTGCACATGAAATCCAGTAATCTGTTGCAGAGCTTGGTTTCCTAGATCCGTTGCTTCTGGTGCTCATGGCTTAGAAGACTGAAAAACTGCAAGGCACATTTGCCCTCACCCCACAAAGGCTCCAGGGTGAAGGGGGACCCTCCATGGTAACCTGTCACTCTCTAGTGGCTTCCAGTCAGCTTCTTTTACCAGTAAAATACTACTGTGCCTCAGGGCTTCTTATCATGTTGTATATTTCAGGGCTTCTTACCATGTTATATATCTACAAGTCGTTCCTGTGTCTAAAACTGCAAAAGAGGAAGGGTTTATATTTGTGCCTGCCTTCATATGCGCAGGTACTAGTATAAACCCTCCCCCTTTGATATAAGTATAAACCGCTCCCCATATGATATGAAAGACATGAGTATACCGAATGTAGCTTGGTGTCTCTGGCTTTCCAGGTTGCCATTCCCATGTTACAATTTTAAACTCAGGAGCAACACATTCGTGGCCTTTCCATGATATACACCCCCCTCCTAAGCATATTTGGAAGTAAATACCCCATTTCAGTGGGGTTTCCTTCCAAATACATGTGCTTAAGAGTATAGTGTAGGCTGGCACACCTTGTGATCCATCAAGCTGAATGAAGTACACAGTCAGTTATGGCAGCCAACCAGAGGCAGGGTGTGCCTCCAGTTTTTGATGCCTGCTTTGGGCTACAAACACAGCACATGGCTACTGGCTGGCTGGCTGTGTTTGGCTTAGCGAGTCACGGGTTGTGCAGGCCTGGGCTATAGCCTTAAACACAGCAGTGAGAAAAGCAACCGTCACCTGATCTCTCCTTTTACACCCATTCTGGAAACTTCAGTATGGGAGTCCATATAGTTCAGTAGAAAAAGCATTTGGAGTTACTTCGTGTCCCCGTTTATAGATTAAGACTACTGGCGATTTGCCTCATGCAGTTCTTCTGAGGGCAAACAAAACACTGTCCTTGAACTGGAAAAATGTGCAGAAGCTAGTATCTATTATTCTAGTTTGGCATGCTCGGACATAGCAGTCCATTACCTTCTTTACCCCTAGAGTTTCAGAAGTGGCTGGGTGACCCAGTGCTGAGCCACAGAATAAGACAAATTCCTAGCTGCATATTTTCCTTCTGCACCTGTACATGGACCTGGTGACTTGTAGCCAAAGCCTCCTTGATCTAGGTCCCAAATTCACTAGGGTCTGGATGTGCTGCCTTAACAAGCCAGGTTTCTCCATGCATTTGGTACAACCAAATGGTGTGCATCTGGTGAGCCACTGTGTGAAACAGGATGCTGGACTAGATAGACCTTGGGCCTGATCCAGCAGGGCTGTTCTTATGTTCTTACCAAGTCCAAAAGAGTTCCAGCAAGACTAATAAATACAGGCAAAAAAGCCTTCTTCAGAAAATGGGCATCTTCCCCCCAAACGAGGAAAACAAAAAGGAACACAAATTCTGGCAAAGGACATATAAGCTGACAATTATAATGGTCATCTCTAATTTTTAGAGATGCAAAGAAGAATTTGAGTCATGTATGGCTGAAACATCAAGGTGAGCAATAAAAACCTATTTAAATACATCAGAAGCATAAAATCTGGTAGGGAAGCAGTTGGACTGCTTGATGACAAGGGAGTGAAAGGAATGTTTGAGGATATGGAGATTGCAGAGAAGCTGAATTAATTATTTGCATCTAAACTACAGAAGATACAGGTCAAATACCCTTGCATGAACCGACCTCCTCAGGGTCAGAAGACCATACCTAACAAATTTCTCAAACTGAGGCACTAAGCCAGAAGCAGTGGTTATACTTAAAAGCTATTCACACGATTGCTTGAAACCGGGCTGGGCTCCCATAGCCCGGTTTCGAGCAATCGTGAGAACTCATGGGCGAGCCCAGTGGTTCTCTGGCGGCTAGCCTGGTTAACTATCTCTCACCCTAAATGAGGTTAACAGAGTGAGTACTCCATTAACCTTGTTTATTTGATTGTGTGTCAGCCACACGATAGCTGAAACACTGGGGTGGGAGGGAAGATGGGGGGGGCCCTCCAGGAAGACACCACGCACTCGTGCAGTACATTCCTGGGGTTCAGGGGGCTGGGATGCCATGTGACGGCGTTCCCTTTCACCTGACCCTTGGAGCTCCGGTGGAGCTGCGGTCAGGCACAGGAGCACCCGACTGGAGCAGCTGCTTGTCTGGGTGGCTAAGCCTGTTCTCCCTGCACAAACCCCGTCTGGCACTTCACACCAATCACGTGAAGCGCCTCATAGCCTATCAAGCCCCTTTTGATTCTCCAGATCACCTGATTTGACTGGACTGCTGCATACCAGTACCCTCTCTGACCAGCAAAAATAAGGCCAATCTGCTTGAGAGTTGCCCTGGTGAAACACTAAGGTGCCTGGGTTTGGTGTTGGAGGCCATGATCTGAGGCCCTCTAGAGGTGTTTGATCTTTAATTCCTCATTCACCCATGCAAGTCATTGCTTGACACTACAGCCATTAAATGAAAAATGTACATGTTTGAAACTGTGCCAAATGAACATCCAAAGATCAGAGGCGTAACTATAGGGGGGGCAGGGGGGCATGTGCCCCGGGCGCCATCTTTTTGGGTCACGTGGGGGGTGCCGCCGTAACCCCCATTTTAAAAAAATTTTTAAATACAAATTTCTCCTGCTCAGTGCAGCAGCGCTGCAGCAGTCAACGGAGCGCGTTGGCGCCCCCTCCCCCACGAGCGGTCCCTTCCGCGCCACCTGCGCCCCCCCCATTGCTTTGCTGGCGGCCAGTCAGCGGCCTGGCTTGGCAGCGGCGGGCGCCACGGTGGGCGCCTTTAATGCTGCTCACTGCACCTGCCTGCCTGCGCCCCCCCCCCATTGCTTTGCTTGCAGCCAGTGGCCTGGCTTGGTGGCGGGCGCCTTTCATGCTGCTCACTGCGCCTGCCCTTGGCTGAGGCTCGCTCGCTCCATAGCTCGCTTAGTCTGGAACAGCCAGAAAGAGGCCCTCTAGTGGCTCGCCAGCCAGAGGGTTTCTAGTCAGTGACGCACGCACGCATGCGCAACTCGGCCAGCGTGTCAAGTCGTGCTGCGCATGCGTGCGGTGCGTCCGTCCTCCTCTGTTCGCCTGCACGTAGTGGTGCGGTTGCCGTCACGGAGGAAAGCGTCGTTGCTGGGGCTGGGGCTGCACTGTAGCAGGCGCAGGCAGGACAACGAGGACACACATGGACACCCGGCACAGAAGAAAGGATTCAGGGCGGGCGGGTGGAAGCAGCAGACCAAGTGTCAGGGTGAGAATGAGTTGCAAAAACTACAGAAGCCACATGTGGGGGAAAAAAAACATATTAAAGAATCAGGCTTTTATTTAGCTGCCCAACTATGGTCTCAGGTGCCTAAC
This sequence comes from Hemicordylus capensis, assembly GCF_027244095.1. Classification (NCBI taxonomy): domain Eukaryota; kingdom Metazoa; phylum Chordata; class Lepidosauria; order Squamata; family Cordylidae; genus Hemicordylus; species Hemicordylus capensis. Next base: position 266,138,640 of record NC_069658.1, read on the forward strand.
AGGTGTTAATGTTTGCATTATACGCTCCTCTCTCCGCCCCAAAAGAAAGAAAAACAATCATAAAGATTCTTTGGCACTCAATCTTAAATGCATGCATGTATATGGAACTGAGAGTCAATTCCCACAGCCTGGGTAGTACAGCAGTGTGAGTTGACTCAAGCAGTGTAACATAGCTGCCTGTGCATTGTTACAAGGTGTTTCAAGAGAGTTTTACCATGAGTTCTGCTTGCTGGCATGCTCGTTTTTGCACTGTGAAAGCTTGCCTTGTGATCTCAGTTTATGCTGAAGTGCTCCTATAACAGCTCCATCTCAGAAAAACCTGCAGTGTTAGCTTTAACAAGTGCCTGTGGTATCCTGCTAAAGACACAAAGTTTGGCAAGAAAAATGGGGGAGGGGGTTATATGCCAGGACCTTTGGAGATTGTCTCTTGCTTGTGAGGAAAAACCTAAGTATAATGTGGTGTGTATCATCAATCATTGCATCATAATTCTGTTGTTTGAGATACAAGCCAACTCCACAGGGTTGTTGTTTGTGAGGAAAAACCTAAGTATGTAGCGCACCACTCTGGGCTACTTGGAGGGAGAGTTCACATTTTTGGTTATTTATCGCATTTTTGGTTATTTATCGCATTTTTGGTTATTTATCGCATTTTGAAATTTTTGGTAATTTTTGTAATTTTTGTAAATTTTTAAAATAAAAGTTTTCTGAAACGTGTGTCAGTCAGATGTATGCTGGGGGGCGGCGGGGGGGGCACGGGGGCCCCCCGCAATTTCAGTGCTTGCCCCGGGTGCCGTTTTCCCTAGTTACGCCTCTGCCAAAGATACTTTTCAAGGGTAAAAGCTCTGGCTCTTTTTAGCATCTGCTTTGAATTTATCTTTAATATATCTGTTCGTTTTGCAAATTCCTGGCACAGTACCTACTGAGCCTTTAGAATGCTGTAGGTCACAGTGGTAGCTAAATTTAGGGGCAACTTGTGCATGATATTAAATACACTCAGTGGCCCTGATGTGCTTTTATTTTCTTTGGTGAAAAGCAGCTGGATTGGGGCTCCCACCCCTTCAGGTCTGTTGAGGGGATAGTGGAGCTTTAACCTCTACCCACACTGTGATCCTGCTATGAATCATCACCGCATTCTATTTGCCAAAGGAAAAAAGCACCCATTGGCACAAATGGAAGTTTTTTTCCTTTGGCATGAATGGATCACTTCCCACCCCAGTGATCTGGACTAGGACCTTGACAGGATTATGGTTAAAGCTGCCCATCCCTGGTCTAGCTGCTGTTTACTAACAGAGCACAGCAGGGCCAGTGACACATTTAACTTTATGTCTTTTTGGCCCTAAGTTGAATGACTCCCATGTAATAAGTCTTGTTATGAGTCCCATGTAATATCAAGTAGTGGCCTCACTTGTAACTTAGCAGACCTTTGTTTCCTATTGATTCTCTGCCATAAAACCCAGATGGTTTCAAATGAAGTACTTTACTCGTAGTGGCTTCCATGAATTTTTAGGGAGGAAATGGGGGTGCTGCTTTTAAATGGGGACCGGACAGGGTGACTTCTAGGGTTATGATATTATAAACAGACTAATTGTTTGCCTTTCTTCCTTCTCCAGAGTATGGCCAGATCTCTGGAAAGTAGGGATCGGGGGGAGGCTAGTTAGTAGAAATACGGTGAACAGTATGTCAGATGCTGGAAGTGCCTTTATTAAGCAAAGAACTTAAAAATATTTTTCTTCAACTTCATAATGACCCTGGGAAATAGGTCATAATTATCCATTTTTACATATTGGCCCACAACCAGAAAGATCACAGTTAAAGACTTAACCACAATCAGCTATCCCCTGCACGCTCCCGCAGAACATGTGAGAACCCGGAATTTGCATGCAATCCTGGCTCGGATACAAGCCCTGTGTTATGTTTAGCGCATATGCAATAGATCTTCTCAAGATTTTGATCTGTTCATGTGCATATATGTACCTTCATCCATACGTAACATTCAATGTGCATATAGTGGTACAATCAATCTGTACTCTGCATTTTCAGTGGTCCTCTATGAATGCATGCGCATGTTCATTCACATGAAAATGTGTTATCTACGTACAGACATTTGTACACCTGTACAATGGAATGTGTGAATTGCCCTTCTGTGCAAGCATATTGTTTAACATTTCACTAATGAAAACAGGGATACTCTGATGTCACACATGCATACCCCTTACACATTGTAGAAGGCATGAGCTGGCACACCAATCTCAGTTAATAATTCTCAGCTTTGCTAACCTTCAGAATGCCCACCTGCTCAGCTCTATAGGCAGTGCCTAGAAGGCAAGGGAGAAGATAAAATGCATCAGAAGACCAGACTGTGGGTCCATGTGTGTAGATCAGGGCTTCCCAACCATGTGTCCCCAGATATTGTTGAATTACAACTCCCTTCATCAATAGCCACAATGGCCAAAGGTACAGGATTGTGGGAGTTGTAATCCAACAACATCTGAGGAGTCATTTGGGAACCTTTGGTGTAGATCACCATGATAGGAAAAAAATGATTTGCCTCTTCGACACTTTCCAGAGGCAGAAGTAGCATTTTCAAGTTGGCTCACAGCAGGGAGCAGTTGCAGACAAAAAAAGAATTTGTTCTCTGACCAGCCTGTTTCTTTTCAAATAGACTATAACAGCATCTTCCCCTTTCAGCAGAGAGGCTGGCTCTATCAGTTTATCTAAATCAGCTGATGAGTTATTTTCTATTGAAAGTTAATTGCACCTTTCATTTGATTTTATATTGCAAATTGAATTATTAGCATCAGGTGTTGGAATGGCATGTTGTTCTGGTCATGATTGGCTTTAATAATTTGCTAAATATGGGTTCAAGCCTGCTCAGCTGTGAAGTTTGCTGGGTGACTTTTGGACCAATATTCAGATACTATCAATGTATAGTGGCTAAAACAAAGTTTCCCAGCCTTCCCCACTCCCAAAGCATACCTAGACTAGGGGGGAAATGGGGCCATACTGACCCTTTTTCATAACGACTTCCCTTGTAAACATGAAGAAACTTTATTCTGGTTTAACTAAGGCTATTTTTCTCCTTCTCCTTTCCCACCCTCTTCTTTCTAACTCCACCCACCCCCTCCCCCACACTCATGACACAAAGCATTACTAGATAAAATACAACACCCTTCCAGGAATCCACCCCACCCCTGGTGATGAATCCACCACAGAATTATTTTTAATTAAGTTTTTATGCTCCTAGTCTGAAGCTAACTGCGTTTTAATGGTCCTATTGTCAAGGACTACTTCTAACTTCCCTTGGAGCTTTTACACACATGGCTATTAGTTCACATCTCCTCTGGAATGGAGGGTGCCAGTCCACATAGCTTGATTAACCCCGAAGTCGCTGTGGGCTATCAGTGACCAGTTCAGACACGACTCTGTGTCCCCCTGCGCTATGGCTTAGCCCAAATTATGTCCAGCATTTAAAAAAATCCTCTATTTTCAGCCGCTTTGGGGGGAAAACCTGAGGCTTCTGGTAAACCCCGACCCTTATCTGTGATGTGGGGAAAGGCCATTGCCAATAATTTGATTTTTCCCAAACTTGCAACACCAAGTGTCAGGAAGGAGAGTTTGACAGCCCAGTCTGGTCTGCTCTTTGAGTGATTTGAAATTGCGAGAGCTGGGGTGGCGGGGAGGGGTTGTGGCAGATTGGTGAAATTCTGTGGAGGGAGCCCAGAAGGGGAGGGAGAAATTCCTGAAGCACATACAAAATGCTTTCTTCCTAGGCTTTCAAGTTCAGCTTCATCTTATTGAAGCCTGGTCACCATAGGAATCGATGTAACCTGAACCCTTTGTGTTTGAGCTGACTGAGGCTGCATTTTTCTTCATTACAAAGCAGTGATTTCTACTTTAAACTTCCCTGCCTCTTAAATGGTCTGGGGTGTGGAGGGGGGACATGAGGTGATGAAGGCAGTCACTCACAAAGGTGAGTTCATTATAAAAATCAGCAAAGATTTGGCAGGTTTGGGTTAAGCGTTCTGTTGTTTGATCCGGCTGCTTGGCAGCTTGCCCTATCAGTCTTCTGTAACCAACGGTCAAACTAACAAAAAATAAAAAAGGTCTCTCGCCTCCTCCTCTGGGATGTGATTGGTTGGAAAAAAAACCCCAGAGCAAGCTGTGGAAACACACACAGGAAAAAGATCTCCAGGGATTGCAGAGAGGAGCCGACCCTGTGTGAGCTGTCCATTTAATCCCCCGAATTAAACATCTGCAAATCTGCTGCGAAGCAGATTCGCTCTTCAGATACCTCATAACATAAAGCCATGTGTGAATAACTCTCTGCCAACTGAGCAAAGAGGCACCTTTTTTAAAGTGGTGATTCTCTTTCCCGAACAGGGGGAGAACAACTGGCCCTATCCAGCCCCAGCAGAGCATCCCTCCAGTGGCTGTCGCTGGTGTGTCTTATGTTTCTTTTTTAGGTTATGAGCCCTTTAGGGACAGGGGTCCATCTTTATTTATCTGTGTAAAACCATTTTGAAACTTTTGTTGAAAAATGGTATTTAAATATTCGTTGTCTTATCTCTAGCTCCTCCACCCCCTTTGAGTGCAATGTTCAGAAATCCAGTTGTAATTGGATAGTGTATGAGGTTTGTCCGGATCAGGTTTTGCAAAAGATCCAAACTAGGACTCTCTAGCTTGGCTTGTGTGAGCCTAAATAAAACTGCTCCTTCAGACATGTCTTCTTACCATAGAGAGTTTCTCAAAGGTGGAATCCGGGGGTAGAGCTACCTAAATCAGTGAGACAGATTTTAATTATTTATTTAGTACATTTGTATACCACCCTACACAGAAAAGTCCCTGGGCTGTTCACAAGTGCAGGCAGTGCTATCTGCTGGTGCTCCCTGTGCACAAGAGTCTCCAGCAGCCACATGATTATTTCTGGGACCTTCTCCAGGTATGATTCCTGCCACCAGTCTTCTCCTTCCTCCAAATCCTCAGGGTCTGAATCTGCGGCTGTGACAATGATTGTTAGATAGAAAGCAAATTTTAGTTCAGAAAATGGTGCCACTGCACCATACTGGAAGGAAAATTGGACCACTGTGCTATGAGAGCACACAAGAGAGCATTCCAAACCATATGGCATATTTTTAGAATATTTTGAGAACAGTGAGGATTCACTGTTGTCTGGTTCAAGCAAAATACTAAATTATTATAACTGACCAGCTTCCCAATAGCACAGTAACTGCAGTTAAAAACAAAGGCAGGAAGGAATGTGGTGAAAGAATAATTAGAACATTTTCCAATGAATGACTCTCAAGTTCAAGTGTGTGGGAAGAATATTATCATCAAGGTATGTTCAAGCTGGATGAATTATTTGGAAGTCGTTAATGATGTTTTGTGGTTTCATCAGGGATGAACAAGAGAAAAACTAGATTGAATATTTATGTGCCATTACAAGCGCTGAATTCAGCAACCGTCTATGCAGTATGAGTGCCGCATTTATTTATGCATTTCCAGCCAGTATTCATTGATTCATCGTGGACTACAAGCCTGCTTCACTACATGATGAGGCTTATAGATTCTGAGTTGTGCTTCCTGTGTTTCATTGGACTCACGTATGCCATTGTAACATTTGCCTAAGGGTAAGCCTCTTATTTTTCTCCATTGAAGGTTGTCTTCTCAAGGAAATCTGAAACTGAAAATAGCAGTTCTGCAAACCTTTGGGGTATCTAAGAATGAATAAAACTGTAAATTAATGGTAATCAGCTTTGTATCCAAAATGGATCTTTTATCCGGAGCTGCCTGCTGGGAGCATATTACACTCATTTTGAGAGAGCTACATTGGCTGCCAATTTGTTTCCGGGTCCAATTCATGGTGCTCTTCTTGACCTTTAAAGCCATTAACTGTTTGGGCCCTGGATATCCGAGGGATCGCCTGCTCCCAAGGGTTTCTACCTGCTTGACAAGGTTGTTGGAGGGGGCTCTGCTCCACGTGCCGATAATTAGGGAGGTTCAGCTGTTCTGCACGCAGGATTGGGCCTTCTCAGTTATTGCCCCCAGACTTTGGAATGCCTTCCCAGTGGCTATTCACTCCTCGATCTCCATCAGTTTTTAGAAAGCAAGTGAAATCTTGGCTTTTTACCCAGTGTTTTTTGTTGCTGCAGCTCTGTATTTTATGGTCTCGTATGTTTTTTTTAAACTTTTAAGTAGATTTGTATTTTTATATTCCAATCTAATATTATTATTCTGTAACTGTTTTATAGTTATGTAGAGTGACTTGAGATTGTTTTAATGAAAACCAGTATAAAAATCTAACAACAACAAAAATTTGATAGAAAGGATATTTAGTTATTATTTAATAAATTTGTATACCACCCACTACTGAAGTCTCTAGACCCTTAATTAATACTATGTTGGTTTTGTTGCTGGAATTAACTTTCTAATCCTAGTGCAGGGGCTGAAATGTGGATCAAAATGTTAATTCAAAGCAGCCATCTTGGATTGCAGTATGGTAGCCATAAGCACTGCTTTCCATATTGGCAACATAGCTTTCCTGACACAGGTAATCCACCTCTAGGTAGCTAAAACATTTTCTGCTAGTGGCAAGTAATTGCCTACCTTTACCCATTCTTTTTTGCCCTGTTTAAAGTGGGTTTTATGTTGCTGATTGAGTTTTAAAATGGTTCTCATCTCTCCAAAAGTTTAAAGTTACTGGTTTAATTAACATAGGGTGTGTGTAACTCCATTGTTTTAAACTGAAATTACAGTCAAACAAGTTACAAAATCTTGTAAAAATTAAAAGGCCCAGTGACAAAGCTGTTGTCAGCTTTGAAGGTCAAGTTCACAAATGCTCTAAAACCTCAGATTTGCTTTGTTGACATTCAGGAAACCTACCAGATTTGAACTTGGCTTTATATATTTGTCTCTACTCTTCCCTTTTGGGCTCCCTTAAAGCTGGGATCTTGGCGTTAGGCCCAGGATTTTTCCCTTCCCGCTGCCCACTTCCAGTTCCTGCTACACCCTCTCCACCTTTACTCCACTTTGACGCAATCTCTCTGGTAATAGCTGAAAGGGAGGGGCATTAACTGAGCCAGGCCCCAGCAAACAAGTTGTTGAGAAGATCTAGCACTTTGCTTGATGCTTAGCTCTTCAAATCTTTTTGCTTCTGCCCCTTGAGAAGGGAACCTTAGCCATTCTTCCTCCTTGGATCCTTAGCCCTGGCACACGGCCCTGCCCTGCCTGCCAGTCTCTGAACAAGCTCCCAAGATTGGAAAAGCTGGGAACCTACTCACTGGAGGGGAAAACCAAGGACATCTACTAAGTTCCTTCCCAATTGTGCTGTCCAGACAGGATCTAACTTGCTCTGTGGAAAGGCAGGTTGTGATATGGAGGGGTCAATGTCTTCATCATCCCAGTTATGACACCAGAGCCATTGTCCGGCTCACAGTTTACTCCAGATATGTGGATATTGTCCCTGGCATTGATCCTAGTGCACCTGCCTTCCACCTGCTTTCAGCCTGCAACTTTTCCGGACTCTGTCAGCTGCTCACAGGTAGGCATGATTTGTATGAGCCTTGGCATGGTAGTGGATGGCAGATTCTCTTACAGTCAAACCAGCTACTCTCAAAGTTTCAATCAGATATTGTCTTTCTATTATTCTCTATTTTCTGTCGGTATCTAACAGTACATGTGCATGCTCGTCCTAGTTTTCTGACACAAGCTAGTCCTGAGATTGTGGTATTTGCAGCTGATTAATTTGGTTTCTAGACAAGAAATGAGAAAGGGAAACATCTACTCTACTATCTGCTTAAAAAACATAACACACCAGCTTCAGGTGTCAAATTAAGCCATGACAGCTCCGAGAAGTGGTGTTATCTGGCAAGCAGGGAAGTAGTGGGCCAAGACGGCTCCCGTGACATCGCCTCAGTAGAGGCATATGTTTGATTTAACATGAATTAGAGATCTTTAATCATTTGGTCCGTGGTGGCCCTTCCATGAGGCGAAGGGAGGTGGTCACCTCAGGCAGCAAATTACTGAGGCACCAGTGGGATGGCAAGAAGACCCTTGCTACCCCTACTTTCACACGTTTCCTGCCACCACTACCAATTTTTAAAAGGGAGGGGGCAGCTTTTGGCACTTGCCACAGGTACAAAGATGACTTGGACTGTCACTGCTGTTAGTCAAAATTACAATTAAGGTGCTTTGAGAATCGGCTGGCCAGCTACAGAAGAGGACAGCAGGGCTTCTGTGTTTTTAAGAGTTACCTAGAAGAGAGCATTTGAGCAGGGCCAGCTTTTTTAAACCTCTAAATAAGACATTTTACCCCAGCACAAATCCCTATTCCCAAGCACCTATTAAAAGTACACAGGGGTCCCATCCTCCTTTATTTGTTTAACATCTTTCTCTTCTGCCCCCTCAAGAAACATTTTCAAAGCAGCTTGCAAACCATAGAAACAATGGCTGAGTAAATTACTTGATGGAATTCCCACTGAAATGAACAGGACAAGCTAGTAGTACTAAAAAATGTCTTATTTAGTAGAGGATCCTAGTCAGGATGTCGGCCAATGACAGGTGGCCCAGTCAAAACGAAACCCTCACCATCAGCAACAGATCGGAATGACCACAGAATTTCCAAACGAAATGCTTAAAACAGCAGCAGATCAGGCACCCTGGCATTAAAATGCTAAAAACTCTCAAAGGAGCAGCAGGTGGTGACATAACAGTCAGCTGGATGAAGAAGCAGGAATGCAACTCTGTATTTTGCCTCCTGGTTAGGGATGCCAGCCCTTCAGGATTGGCCCGGGGTCTCCAGGAATTGGGCTCAGTCCCTAGAGGACTATTGAAAGTAATCCTGGATATTGCAATGGTTTGTTATTTAAAATGTGGGGGTGGAGTTGAGGAGGTGGGATATCCAAGAATTGTTTCAGTCAGAGCTGGCAACCCTCCCCTGGTGTAGGAAGAGGCTTCCCTTCCCTAGCTCACCACATCTTTGCCTGTGCATGTAAGAAGTAAGGAGAGGAGAGCTGGTCTTGTGGTAGCAGGCATGACTTGTCCCCATAGCTAAGCAGGTTCTGCCCTGGTTGCCTATGAATGGGAGACTTGATGTGTGAGCACTGCAAGATATTCCCCTCAGGGGATGGAACTGCTCTGGGAAGAGCCGCTGCCAGTCTGTGAAGACAATACTGAGCTAGATAGACCAATAGTCTGACTCAGTATATGGCAGTTTCCTATGTTCCTAAGTGATAGGGTTGCCTGGTTGCTTTCACACAGCAGGTTTCACCACGAGACTTTACTGCGAGTTTGAAGTTGCAAATAAAAAATTAAAAAATCCGATGCAAACGTGGATTTTTTTAAACCCTGAATATAAATCGGGCTACACTCTAACACACAATGAAAAACCTGAATAATGTGTGAAGTGCTTCCTGATAGCTGGCATGGACTTTGGGATAAATCTGCCTGATATGTGAATACACACCCTCCATTCTAGAGGAGAAGCAAGTTAAAGGTTCTGTGTGAAAAATGCCCAGGGGAGGCCTAGGAGGGGTTGCATAATAATGGTACTGACGCCAGGCGTCTTGGGCTGCTGTTTACTCAGTGACTTCGACAGCCCTTTGTCCTGGCACCGCTGAGGTGTCCTGTGACCATGGAAACAGAAATTGCAGGAGTAAAAGGTTGTGCTGCTAATGCCAAGTCAGAAGCGCAGTTAGTTGTTATTGTTAACCGCCCAGAGACAGAGGTTTGGGGTGGTGTACAAGTCTGATAAACAAATAAATAAATAAATAAAAATAAAATAATCAGGCCAAACCAGTATAGTGGCTGCTTTTATGGTTCTGCTTTCGGGGTTGTAACAGCAGTCTGAATACAGAAATCAAGCAGGGAATTATTCGCACATGGCTTCATGCCTCTGGGTATCTGAAGAGTGAATCTGCTTTGCAGCAGATTCACAGATGTTTAATTCGGGGGATTAAATGGACAGTTCACATAGGGTGGGCTCCTCTCTGCAATCTGGAGATCTTTTTCCTGTGCGCATTCCCACTTCTTGCTCCGGGTTTTTTCTCCAGCCAATCCCATCCCACAGGGGTAGGTGAGAGAGCTTTTTTCTTGTAGTAGTAGTAGTAGTAGTAAGTTTATTGCAGTCACAGACCAGACTAACTTTTGTTGTTGTTGTTACTTTGACTGGCATGACAAGTTGCCAAGCAGTTGGTCCCTAAGTTGCCAACCCTAACCCTGCCTTTGTGAGTGATTGCCTTCATCATCTCATATTCCCAGCCCCCACACCCCAGACCATTTAAGAGGCAGGGAAGTTTAAAGTAGAAATCATTGCTTTCTCTCTGTCACGAAGAAAAATGCAGCCAATGGAATCAGCTCAGACCAAAAGGGCTCAGGCTACCTTGAAGCTGTAGTCTCCCTTCTGCATATGTAAAGCTATACGCATTTAACTCAGGAATTTCTCGCTCCCCCTCCCCTCCTGAACTCCCTCCACAGAATTCCACCAATCTGCTGCCCACAAACCCTCCCCCACTGCCCAGCACTCACAATTGCAAATCACTCAGAGCAGAGCATACCCAACACACCTGTCAAACTCCCCTTTAATGAGTTTTGAAAAACGCCGAATTTCTAGCATCGCCACTCCACACATCAAGGGAGAAGTGGTGGGGCATAGCAGAAGCCCAGCCCCACCAGCACCACAAAAGCCGCTGAAACTAGAGGCTTTTTAAAAAGTCGAACATACTCCGGGCTAAGCCAGAATGCACAGCCTTGATTCGAGGGGGAAACAGAGCCCTGTCTGTATTGGTCCCTGATAGCCCACAGCGACTTTGGGGTAAATGCAGCTAATATGTGGACTGTCACACTCCATTCCAGAATAGATTCGAACTAAAAGCCCTGTGTGTAAAAGCTCTAGCAGATGACACTTTCCTCACTTCTCCCTATTCTAGGAACAAAGCTTAATCTGCTAATGGAGGGGTTCCCAACCTTGGGTCCCCAGATGTTGTTGGACTACAACACAATGTGCTTTGGCCATTGTAGCTGTGGATTATGGAAGTTGTAAGCCAACAGCATCTGAAGACCCAAGGTTGGGAGCCCTTGTGCTAATGTGTCAGATTGCTCTTCAAAGCAAAGGAGCAGAGTCAGAAAATAAAGTAGCAACCCTACCAAACCAGGAGTGACCCCCAAGAGAAGATGTTCTTTGCAGAGATGCTGCAGGACCTGAAAAGATCACTACTGAGATGCTACTATCTATAATAATAATTCAATTTCTATACCGCCCTTCCAAAAATGGCTCAGGGCGGTTTACACAGAGAAATAATAAATAAATAAGATGGATCCCTGTTCCCAAAGGGCTCACAATATACTGTATTGTATTGCCTCCTGCACTGGGTGGAAGTCTCTCCTCATCTCCCCGAATGTTCCTCCCTTTCTCTTCCTCGGTTGTCTTTCTGTTTACAAAATATAGACAGCTAGTTCCTTGGGGAAAGGGGTCTATCTTTTTGGCCCATGAAACTCTTGGAAGCACCACATGCGTTGATGGTATTGTATTAAATGAAGTAGAACCGGTGTGGTGTTATGGTTAGAAGAATACCAGACTGACTAGCAATCCTTCCAGTCGATAATAAGCTGCAGGAAGTGAAGCTTTCGCACAAGTTCCAAGTGTGGGTTTCCTCACATTCCCCACATTTCCATCTTCTTCCCAGCATAAATTCACACTTTGTTCAGATGTAGAGCAGATTCTTCTTGCAGCGCCACCTGCCAGTTCTTGCAGAAAAGTAGCAACCACTCATTTCTTCTCAGAACTGGGTTCAAATCCTCACTCAGCCATGAAGCTCACTGGGGACGACCTTGGGGCTAGTTGCTATATCTCAGCCTAACCAACTTCACAGGGTCATTGTGAGCATAAAGGAACTGAGCATCTTTAGGAAGGGCAAGATATTTTATTTTTAAATTTTATTTAACATATTTCTATACTGCCTAAAACTTGTGTCTCTGGGTGGTTTACAATTAAACTTATTTAAACATTAAATCAATTAAACAACTGAAATCATTTAAACATTAAAATCATTAACATTAAAATAATTTAAAACCAAACTTTAAAAATATTAAAACTATAAATCTAATCAATATGAATCTAATCAATACACACACACACACACACACACACACACACATATATATGATCCCAAATTAGAGAAACTCATGGAGGGTAGGCTCCTGCCCGACTTTTCAGAAGTAAGATGAACGCATGTGGTTCCTTGATGTTGGAAGGGACTTTATACCCTCCAGTACTGGTCAGTTGTTTCGCAAAGACACTCAGGTCTTCATAGTGGGAGAATGTGCCAGTGGCATAGAACAAGTCGGTGGGAAGGGCAACTAAAACGACCACCGTTCCCATGAAAGTAACAGACACACTAGGAAGTATATCTTTATTTTTAAATACTACAAATGTAAATGGTTTCCAAGGTGTCATCCAAAGCTACCTCCCAAATACTGCAACTTCTGGAACACAATATTAGCAAAGTTGTCAGATCTGGGACAACAGCAAGAAAGCTGATATCCCAGTTCACGTGTGGGTATATTCAGAGGCGTATCTAGGGAAAATAGCGTCTAGGGCAGGGATTCTCAAACTTGGGTCCTCAGGTGTTATTGGACTTCAACTCCCATAATCCCCAGCCTCAGTGGCCTTTGGTTGGGGATTATGGGAGCTGAAGTCCAATAACACCTGAGGACCCAAGTTTGAGAATCCCTGATCTAGGGCAAGCACTGAAATTGCGCCCCCTGTCCAAACATCTGACACCCATCTTTCAGATAACTTTACCATAATTTCAGCTGAAAAATACAAGTCAGGCTCATTAATCTTTTAATATTTCAAAAACAATTTAGCACTGCTAAATTGGACGTAGCCAGACCAAAAAATGCTGGAAAACTACAAATTTCCGTATGCTGGGGCTCATGAAATACCCAAATATTATGTGGAGGTGTACTTGGAAAACTAAACAGATGTGCCTGTCTAATTCTCTACTATGCATTATAGCATCACTTACCTAAGTTTTAAAAATAAATGGAGAATTTGACTTTTCCCAGATATTCTGAAAATAATTAAAGGATATGCAGAGTAAACTGTGTCACTGCTTGGAATATATTCTAGTCTTTCAGAAAGACAGTTAAAATGAGAGAAAGAGAACAAGAAACTCCCAGTGGGCCTTAATACTAAGGATTTCACACTGATTCAAAGACAAACTCACCATTAATAGCCATATTATTAAGACATCACATTTAACTCACTTATCACAAGAAGCAAAGTAAGAGCAAATGAATACAATCTTATCTCATATGCTTCAGCTCAGTATTCACAAGCCCTGATTCTCTGTACATAGTGCCAATTTGAATATGTGTGCAGTGACTTTACACACACACACATACACACACACACACACACACACACACACACACACACACACACACCCCTGTAGCCCCTTTGGGGGCTTCCTAAAGGCCAGGTTGTTGTTTTTTGCAAAGGTTCCCCCTCCCCCCACTGGCCTCTGGGGCCTCACAGGGACCATTTGAGCATGTGTGGTGGCCATTTTTAATTTTTTTTTTTAAATGGCCACTGAAATCAAAATGTCCACTGTGCATGCTCAAATGGCCTCTGCGAAGTCTGGCATGGCCTAGGGCCCCACAGAGGCCATTTGAGCATGCACAGTGGACATTTTGTTTTTGGCAGCAATTTTTTAAAAAAATTAATTTAAAAAAATGGCGCCCCCCTTCAAGTGGTGCCCGGGGCATGCGCCCTGCCTGCCCCACCGTAGATATGCCCCTGGGTATATTTAGGGGACATCTCAGCAATCTGCAAAAATCGCAGATTAGGTACACACTAGAAACTGGCACACACCATGAGATAGCAGGTATTGCAGTCTCAGTGTGGCGGGATGAAGGTGGGAAGGAGAAACCAAGGGTTTGCTCTTGACAATGTTTTCACTGGCTCCTGATTCTTGTCCCTTTTGTGTCCTCCTACACAGAATCTGGGCTGCCGGTTGCTAGGTAAGTGTTCACTCTCCTTTGTATCATTACTCTTGTTGTCACAGTTCTTTATTTAGGTAATGTACTGCCCAGCCCAGCCTGAAAACTGCCATCTGTCCAGCTTGTTGAGAATGAGCCAGGCTGGATTATTTTGCTACCTGAACAGTTTTGTTTGCCTGTTGGTTTAAAAGTACATGTTCAATGTTTGTCAGGTCAGTAGGAATTTGCATGTGATTTGGACATGCGCAGGAACAAGTGACACACCACCCAAGAAGCAAAGATTCTGGGTGAATGTGAATAACTGTGGGGTGGAGAAGGCAGGGCATGAAAGCCCATCATTACTTGCCTCTTGGTCCATAGTGGCCCCAGATTCAGTGAAAGCTCCTCCTCATTTGCAAAAACCCAATCTCAAAACTTCAGACAATGGTTATCAAATCCTCATGCAAGCATTACTTGTAACACTCAGTGGTTCAGATTAGACAGGACCTTAAATACTTTATCCTCTTATATTTGGCCCTCTGAGTGTGTGGCTGGGTTCAGACATAGCACAGAACTGCTGATCCAATGTGCAGTCCTAATGGCAATGAAGATGGATCTGCGGTTTTACACCCCTTCCCCCTGCTCTCCTGTCTGCATTTGGATGTTGGGGAGAGGGGCCTCTCTGTAGTCAGCAATACTGCAGAGAGGTGGTGGAGCTGGCTGTATGGGTTTCCTTCTTGACAAAAGGACAGCACTCACAGCCATTTGGGCTGGAGTGAGGGAGGATCTTCCTCCTTCAACTCTGGTCCCGTTGGGCCCAAACTATGGTGCCAGTGTTCGAACGTAGCGCTGGCACCACAGAAAAAATGGAGTTTGCGGGGAGACTGCCAGTTTGGATGTTTGCGTTAGGAAACCGGAGGTGAAGTGACCTATGGTTTCTTATTTTGTCTGAACTCGACCTTTGTGTGTGTCTGTGTGTTTCTGTTTCTAAATGGTGCCAGCCACAGGGCCCCCCAGTCTGGACTGGGATTGTTCTGTGAACAGGACTATCAACTCTGATTGAAGCTATTCCTGGATTCCCACCCACAATAGGCATGTGCATGGCCTCCGAACCGGTCCGGTTTGGCACGGAGGGGTTGTACCTTTAAGGGCGGGGGGTAGTGCTTACCCCCCCCCCGCCGCCGCTCTTCCCCCTCCAGTGCTGTGTTTTTTTGTAAAGTTTCTGGGGCGGCAGTGTTCCTCCCTGCCGCCCCTGCCCCCGTCGTTAGCTTGCCAAAGCCTCAGTAAGTAGCATGCATGCGCCCGTTCCAGCGCGCGTGTGCACCTGCCGCTGCCGCGTGCGCTCCGCGGCGAGTGCGCATGCGCACCGGAATGGGCGCATGCGTGCTACTTACTGAGGCTCTGGCAGGCTAACGATGGGGGCAGGGGCAGCAGGGAGGAACGCTGCTGCCCCAGAAACGTTACAAAACAACACAGCGCCGGAGGGGGAAGAGCGGCGGGGGGGGGTAAGTACTACCCCCCGCCCTTAAAGGTACAAACCCCCTCCGTGCCGAGCCGCCGGACCGGCTCGGATCCGGACCGGTTCGGAGGCCTCCAGCATGGTCTCCAAACCAGTTCGGGCACACCCCTAACCCACAATATATTTCACAATATTAAAATCTCCAGGATTGCTTTCAATAGTTGATGCTGAGTCTAGGAGACTAATCTAGACCAATCCAGGAGGGCTGGCATACAACCTTACTTGTGAGGGGGAGGGCTAACCTTTTGCCCCCCGCCCTCCCGTGGTCCGGATCCATATTCCCTCCATGACTGCTATTTGCCCCACGAGGGAAGCTGTCATTGAGGGCAGGGACCACCTTTCATCTGAAGGTTCTTATGATTCTGGCCTCCTTTCACACAGTTAGTACTGCGGTGTTCCCTCAGTACGTTTCTTAACCAGCTCCATCAGTCCAGTGAGACTGAGAGATCTGCAAGGTGATTTCCTTCTTTCTTTCTCTCCTTTCAGAAAGGGATGTCGTGTGCACCCCTGGCGAAGCAATGCCCGCGCCACAGCAGCTGCCGCGGGGGTGGCCCTCTGCCCCAACTCTGCAGCTGACCCAGCTCAAGACAAGTACCACGCTTCAGTGCAAGCATGAGCAAGACTGCCTCCCCTGTGTGCAGGTGACGCTACAGCTTGGCCTGCTGGGTGAGAAAGATGGTACAGGAGTCCCTGCATGCAAGTTGACCCTGGTCCAGTATGAGACTGGGGAGGAGATCTGGTCTTGTGATAGAAAGCATGACTTGTCCCCTTAGCGAAGCAGGGTCTACCCTGGTTGCATTTGAATGGGAGACTTGATGTGTGAGCACTGCAAAGTATTCCCCTCAGGGGATGGAGCTGCTCTGAGAAGAGCAACCAGGTTCCACATTCCCTCCCTGGCTTCTCCAAGATAGGGCCGAGAGAGATTCCTGCCTGCAACCTTGGAGAAGCCACTGCCAGTCTGTGAAGACAATACTGAGCTAGATAGACCAATGGTCTGACCAGGGGCGTAGCTATAATTGAGCGAAAGGGTTCAAAGAACACGGGCCCTCCAGCTCCATCTTTTCTTATTTTCTTCATTATCTCCCTCACTCTGGGGGGCCGCCAGAGAGAGGGATGAACACAGGCCCCCTCTCCCCTAGCTACACCCTTGGGTCTGACTCAGTATATGGCAGCTTCCTATGTTCCTATGAGACATTTGCAGGATTCCTCTGTACAGGATGGCCCATATGTACAGGCTTTAGTCCGGCATACGCCTCCATATAGTGGACTGCCTAATTGTTTCCATGCCCATTTCAGAATGCTGGCAATGGCTTTTAAGGCCTTTAATGGCCAGATAGCAGGTTCCCTGAAAGACTGCCTTCACCTGTGTGAATCTGTTTGAGTCTTGCAGTTGGCTTGGAGGCCTTGATGTTTTCAAGATGGCTGCCCCTGGCCAGATGGATGGCATATACCCAATGCAAGGCCCCCAGTCCACCATTGTTGCAAACGGGGGAGATCCATCAGCCCCACAATTTCCCTGCCTTTAGGCAGGCTGCTGAGCTGTCTTGATTTCAAAAAGCATTAGGAGTGTTGCTTGTTTTTCAATTAATCTGTTTTACTTGCATTTGATGTTTGCTTCATTGCTTTGGATGCATTGGCTGACATGATGCGCAGTCCTGACAGTGATGGTGGGACTTGTGGCTCCTCTGATGCAGACTCACAAGCAGCAGCACTGCTGGAGGGAACTGGGGGTTGCGCTCGCAGCACTGCCACAAGTTTTCCCATTCACAAAAATGGGGAGAAATATGGTACCACTGCAAGCACAACTGCTGGCTTTATTTATTTATTTATTTATTTATTTATTTATTCGATTTCTATACTGCCCTTCCAAAAATGGCTTAGGGCAGTTTACACAGAGAAATAAATAAATAAGATAAATAAGATGGATCCCTGTCCCCAAAGGGCTCACAATCTAAAAAGAAACATAAGATAGACACCAGCAAGAGTCACTGGAGGTACTGTGCCGGGGGTGGAGAGGGCCAGTTACTCTCCTCCCGCTAAAGAAAGAGAATCACCATGTTAAAAGGTGCCTCTTTGCTAAGTTAGCAGGGGTTATGGCTTATGGTGGCAGTGCTGCCTCCAGGTCTCCAGAGCAGTGCTGCAAGTCCCGTCATCACCATTAGGACTGCACGTCATGTCAGCCACTGTGTAGAAAAACAATCTCTAAGTAATGAGAGAGAGGAAGAGAAAGAGACAGAGATGCTAACCATTCCCCATGCCTAGAATAGCTGATTTCCTGGCTTCTCTGTGGCTCAGCTCATTTGTCCTGGCAGGTCCACATCTTCTCCGTTAGGTCCCTTCTTACTCCTGTCCTCATTTCTGCCACTCGGTTACTAACACATTTTAAACAAGCCATAAACACCATGAGGCTTGGATGGCACTAAGTTTCTGGATTCTTTAGGATTGCTGAAGATTGGTTTGATGCTTTTGTGTTTATGATTTGAATTGCATGTAGTAGATCATTTCAAGCGTTGTTTTAGAAGAAAAGGCTCATGTCTAAAGGAATATTGGTTCAGCGTCTCACAATGACATATTCCTTTTGTTTTCCTGTCGAATTGCCTGAGTTAGGCGCCAAGCACAATGGAGGAAGTGGGAGGAATGGTATGCAGCCCAGGAGACACGATGGCAACACTGAGGGTGAGCCAGAAGGAATTTGCCTACAGGAGTTCCCAAGATGTTATTAGACTGCAACTCCCACCATCCTTTCAGTCGTTGTGGCTGGGGATGATGGGAGTTGTAGTCCAACAACATTTGGGGACCCAAGGTTTGGGAAGCCCTGGCCTACAGCAACTCCTACCCACCAGCTGAACATTCCCTTTCTGCCCTGATGACCCTGTCCTCCTCTCTCTGTCCCCAGAATTTAGGCGAACACACGTTCTGCTCTCAGCCCAGACATACGCTTCCTCCCGCTGTGTCGCTGTGGAGATTTGGCTTCCCCACACCCATGACTGGGTCAACAGCACTCTGGTAAGTGGCTAGGGCTAATGTCCTGCTGGCCAACAGTGCCGACATTTTGAGAAAGTCCAAATCCTGCAGCCAAAGTAAATTATGAAAATATAAGCAAGTTTTATTTGTA
Source organism: Hemicordylus capensis (assembly GCF_027244095.1). Lineage (NCBI taxonomy): Eukaryota > Metazoa > Chordata > Lepidosauria > Squamata > Cordylidae > Hemicordylus > Hemicordylus capensis. The sequence goes on from NC_069658.1 coordinate 266,157,251, forward strand.
TGTGTACAAAATTTGGGTTGTCGGTTCAGAAATTAGATGTGATGGTGGGCCCACAACCAGCAGCTCTAGTGGTTGTCTCTGGGATAGCTTCAAAAAGGCAAGCAATAGGTTAAGCCCCAGATCTAGTTGCAGAGGGCGTGGTAAAAACAGAAGTAATGGAGAACATGGTGTAAGAAAAGGAAGTGCATTTATATTCATCTGATGATGATGATGCAGAGAGAAAGCTCCTATTGTTTAATGTGGGATTTAAGAAAGGAATGTAAACTATGGCCAGCTCCCCTCCCACTTCCTTGCTGAGCAAGTTCTGACATCAGGTCGAGCTCTGCTCTTCTGACAGAGTACAGAAACCCATTCCTGAGTCAATCTGCCCACAAGTTCCTTCCTTTGCCTTACTTACAAGCACAGCTGTGTTGACTTTGCGCTTAAATTTTATGCACAAAATTTTATGCACAAATGTTGAGAGCTGTGTGAATTAGACACCTCTGGGTGAGCTGACACATTATTGCTTTTGTGTGTGTCGGTGTGTGTACACAATTTACTCTGCATCTGCCGGTCATGAGGAGGAGCAAAGGCCTGTGCATAGGAAACCCAATAGAAAGCCCACTCACAACTAGCAAGCAAAGAGCTAGAAGATCGGTGGTTGTTTGTTGTTTTTAAATGAAAGCAGGAGTTCCAGATGATACTAAATCTGAGGGGGGGGGGGTGTCTGTGGATTTGGAAAGTAGATTCAGGCCTGCCCATAAGTAAGCACAACATATTGTTTAATCAGGTATCTAGTATTAGTATTAGTGTTAATTTATGTAGAATATTTATATGCTACTTTCCCACACAAAGTTCTCAAACTGGCAAAATAATTAAAAAATGGCTCCCAGCCCCAAAGGGGCTCACAATCTAAAAAAGAAAAGACACAAGCAATAGACCCCGAGAAGGATGCTATGATGGGATTAATTGGGACAGTTATTATTCCCCTGCTAAATATAAGAGCCATGATCTTGAAAGGTGCCTCTTTGCGCAGTTAGCAGGGGTTAATAGTCCACGGGGAGTGGGCAATGGACTATCTCTCTCCTCTCAATGCTGTGTATAGAATGAGCTGAGATCTCTCCACTCTTCTTTCTCCAAGGGTACAGCCAAACTGAGCAAAAAGGCACCTTTTAAAAGTGGCAATGCTCTTATATCTAGCAGAGGGAGAGCAATTTGTCTCTATCCAGTTCTAGCACAGCATCCCTCCAGTGGTTGTTGCTGGTGTCTACCTTATGTTTCTTTTTAGACCATGGGCCCTTTGGGGACAGGAAGCTGTCTTATTTATTATTTATTTTTGTGTGTAAACCACTTGGAAAGCTTTTGTTGGAAAGCAGCAGCAGCATCTGCATCTTTGTAGTAGTAATAGTAGTGTGTCAGAGAACCGGAAGGGGCTGCCTCAGTGGCTTGGTTGGTGAATTCATCGCAAGAGCCTCCCATTGCAGACGACAGGGGCAGCAAAGTTTGCTAGGTAGAAGCAGTTATTCCCACCGCATCCCCTTACCTTTAAATGTGTTGATGTAACTGAGATTTGTTCTACCTGTCTCATTCCTTTCGCTCCCTAGCCCTTTCGTTCCCTAGTCCTTGAATAAACTCCAAGGCATGGCCTGAGTCAGAGAATACGTGTTGTAGCCACCATGGTGAAGCCAAGCAGGTCTGTGTTTGGTCAGTGCCTGGATGGGAAGTGCCTGGGAATCCTATCTATACTTCTTTGGGTTTCATCGTGGAAGGAAAGAAAGCTATACATGCAAATAAATATGCAGATTATCATAGGCTCCCACCCCGCCTCCACCTGCTGTAGAAAGCAGTAATCCAGATGTGCTGTCCAGCAGGGGTGAGAGGGGACAAATAAAATGTGGCAGGGGCATGCAAGAATGCCCATGATTGCCCATCCCCTGATTTCAGCAGCACATTTAAAGGTAAAGCGGGGGCTCTCTGGGTAGGGTTGCAGCCTGCCAGCCTTAGGGCTTGCTTCTGTGGGGTTACAGTTCTGTGGGGTTACAGTTCTGTGGGGTTACAGACTACCCCAATATTTCTCTATTACATTTAGAGTAGTGGGATTAGATGCTTTTTCTCAGCCCCCACTTGAACGGGGTCCCTCCAGTCACTCACATTCTCTCTGTTGCAGTAGAAATAATGATGAGCCAAATGCATGGGTCTCAGAAGTGCTGAATTTGCTTTTTCTCAGCTGCATGGAAGAAAAGGAAATGCAGATGCATTGCACTCATGCATATGCCCATACACACACTGGGATGTGAGTCTTTCTGTTTCATCATCATTGCTAGATGTTAAGAGTCTCCATTTTGTTCTGTTCAAAGCAGGTTGCTTGAAAGGGCAAGATTAGATATTCAGTTGGTTTAGTTCCATTTTCAGAGATAACAATCCCTTACCCTGCTTTTTAGACTCTAGTTTGCTCACACAATCACAGAGTTGATAGCGCTAAAGCAAGAGACAGAGGCCCTGAATTAGGAACCACCAATCCCATCCCATACATTACTTGATGCCCAACACCCTGGTCATGATCTGGGGCATGCAGAATTAACTGGAGGTCAGAATATCCGCAAGGTAAAAGTGGCCTGTGTGCGTTTGTGGCTAAAATGTCCATGTAATCAAGGGTGGTTAGTTCAAGACAACTCCAACTCTCTGTAATAGCCTTGGCTTATAAATGCTTAAGGTAAAACCCTGCATACTCATACTGGTATAGGAGATTGAGAAAGGAACATATGCCTACACCTCCCTAAAAGGGGCAGCACCGAGCACTTGAGCTTAGTCTAGGAAGATTTAATTTTGCACTATATGGTTTTAGGTTAGCTTCAATATGCTCTCGTTTATTGCAATGGTGCTTAGTCATGACTAACCTATTCTGGATCCTGCCCATCAGAGGTGCACCTCGATAATTTTGGAGGCTGGACCTAAAGGCCTTTGGAGGCCCCCAGCCCTGCAAATTAAGCATCATCATGCTCGGCCAGGTGACCACGCCACCTGGGACAGACTAAAGAAGATTTGGGGGCCCTCAGGGCCTGTGGAGGCTCTGGACTTCTGGGACTGGCCCAGAAGTCCAGGGGTAAGAGCACCTCTGCTGCCCATCTCTCTCTTTCTCCCTCTCTCAATTTATGTGCAGCGTAATCTGGTGCATGCTTACTTGGAAGTAAGTCCTATAGAACTTAGTGGGGCTTACTCCCTAGCAAGTGAGTTTGGGATTGCACTGTTGCAGCCCTAGATGTCTAGGCTACTTTAGCTCAAAGTCAAGAGCAACTTGCTCCCAACCGAACACAACAGAACAAATCTTCATCAGTTTGTTGAACTTCTCACATCCTTTCCCAACTTGTGGGCTGCAAAAGATGATCAAACTTTGCAAATCAGCTGCAATCCTCCAGTTACGTTGTTTGTTCAGTGTTGAACTCATTGCCCACGCCTGTACCAGAGATTTAATCACCAGCTTTCCTGGATGAGATAAAAGCTGCAGATAAGAGACACATGAGGCAATCCCTGTTTCCAAGTTGGGTTAGGGAATGCTCTGAGAAAAATCTCACGGAGGCTGCTTTGAGTAACCCCCAGGGTTTTTGTTACTGAAATAATTCAGCTTTATCAGCTTGGCCACACATCTTTGAAGCAAATGCTGTGGATATATTTGTAAAGCAGTGGAGACCCTGTGGAAGTGCTCTTGTATTCAGCCCAAATATACTCTTTCTCTCCTGGGCACTTTCCAGATTAAACACTGCAACAGAGTCACTATGGATCTGCTAAGTGTGCTTCTGTACTTCCTGTGTTGTGACAGCAAAGTCTCTGCGCTGACAGTAAGGTGCCATTCACATTTCCGATGCCATCTTTTGGATTTTATCTTTGCGTTATAGTGCTACAATGTTGCAAGTGCATTGCAGAAAAATAGCTGTATTTTTCCCATTGTAGAGTTTGAGATTCTGGGGGTCGTTTTCAATACGATCCTGTCAAGTCTAAGCATTTTATCCCTGCTGCAGAGTCTATTCTGGAAAGTGCCCTGTGGAAACACTGAAGAAGTCTCTTCTGTAGCTTTCTGAGAGATGCCAACAGTGAATGGTACTGATTGGCTAGTGCCTGTGATATTACCCCCCCCCCCAGAAAAAAACCCTACCTCATTTATCCCTGGAGTAGTTTTGCATCTGTGATTAAAACAACTGCACATTTTCTTTAATGAAGTGAAGGATGAATGCACATGAGCTGTATTAAACATATTTTAAAGGCAGAGGGTTTGGCTGAAATATGACAGGAAGGGCAAGACTGACAAGCATTCACTTTACTGATGCATATTCATGCAAGGCAAGTTGCAAAGCTGAGATCACGCTGTGGTTGAAGGAAGAACTTGTCATGGCTAAAAATGATATACATGATACATTTGTCTTCACCCTAACATTTTATTTTTGTATAAGATAACTTCCTTTGGTCTTTGATGTGCTTGTTCCCTCCCTTTCCAGGGCTCTCTCCAGTTTGACTGCTTTCCAGTTGCTCTGAGTGGGGAGTTGCATGTCACAGCCTTCATTAGGTCCCTGTACCAGTCTACACCTGTGCTAAAAGATACACACTACGGACCAAGTGAGTGCCACTCTAAATAAATTTGGACAATAAACAGCCTCCAGAGCTATTTGCATTTGGCTTCAGGCTTCGGGGTAAACATTGCGCAAAGCCACTTCAAAGTACACTCGCAGCATTGAGGGAAGCAGCCCCTCCCCTCTGCTCTCGGTTTCCGTTTTTGCAAGTCCCGATGGAATGCTTCCGTGTTTTCCTTCTAGCCAGTGGCGGGGTGGGTGGGGGGAGAGCTCCTGCAGAGATAGATCTGCATTTCTGAAGAGAGCATGCCTCTTATAATGCTAATGATTCTACTTCAGTGCCTCTCCCATCTGCTCTGGCGTTTTCAGGATAAGTAACTTAAAACCAGCATTTAAAAACCCAAACATACATTGAGATAAGCTAGAATTTGCATCCCAAAGCCCGGATTGTGTGTGGAGTGGGTCCAAGGATCTCGAAGGGGCTTCAGGGTAAGTTTGGCTGGTGTGTGAACGCATACACTCTCTTCTGAAGGAGATTCGGGTCAGAAGCCTTGTGTGTAAAGCCTCTAGTCCTCCCTCCTGATTGCTCTGTTGTGCTTTCCTCTCTACAGACTGCACCTGGCTCAAAGCAAAAGCCATCCGCCTCTGCCAAGGTATGTAGCAATGCCAACTTCCTGTTAATACTGCTCCCCTTAGACAGGCATCGACAGGGACCCTGCAAGCTCTCTGCTGCAGTCAGATTGATAGCTATCTTAGTTTGATTCAGGAAATAAATATCTTCTAAACAAGTGATGGGGCTGTAACTCAGTGGTAGAGCATCTGCTCAGAGTGCAGAAGGTCCCAGATTTGATCCTTGGCATCTCCAAATAGGACTGAGAAAAACTCCTCCTTTCTGAAAACTCCAGAGAGCTGCTGCCAGTCAGTGTAGATGATATTGAGCTAGAAGCACCAACTGTCTGACTCGGTATATAAGGCAGCAACTTATTAATCAAATGCAGATCACTCATATTCTAAACAACTGCCTTGAGAGGTCTATCCAAAGATCCATCTGGTCCAGCCAGCTGCCCCAAGGAGGCCCACAAATGAGGGAGTTATCCTTTTGCTTGTCCATAGCATTTGGTAATTGTGGAGTTATGCTTCGTAGGATTTTTCGTAGAATCAGCCATAGGACTGCAAGGGACTTCAAGGCTGCTGGTTGAGCTCTCTGTCCTTCCACATATTAAATACTCACACTCTGACCTGTTAACCCTCAGTAGAGAGTAACTCCTTCTCCTCACAAACAATCAGATTTTAGTCAGCACTAGGATTACTGTGGAAGTGTGGAATCTGGTGGCGAACCGTATCCCAAGGATCGCAGCTTTAATTTTGTTAAAAATATACTTTTATCCTGCCTTTTGGTCCTACTTATGGGACTCTCAAGGAAACTAACAACAAGCATGAAGCAATCATACAGTAAAACGATAGATAAAAACTTCTCAGCTAAATTACTAGAAGGAAGTTCTATTGAAATTAAGTAGTTCTTTGGAATAACTCCTGAGGAGTACTATTGAGTAACTTGGAGAGAGCGAGAGCAAAGAGAACAATGTTTTGTCAGAGAGAGCAAAACATTGTAGCCAATGCAAGACTATTATTATTATTATTTCTTGTTTACACAGTCAGACAGGTGTTATTGACTGGTTTGTTTTATCCAGACATCGAGTCCTTCCCAAGGACCTGGGATGGCTGAATTTTATTGTCAATTGTTATAGATATCGTCGCAGAATATAGGCTGTTCCCAGTAAAGCTGCTTTTTGTAATTGGCTGATGGTGATTTCTGTGGCCCCTATGGTGTTGAGGTGCTAATAATAATAATAATAATAATAATAATAATTCAATTTCTATACCACCCTTCCAAAAATGGCTCAGGGCAGTTTAAACAAAGAAACAATAAATAAATAAGATGCATTCTGTCCCCAAAGGGCTCACAGAGAGAAATTAGTTAAAAGCCAGATGAAAAAGATGGCTCTCACATTGCCTGCCTAAAAGCCAAGAGTGAGGAGGCAGCCAGGCCTTGTCAGGGAGGGAGTTCCTTAATCTGGGTGCCATTGTAGGAAAAAAGCCCTGCCCTGCATCCCGCCAGATCAAACTCCCAAAGGCAATGGGATGTGGATTTGGAGGAAGTCCTTCGATGACAAATGCAGTGGCTGAGCAGGTTCAAGTGCAATGGTGGTTCTTTTATGAGGTAAGGCACAAGAAAATAAAAAGCAGTGCATATATATGTGTATATAAAAAGAAGAAAAATCCAGATACGTTTTGACCACAGTTGTAGAACTTCTCTAAGGATGGGCAAAGAGGGGTATTCATGATACATGGTCGGTACCCAAAAGACACCTTCCACAGGTGCCCTTTCTTTGATTTAAACTGGATTTTGCTGAAAACTTTATGTATGACTTTCACACAATTCATTAGCACTTATAGACTGGCTACTCACACTGCTTGCTTCCTCCATGCTCTGTTGTGCACAGTGATCTCCGGGTTGTTTGTGGGAAATCCATAACGGAAATTAAAGTAGTTTTGAAATAGGCTCAAAAGATGCTATTTTCATAATGGATTCCCCACAAATGGCCAGCAGGTGGTACTGCATAATAGTGCAGGCATGGCGGAAGCAAACTGTGTGACCTGCCAATCTATAAAGGCTAATATGTTTCGCTAAAGGGAGTGAAATAATCTGGACAGAGAAGAGACAAACGCAGCCAGCTTCCATTTTCAAATGGAATATTTCCTGGTCTGGAAATGCCCAAGGCTGTTTTATATTTTAAGAATTATAAGGTGGGGAAATATGCTCTATGAATAACTAAGTAACCAGAGGGATCACAATAGTGAGCCAAAGAAGAAAGAAGAAAGACTCGTCACAAGTTTCAGGAGTGGGGCACAGCTTGGAATCAATATCCCCTTCCCCCCAGTTTCCACTTTCCCCTATCCTGAACTCTCATAGCATCACCAGGTGGGAAAGCTGGAAAGAAGAGCAAGAATGGGGCTGAGTATTTTGTGGGGAGAATGTCACCTAGTATGCTGAAGCTGTTAGTGAAAACATCATCTCCCGGCTAGCATTTGTGATGCCCAAGCTGGAGTTTGTGAGGCTGTGAATCTGTGTGAGTGACACTCTCTCTTCTGCAGTGCCCAGGCTGGAGATCTTTGTGAAACCAGAGGAGGTTGTGCTGCAGGTGTTGGATTTCCCTGTTGGACAGCACTTTGATTTATGGCTGTATCTAAACCAGACTCGTGAACCTAAAGGGCTGGGGGATCCCAGATTGCTGGTGAGTGAATGACCATGCCCACTACTACCTGCCAGGCGTAGTGCTTTCCTTACTTTACTTTCTCACAGTCTCCTACTTAACTTCTCCATCTGTATCTTTCTTGCCCTTCTCCCCAACTTTCATCTTGCTCCTGCCTCTGCTTCCATGTAGAAACAAAGGAGGAGATGGAGCGAGTTAGATCTTCTGGCTTTTATTCCCATCAATGGGAAGGCTTCAAGCAGGGGAGTCTCCATAATTCATTCCCTGCCCCCTCTCCCTCTCTCTCATATTTCTGTAACGCCTGAAATGTACATCTCTAGGCGGTGAACAAAATTTAAAATATTTAAAAGTTACAGATTAAAGTGCATGACAATAAAAACAATAGAATGAAATAGATATTAAAACAAGTTTTTAAAATTATTAAAATTAATTCTAATTGAAAGCCTGCGAAAACAGGAGGGTTCTTCCTGAAAACAGACAGAGAAGGAGATGCTCTTATTTCAGTAGGGAGCATATTCCAAAGCCCTGGGGCAGCCACAGAGAAAGTCCGGTCCTGGGTCTCTAGCAGGTGGTACTAATCATTGGACCGCCTGATTGGCCTTGTTCACAAGACTGAGAGCAGGGTAGGAGAAGCGCCCAGCCTGTGATGGAGAGCTTTTTCTCCTACCTTAGGGGACGAAATCTGGGTAGGGCACACTCGTTCTACCCAGCGGCTGCTGTCACAGATACGACTCTTTTGATTAGGAGATTCATGTGTGTGTTGAAAACGCATACATTTTCTCAACTTATTTTCCTCTCCAGGCAAAATGGACGCCTGTGGTGTTAGGCTTGTAGGTTAATGCCAGGAAAGTCTCCAGCCTAGTGAAAAAAGAAGATGGGATTTATTTTTCCTCTAACGTCTCTTTATTTGTCAGTTAACAAAAATCAGAACTCGAGCATTGACATGATGTCCAGATACATAGCTTCAACAGAGAGGAGAGCAGGTCTTGTGGTAGCAAGCATGACTTGTCCCCATAGCTAAGCAGGGTCTGCCCTGGTTGCATATGAATGGGAGACTTGATGTGTGAGCACTGCAAGATATTCCCCTCAGGGGACGAAGCCGTTCTGGGAAGGGCAGAAGGTTTCCAGTTCCCTCCTTGGCACCTCGAAGATAGGGCTGAGAGAGACTCCTGCCTGCAACCTTGGAGAAGCCGCTGCCAGTCTGTGAGGACAATACTGAGCTAGATAGACCAATGGTCTGACTCAGTATATGGCAGTTTCCTATGTTCCTGTGAGATTTTGTGTTTCAAAAGCAGTAGCTGTAGCAATAGCAGAAATCCAAAGATCTTCAGAATAAAAATATTTCTCTCTCTCTCTCCCTCTCCCCCCACCATCTCTGTCTCTCTCTGAGTGCTTGCTAGATAAAGCTTTCAAAGCTGACTTCTCCCTCCCAGATATCTTCCAACCTGCTTCATTTTCCACTCAAGGAGGCTCTCCCCACAAGCAGTATGGAGAGCCTGCAGGGGATTTGCGGGGAGAGCGGCCCGCTCTTCCTGCATATGAGGGCATCTCTACCTCACGTCCTGATGGGAGCAGCGAGGCATTTCAGGTCCTGGAAATGGTCCATGTTCTTCTGCATCCCACCAACTCCATGTCCAGCAAGGGGCAGGAAAAGCAGGAGGGAGCCAAATGGCTTCACTGTTTCAAGTTTCTCGGATCGGCCCCCCACATGATTACCGGCTCCCTCACAGAGCTGGTTGGGGCAGTGGGGATCGGGGGCCTCCTGGCCCCTGGAAGTCCCAAAATGCTCCGTGTGAGTGCGTGGGTCATTCTGGGGAGGGGCGCCCCGATACCAGGAGGCTTATTGTAGCCTCCCGGTCAGGGGTCTACCCGTGAGTCGCCGCAGCGAGGAGCTGCACCACACCGACTCATGACCAAAAAAGGGGGTTAGTGGAGCGCACGCAGCCCTATTTGCGAGCGAAGCTTCTCCCTCCTGCGTCCATCTGAACACAGTGCTAGTCGGTATTTTATTTATTTATGGTTAAATTTATAACCCGCCTTTCATTAAGAAAATCCCAAGGCGGCTATCAAACGGGGAATGCAGCCCCATTTGTGAACAAAGCCACACCCCCTGCATCTGACGTCAGATGCAGGGGGCAAGGCAGGGAGGGCCGCTGGTGGGAGGAACACAGGCCACCGGCTGGCTTCCTCTCCCAGTGGCTAGGCTTATCTCACCTTTTGGTGCTACGCCTGTGCCTTACACAGAAAGAAGCTTTTCTTGGCATGAAGGTAAGCTGTGGGGAAAGCGTTGACAGTCAACATTCTACGTGCCAGGCTGCTGTGAAAGGCATAGGGAGCTGGGCCAGAAGAAATGGTGGGAACCCTGGTGAGATGAAGCTCCAGATATCGTGTTCATATAGCTTAAAGTCAGGAATTTGCAATGGTCAGGGGGACCGGAAGAGCCTGAATTTGGTCAGATTGCCATTCTAACTGTTCTCACCCTCCTCTCTTTAGACACAACCTGAGAATGTGAGCATACCTGTCTCCCAGGTGTTTTCTTGTCTCTGCCTGCAGGTAAGAATCTAACCTGTCCTGCAGAGCCCTTTTCCCCCCACACCTTAACAGAATCCCATCACATGCTCTCGCTTGTACCCATAGCTGCTCTGTGCTCCCACCCCCTGCAGCACGGCAGCACTAATTCAAGAGGCCGAGAAGGCCATGACTTGACAAGGGGTGGGTGTAGATCTCTCTTACGCCCCGGGGTTAATTTCCTGAAGTGGGCTGCTGGGGTTCAAGTCCAACTAGGAGCCTTATACATGATGTGACATTTTTATCCCGCTTTTCAGAGAAAAGTTGTCTCCCAGAATGACTCATAGAAATGAATTGTACCAGCCTTAGAAGAAAACAGGGTCCAGCAGAGGTCTCCTTTAGGGACAGTAGGGGTCAGTCCCCACCCTTCCACCCAGTGTTTCGGGTTACAGGGGATCGCTCTGCCCCTAGTCCCAAATGTTGTGGACGGACTGCAATGAATGAAAAGCACTTTGAATGTATGTTCAAAGGCATTCTCTTCATTCTTCTGATTTTATATATTTCATGGCTGGGATGTGGCAGAGCAGTAGGGTTCAGGGGTGTTGTCCCCAGACTCAGGTGAAGCCCTGCTTAGGTTGTAATGGAGGAAATCCTCTTATTTAGGTCCAGCCTGGGCAGCATTATGAAAAGGGGGGTGAGGGGACTAATCAGTGAGGTTGGATCCAGGGGAGCTATTTTGGGTTTGGTGGGGTAGGCTGGGGCAGATTTGTAGTCAGGTTCAAGAACCTGATTTGGGATATATTCAGAATCTTTGTTGTGGTTACTTCTTTTATCTATCTATCTATTTATCATTTAAAAATTATATCCTAGCTTTCTTAAGGCAGAACACATAGTTCTAAAACACATACAAAACACATAGTTCTAAAAACTATGATAAATATTGTAAAACATACCTCGAAAGATAGGATAAACTTGGCAGTAGCACTAACAAACCAATGACACTAAAAAAAATTGATGCAAGGAGAAGGCCATTTTCAAAAAGTGTGTTTTCAGCTGAAACGGTGAGGGGGCAAAAAATGTATCTCCCTGGATTCCCGTGTCCACTAGCATAGGGCCACCATTAAAAAGGCCCTGTCTCTAGTCCCTGCTGACTGAATATCAAGAAGTGGCGAGTCAGAGAACAAGGCCACTGTAGCCAGTTTCAGAGGTTGGGTAGATTGATATGGCTGCAGGCAGACTGTAGGGTAACTCATTACCGTGGTCTAGTTTGGACGTCACTAGGGCATAGATATAGATAACTGGATATCTGTATACTTCAGACCAGGGACATAGCAAGGTTGCTGGCAGCCCTGGGACAAGCTGCTGAGCCTGCTGCCACTGAGCATGCTCTCCTACGGGGTCCCCACCCCTTACCCCTGCATCAGCATGTCAATGCAGGGGGTGTGGCTGGCACTGGGCACGGATGTGGGGGCCCTTCCCTCTCCAGCTGGTGAAGAAAGTGCTTCACTGCCTGGAGAGGGTGAGGGGCCACGCGCTCATGCCCAGTGCTGACTATGTAGTGGGGAGGGTGTGGCTGGCATGGGGTAGCATGCAGGCCTCCGTGGCGGGGGGCAGTGGGAAGCACAAATGGTAATAAGGGGTGACCTGGGGGGTGAAGATGTGCATTGGCGGCCCCCGTGCCCCAGGGACATTCGTCACCCTGCTCCATTTTCACTACATGCCTGCCTCAGACCACAGTCTGGAGAGGAGAGCTGGTCTTGTGGTAGCAAGCATGACTTGTCCCCTTAGCTAAGCAGGGTCTGCCTTGGTTGCAAATGAATGGGAGACTAGAAGTGTGAGCACTGCAAGATATTCCCCTCAGGGGATGGAGCCGCTCTGGGAAGAGCAGAAGGTTCCAAGTTCCCTCCCTGGCAGCATCTCCAAGATAGGGCTGAGAGAGATTCCATCCTGCCTGCAGCCTTGGAGAAGCCGCTGCCAGTCTGTGAAGACAATACTGAACTAGATAGGCCAATGCTCTGACTCAGTTTATGGCAGCTTCCTATGTGCCTATGTTTCACAGTATTGGTACTCCTGAGAAATAATCAGGATCCCCCTACCACCTGTAAACGACTTCTTTCTTGAGCCTTCTTTATCTCTCAAACTGGTGTAGGGACTGATTTATAAGTTGCTTATGCAAAGTGGAGGCCGGATGCTAACCAGCCTCCGAGTTACCGCCCTGCTAACTGGGCAAAGATGCACCTTTCGAAGTAGTGATTCTCTTATATTACGCAGGGCGCTTTCCAGATTATACCCTGCAACAGGGTCACAGTGGGTCTCGGAAGTGTGTTTCCACACTTCCTGTGTTGTGACAGCACAGTCCTTCCGCTGACAGCAGGCTGCCGTTCACATTTCCGGTGCCTTGTTTCGAATTTAATCTCTGCCCTATAGTGCTATGACGCCGTTTATGCGGCGTAAAAAGGTTGCGTTTTTTGGGGGGGTGTTAGTTTCCGCGAGACTGCTCCCCCTGCTGTCAACTTTTCAAATGCAATTTGCCTGAATGGCAGCATTTTGCTGCTGTTGAGCAGCTAAGCTGGAAAGTGCCCAGCTCGAAGGGTAACTGTCCCTATGTATAGAGAGAGGCACCTCTGCATTGGCGGTTGTGGGTGTCTACCTTGTGTTTCCTTTTAGACTGTCAGCCCTGTTAGACAGGGAGCCTTATTGTTTGTCTGTTTGCTTTTCTTCTGCGTTCACCACTTTGCAAACCACATTGCCCTAGACCTTTTGCAGAGCCCGATCTGGGGAAGTGGCCTCTCTGTGGCAAACATATAGAAGTAAAAAAACCAGCTCTCCAATACCAGCATGGGGTCCTTTGCTCTCTGGTCTGGCTCGAGTCCTCTTCTGCACCACCCCACTCTCCTCCATGATCAATGTGGGGGCCCTGCGGGTTTCTGTATTTTTCTTATTCTGTTCTATGTTGTTTGTAGGTCTGGACCAAAGTTAAAGACTCACCACGAACCTACCTGTGTCCCTTTGAAAATGGTATGGAAAATGCATTTATCATTCAGATTCTAGCCCTCAAAACAGGTTAAAAACTGACAATAAATGATATGTCCAAATTAGGTTCAAGAGTTTAAAAAGTCCAAATCGTAGTGTGTTATTCTTGGTTTAACTGTGCCCACCTAAGGGTTGCTTGAGTAAAAGCGGAACAGAGATCCTGTGCCTCTCTAAGACTGCAATCCCATGCACACTTACTCAGGAGTAAATTCCTCCTGAACTGGATGGGACTTACTTCTGCATAAATTAGGCTGTAAATCTGGCACCTCTAACTACTGGCCTGGTGGGTCAATGTCATCAGCCAATGTAGGGCTGAACATTTTTGAGGGGGGTGGGGAGTAGGATGGGGACATCGTAGGGGGACAGGGCTGCTAGAGTCTACTAGGGTTCTAGGTGCCTAAGATGCCAAGTGGCATGTTGTTCATTCTTTCTTTTTGTATTATCATTTTTACACCATATGTCCAGTGTCTCAAAAAACAGAATACAAAACTAGATAAAATCAAACCATGAAATATTGCAGTAAACTAGTGTACACGGGGGGCAGGCAGGAAGGTGGAAACTGCTGACAAAGCCTGGAAGCCCCCTCTCCATTTCAGACCTTGAGTTGAAGGCATGGTGGGATGTGCCCATGGAGGAGTTGTCATGCTCTTTGTACTTTGAGAGAAAGGACTGCAAGCAGGTGTGCTTGGACTGTGTGTCGAAGAGCAAGGGTTCTCAACTTGGGGTTTCCAGAGAATGTTGGACTATAACTCCCATCATCCCCCTTGATCATTGTGACTGGGGATGTTGGGAGTTATAGTCCAGCAACATCTAGGGGCCCGTGGATGGGAACCCCTGGTGTAGAGGACACTCTTACTGTGTAGAGCTTGCTGGGTATGTTTGGGTGTTTGATGATGGTTGCACATTTCCCATTGTAGATGCTGCCGCTTTGGCCAGGGTCTGGGCACAGAGCCGCCTAGAACTCAATGTCTTCGGTGGAACGTTGAGCTGCTCATTCTCCTCGCCATGTGACCTCCCAGGGGAGCTGGTTCCCTGCTGGAGTGGGGGGCTGTCTGCCTGCCACCCACTGCACCCCAAGTTGCGTCTGGCCCTCATTTCTCATGTATGTACAGAAGGAAGCAAGAGGGGTGGGAAGCACTGCTTGAACTAGGGGTGGGAATCCCTGACTTTTTCCAGGTTCTGCCAAATTATCAGTGGTGGGCCTAGACTTCAGTGTGCCTGAGGCAGGGCGCCATATACTGTAGCACTTTCACTGCTTGTGTGCATGCACCCTCATCTTCCACCTCTTCCTCCTCCTTCATGGCAGCAGTAGTCACCACCACCACCACCACTACTGCTACTACTATTACGGATTTTTATATACCGCCTTTCAACCAAAGTTCTCAAAGTGGTTTACATAGAAAAATAAATACATAAATAAGATGGTCCCCTGTCCCCAAAGGGCTCACAATCTAAAAAGAAACATAAGGTTGACACCAGCAATAGCCACTGGAGGGATGCTGTGCTGGGGTTGGATAGGGCCAGTTGCTCTCCCCCTGCTCAATAAAGAGATCCACCACTTTAAAAAGATGCCTCTTTGCTCAGTTAGCATCACTGTGCCCTGGCTTGGTGTGTGCCCTCCTGAGCTTCCCTCCTGCGTTGCTGGCTGCTTACGAAGAACACCTCCCATTCTCTAATGCCCTTTTGACATTTCCTCTTCAGCTCTGTCCACTTATTCATGACCGATCCAGCTGTGCAGGAGGGCACACATCTTCATGCTCCACCAGTGCTCCAGTAATCTTCCACTTGAGGCAATCACCTCATCTTGCCTCTTGGAAGGACTGACCCTCCTGTAATTTGAGAGTTGGAGATGTGGTTGATGAAGCAAATAAAGGGTTGGGGCCTAGAGCATGGATGCACAACTCTGGCCCTCCAGCTGATGTTAAACTGCAACTCCTATCAGCCCCAGCAAACAGTGGCCAATAGTCAGGGTTGATGGGAGCTGTAGTCCAACTAGAACTGGAGGGCCAAAGTTGTGCACTCCTGGCCTAGAAGAATGGGAGACCTTGGGGTTTATTAATTAATTAATTAAATTTATTTACATTTATATCCCGCTCTTCTTCCAAGGAGCACAGAGTGGTGTACTACATACTTAAGTTTCTCATCACAACAACCCTGTGATGTAGGCTAGGCTGAGAGAGAAGTGACTGGCCCAGAGTCACCCAGCAAGTATCATGGCTAAATCGGAATTTGAACCCTGGTCTCCCTGGTCCTAGTCCAGCACTGTAAGCACTCAAAGTAAGGGCAATCTGCACTTTTAGTTCTAGCATCATGGGAGATAGTTCAAGTAAGGAATACTTCAGGGCTGCTCAGCTTCAGCCCTCCTGCAGATGTTGGCCTATAGCTCCCATAATCCCTGGTTATTGGCCACTTTGCTGGGGATTATGGGAGTTGTAGTCCAAAACCAGCTGGGGCCCCCTAAATTGAGCAGGCCTCGTATACCTCTTTGGGAATGTGGAAATTAAGGCACATCTCCTGTGTGCTGTGATGTCCTGTAAGAGGAGAGAGCTCTTTAAAACAGATTACTCTACACATCTGGGAACTTTAATACAGGGCTCAAGGGCAGGGAGTTGGAGAAATATGCATAGGGAACTTCAGACTGAGCCCCTTTGAGTCATGGGAGTGATTCTCTGTGCGTGGGGATATGGAGACAGATGTGTGCCTTAGTAAGTCACATTTACAGACTTGTGGCTACAGCCTTTGTGAGAGGAGCATGTGTAACTAGCTCTTTCAAAACCCTCTAGGAGCCACAGGAGTTCCCAGGACTGACACCCCACCCCAACATCTGTGTGCAGGTAGGAGCCATGTAATTATGATACAGCAACAGTGTTCCCTGCAGTCCACACCCTCCAAGTTCCAGGAATCCTTCACAGGGCTGAACTTGGAAATGCTTGCTGTGCTTGCACCTAAAATGAAAATGATGCCAGCCTCACTTTCACTGCCCTGAGCTGGAGCTCTTTTTTTTTTTTTTAAATGGGAGGGAGGGAGGGAGAGGATAAAACAATGTCTTATGTAAAACTTACTTCCTGAAGCAATTGTCATGTTGCTCCTTGGTAAGGGCAGTCTGATATTCAGCATCTGAACTCTCTCTCACTGGACCTGGCCTAATATTGAGGATCCCTCAGTTTGTCATGCTTGCTTCAGTCTACAACATTCCCTCTGAAGGGATCTTCTCATTTCTTGGCCACAATTCTCTGTTAGGAAACAGAGTTCCCAGTTCTCAGGTCTGGGTAAAGCCTCCTTCACACATTACATTTTTAATGTGTACAGCTAAAAAATATAAATTGTGAATGCAACAAATGCATATTTGTAACTGTGTACCAGGTAATTGTGATTAGTTATTGATCCCTGTTGAGTATATGCTGCTGAGGGTCAAACTAAGAGAGGGTGTTAAATGTGTCTTCATAGTTCTATTCCCCCCTACATAGGAAGCTGCCATATATTGAGTCAGTCAATTGGTCCATCTGGCTCAGTATTATCTACACAGACTGGCAGCGACATCTCCAAGGTTGCAGGCAGTCATCTCATTCTGCCCTATCTTGGAGATGCCAGGGAAGGAACTTGGGACCTTCTGCATGCAAGCATGCTGTAGCAGATTAAAGCCTTTGTCTCAGAGCAAGCTCACGTGAGGGAAAGAAATGCTGAATCATCCCTGCTTGAGCTGCCTAGCTAGGCTTTTCCTAAAACTATTCTATATTCCCAGTAGGTTTAAAATGCTGCCACCACGATCCCCCTTATCAACAGAGCTTGAACCTCCCTGGGCTTGGGTTGGAATCCCAAGGAAAACTCTTTATTTTGTTCTTGGGCAAATACAAAAAATCTTTCACGTGCCCTGGCTGCCCTACCCTGGATACACCACTGGTGCTGAGGATTGCAGCCTTAAAACGAGAGTCACAGTCCTGTTTAAACCAACAGGAAAGCAGAGCAATTTCACTGAAAAGAAGCATCTATTTGTTCTGGGTAATTGTTTCTTTTTGTGATAGAGACTGTAAACAGCCAAGATCCATTTCTCATGTCAGCTAGGCATGCGAGTCAAACCCATTCCTTGCTTCCACAGTATAAATGATTTTTGCAGTTCTTCATCCAGATATATACCCTCAAGCCTGATCAAGATGCACATAATGAGGATGTTGCATGGCTTCTGATTCTTTGAATGTTGCATGTGATGCAATTTGTCTAACAACGGTCTATCTGTGCCTGCCTGCCTAAAATTTGCAGGGAGCTCCTTGTGGATTCTTTGCCCTTTGCCCTTTCCAAACTGGGTGGCATTGCCTGGTTTAGTAGTTTGAAATGAGGGCTGATTCATCTCTGTGTATTTTCCATTATGCTGCCTTTGGTGTAAAACAGTAGTCGCAAGGAGCAAAAGCGAGAGTACAGTCCATCCCAAGCAAAGCCCTCTTGTCTCAGTGATTTCAGTAGGAGAGTTAAGTACACCCGGTCCCTTTTATCTCTCTGTGTTCTTTTTCCAATGTGGCTGGCTATGTGCTTCTGGGGAGCTCCCAAGCAGGGTGTGAAGGCAACAGCTCCTTCTGCATACATTCTAGTCCTGCTATACTGCTACTTGACCCCCTCTCCCCTTCAGACCCTGCTGACTCATGCTTCCTCTCTGTGCCAGGTGAAAAGCAATGGAAGAACCTATCGCCAGAGGTGTCTACAGGACGGTGAGTGACCATGGTGGGTGCTGGCTTTGCACTGAACAAGGCAAGGTGAGATACTAGCCATCCCCTGCCTGACATAGTGGATGGAAGGATGGCAGGCATGCAGCAACCAGTGCTCTGACTGAGATCCCCGCGCCCTTTGTGCAATAAGGTCTGGGCTGATATCTCTACTCCACCAGACACTGAGTAGTTAATTTCTACTTCTGATTTCCAAATAAGGCCTTTTTGGTGGTGGCATCCAGTCTATGGAATACCCTCCCCAGTGATGCTCACCTGGCATCGTCACTTTGTTCTTTTAGATGCCAGGTGAAGGCCTTTCTGCTCACTCAAGCTTTGTAAAGTTGATTTTTTAAAAACATTTTAAAATATTTTGTCTTGTATTTTCTAGTTTATATTGAGATTTGTTTGTTTTTGTGTTATGTTTTTTAATTGGATGTTTTTATTGTTGTGGTGTTGTCAGCTGCCCAGAGGACAACTTGTGATGGGGCAGCTAACACATTTTTTAAATTATGGTTGTTAAGAGATTACACTTTCCTGGAACCCCAAGCCCCTAATCCCAGATGTGGGTCTTGAAATGGATAATGTGTATTCCAGAGGCACCCTTTTGTTTGTTATATCCTCTGAGTTCAAGGGCTGAGCCTAGGGCCAAGCGCCTGGTTCAGATTAAATCCTGCAGCCAATCTTTGATGAAGTTTTCCTTTTTCCTAGATCCCGTAGAGAAGCTGCTGCTGCTTTGGAAGACCCAGGATTCCCAAGGCAACCCATCCTTCCGTGTCTTGGAGCAGGACACCTGGGTCCCCATTGCTCAGGCGGCCAGCACAGTAAGGGCCACTCCAGCCCCCTCCCTTTCCTCAGACCATAGTTTATGTAGGGGAAGGAGCTGTTTCCTCTGCATCCCCCTCACTGCCTGTTCCTTTCCTTCCAGAGAAATGGATTCCTGGAGGAAGCCCTGCAGAATGACCTGCAATCTGGAGAATGCTCTCAGGTGAAGGCTGAGATTTATTTATTTATTTGATTTATATACTGCCCTTCCTAAAGTGGCTCAGGGCAGTTTACACAAAGATCAAAAATACATACCAATTAAAATTAAAAAAACTTTTACAAACAAATTAAAGTTAACATTAAAACTAAATATCTTTAAAAGCCAGGCTAAAAAGATGGGTCTTTCAGGATCTTGTGAAGGGTTGGGGCCCCCAGTGGGGGACAAGCAGTCAGGAACTGTCACACTGGGGCTATTGGGTGGTACGGAGCAGCACCCAGAGTTTATTTTGAGATGATATGCCGGAGGGGGTGTGAACAGAAGTTTAAGTGAAATTTCTTCCCAACCCCAAAGATTGTAATCCATTTGGGGGATTTCATTGGAACATCTGCTAATTCAACACATGGAGTTGCCTTCTGTTGAGTCAGTATTAGAAATTCAGTCTTTGCGGGACCCAATTTTTGTCCCTCTGGTATTTCTGTTCTTATACTGAGTCGGATCACTGCTCCATCTAGCCTTGTATTGCGTACTCTGAGTGGCAGTGGCTTTCCAAAACCTCAGGCAGAGGTCTCTCCCAACCTGAAACTGGCTGACAAACGGAGGGAAATTACTCATGTTAGGCATTGCCTACCTTGTCCTTTTTATTTCAATGGGACTACTTTGAATAATTTCCCTCTGTTTGTCAACCACGATCTTCTAACTTCTGCTGGGGCTGGAACTTGCAGTCCTATGCATGCAAAACATGTGCTCTGCTAACAAACACTGCTCACTAGCATGAACTATCACTGTTAAACTAACTATTCCTGCTCATCCATGAAGATCATTAGGTCATTTGGGGCCAGTTAATCTCTCTCAGTCTAACCCAGGGCTTCCCAACTGGTGGCACTCCAAATGTTGCTGAACTACCACTCCCATCACCTCAGCTACAGTTTTTTGGGGCTAAGGATGATGGGAGTCGCAATTCAGCAGCATCTGGAGTGCCACTGGTTGGGAAACCCTGGTCTAACCTATTTCATATTTATTTATTTATTCATTCATTCAACTTCTATACCGCCCTTCCAAAAATGGCTCAGGGCGGTTTACACAGAGAAATAACAAACAAATAAGATGGACCCCTGTCCCCAAAGGGCTCACAATCTAAAAAAACCCAGCAAGAGTCACTGGAGGTATGCGGTGCTGGGGGTGGATAGGGCCAGTTACTCTCCCCCTGCTATATAAAGGGAATCACCACATTAAAAGGTGCCTCTTTGCCAAGTTAGCAGGGGTCATGCTATGTTATGACTACAAAAGGGGCAACAGTGACCCATGGGGAAGGGGGTGGCAAATGAGCCACAGGTGTACCTCATTCCCACTCTCCTCCCCCCCTCCCGGCTGTCTCATTCTGCCTTGACTCCCCTGCCGCATTATTAACCGGAGGCATGCAGGCTGCTCATTCTCCCAGTTCCCCAACCCAGGCAAATGACCAGCCCACACGCCTGGGGTTAATAGCGTCGTGGGGGGAAGTGAGACCGAGCAAGGCAGTCGGGGCTGGGAGAGGAAAGTGGAAACGCACTGTTCCTGTGGCTCATTCACCGCCCCCGCCCCCCCCCAGCCATTGCTGCATGGAGGTATCCTATTTATGCTGCTCTGCACTCTTTGGAGGAAGGGCAGGATATAAATGCATGTGTTGGATTTGCCCAGGGATGTAAGTGCACATGTATGTGCCCATGTACAGGTACACAAGACCTCACATATGGAATGTCTGGAAATTTGGGTCAGCAGGGCTTCTTTGGTACTTCCAACAATGTTCAGTGTATGGCACAAGGACATCCTAGATACTTGATATGAGTTGTGGGAAGAGGCTCTAGACAGTAATTTTATTTCAACTTCCGTGTAAATTCCGTCAGGCAATGTAAGGAGCCCTCCACCTTGCGTAGTGGAAGTTGTTGGTGCCATCTGGAGTCCTCCACCTTGCGTAGTGGAAGTTGTTAGTGCCATCTGGCGGACAATCTGTGGAAAAGCCATTTCTTTTCAACTACCGTTATTCTTTCTAACTTGAAAAAGACTCAGCTTTTTCCATGGATTGTCAGCAGATGGTGCTCAGAACTGATGTGACATACTTGAATGTCATGAGGATGGCTTGTGATATCTTCTGTTGGAATTTGCACTGAAGTTGGAATCAATCACCCTCTAGGGGAGCCCAAGGGCAAGGTGATCTGGGTAAGACAGCACAGGACATGCTTTCCATCCACCCTTGATACAGTGTTGGGGACGTGATATGGATTGGCTGCTGCCGTTCTACCCAGATCATGTGTAGCACATGATCAATTCCCCCTTCCCCTCCGATCTCGATTTTTGCGGACACAGGACCGTTTCCCAGGAGTGTGCTTGAGGCTTGGAACCGGGCTGGACATTCCTCCTATCCACCCAGCTTGTTCTGGTTGTGAGAACCAGCCTATAGAATAGCCTGTTGCTGGACAGAGGCCTGTGCACTGTTATCCGTTATTCTCCTCCAGTGATGTGATTCTGTGATCCTAGGTAGACAGTTCAATGAGCCCAGTCTCCTTTATTACCTTTTGCAGGTGTGGCATGGAAAGGACAATGAAGCCGGCAAGATCTGGGCTTGCTCTCTGGAGAAGTGTGAGTTCACCTCTTGCTCAATGCAAGGCCTGGGGCAAGGAGAAGGCCTCCTTGGAGAAGTGGCCTTGACTCCCACCAAGGCCGACTAGGGCACCGATGGAGGGGAGGGGAGGAGAGAGAGGAGGTAGGCTGCAGCATGGAGTGCCTGTAAAGTTCAGGATCCTGGTGAACACCCCCACTTCAGACAGCTCTGGATGAAGGTATGGGGGAGCTCAGGACTACCTGCATAACTTTCAAAGCATAGCCTCAGTTAGTGGGGAAAGGTGGCCACAATCGAGGAAACTCATAGCCACGACGAGGGGAAATTTTGGGGATGTGTAGCCACCCCAGGCATATTCTAGGACCCTCCCCTGAATGTTCAGCTTTCATTGAAGAAGAAGAAAAATCAAAGAAAATTTTTTAAGGCAGTTTCTAGCCCTTTGTGGGTGGGATATAAGAAAAAACATGCAAGCAAAATTCTATGCAATTACTCCCTCAAAAAGCAAAATGGCCTCTCTGCTTCCAGTGGTCAATGAATACCAAGGGACTGGGGTGATTGTTAAATACGAGGCATTTATTTTTAACACTTCCATTAAATTAAATTAGATGTTTTCATTAACATTTAAATACAATTGAATAACTCAAAACATATGCAACTACTGGCATTTAGGCTGCTAGCTAGAACTGTAAGATCCCAGCCCCACAACCTTCCCTGAGCGAAATTCCTGACCAGAAGTTGTAATCCAGAGAACCACATAACTAAAACTGCATGCCTAGTGGGACCACTGGCTTGGCGGGACATATGAAACTGCCTACTCCTGGTCGATCTATCTCAGTATTTTTCAGTATTTTCTCAGTATTTTTCTACTGACTGGCAGCCTCCAGGCAAGGGGTATTTTGACGCAGCCTTACCTGGCAATGCCGTAAATTGAACCTGGGACCTTCTGCATGCAAAGCAGGTGTTCTGTCACTGAGCTACACTTGCCATGATTCTAGCAGAACCAACAGGGTATAGAGCAGGTACCCTGCACACAAAGACTGGCTATGCTAAGTCTTTGTCTTGAAGGATCAGCCTGACGTGGTGGTGTTCAGCTGTAGGCCACGACAAAAATAACTGATCAGTGCTAAAAGAGCATGGGCCAGACCTAGTAGGACTAGGTGCCAAGATCACTCTCTGATTACCACCACCTTTTCCTTCCATACTTTTGCACAGATTGCCGAACACACTGGGTGTTGGTCTGGATGGTGACTCTCCTCAGCGTCTGCTCTCTCCTGTTTGTGTTGCTGCTCAAGAAGGAAGCACTGAAAGGTATAAAACATCCTGCCTGCTCCCAACAGACTGTCTCCAACCCTTGGCTCTTGGATTTGTTGTCAGTCCACCAGGATCCCTTGTTGCTCTGGCCTTTATCCCTTCAATCATCACAACCTCTGCTTTACCTCCTGTGGTGCATTTCCTCTTCAAAAGCCAAAGCCAGAATATTTGCAACAAACATTTATGATTTTCAACCACAGTTCCCAAAGTGGTTTTGATTGATTGATTAAGTGCCTTCAAGTCGGTGTCGGCTCTTAGCGATCCACATAGATAGATTCTTTCCAGGATCATCTATCTTCAACTTGGCTTTTAAGGTCTCTCAGTGGTGCATTCATTGCTGTTGTAATCAACTCCATCCACCTTGCTGCTGGTCATCCTCTTTTTCTCTTTCCTTCAACTTTTCCCAGCATTATAGACTTCTCAAGGGAGCTGAGTTTTCGCATAATGTGTCCAAAGTATGATAGTTTGAGCCTGGTCATTTGTGCCTTGAGTGAAAATTCTGGATTGATTTGTTCTATGATCCATTTGTTTGTTTCCCTGGCTGTCCATGGTAGCCTCAGAAGTCTTCTCCAGCACCAAAGTTCAAAAGCGTCAATGCTTTTTCTATCTTGCTTCTTCAAAGTCCAGCTTTCACATCCATAGAGTGTCACAGGAAGAACCATTGTCCAAACAATTCTAATCTGTGTAGTTATAGACATATCACGGCATCTAAATATCCTTTCCAAGGCCTTCATTGCAACCCTACCAAGTGCTAGTCTGCGGAAAATTTCACAAAGTCTTTGAGAAATATAAAATTTGGATAGTCTTTGCAAAAGTATTTTGCAAAGTTTGTGGCGTATTTTGCAAAGTGGTTTATATAGATATAAATAAACAAATAAATAAAATGGCTTCTTCTCCCCAAAAGGCTCACAATCTAAAAAATAAACATAAGATAGTCACCAGCAACAGCCACTGGAGGGCTGCTGTGTTGGGGATGGATAGGGCCAGTTGCTCTCCCCCAGCTCAATTAAGAGAATCACCACTTTTAAAAAGGTGCCTCTTTGCTCAGTTAGCAGGGGCCTCAAGTGCTGTTGCAGGCCTAGGTGAAGTCTAGCCACACTGGTGCTCTTGGGTTTCCTTGCAACCTGAATCACCAGTCTCCTTGAAGGTTTTCCACACCTGGCTTTTAGTTCGTATCTCCTCTGGTATGGAGATGTGCATTCACATATCGGGCAAATTTCCCCCGAAGTCTCTGTGAGCTATCGGGGAGCACTTCATGCACAATTTGGGCTTTTCATCGGGGCGTTAGAGTGTAGCCCGATTTATATCCAAGGTTAAAAAGTCCACTTTTTGTGTTGGTTTTTTTTGGGGGGGCAACTTTGAACTCTCAGTAAAGCCTCACAGTAAACCTGTGGTAAAACCTGCTGTCTGGGAATGCTCCTGTGCAGGGTGCCCAGACAGCTAGTTGATGTCATTCCCTGAGGGTCTCCAATGAGCTTCCTGACCCTTCCAATCCCTACTCTGATGTGGTCTGCACACGGACCCGGTGAGGTAGAAGTCCCTTGGGCCAGTCACTGTCTCAGCCTTTTATTTATTTATTGTAGAGCTGGAAGGACCTTTCGAGTTCAACCCCCTGCTCAGGGCAGGAAGCTGCTACAGCATCCATGATAAATGGTTGTCCGGCTTGGGTTTAAAACCCACCACTGTGCGAGGCAGATTGTCACACCGTTTTTTACAACGGAGAAGTCCATTCCCCATGCATTACATTTATATTTCACTCTTCCTCAAAGGAGTTCAGGGCAGCATACTGTATCCTCACAACAACCCTGAGCGGGGTTAGGCTGCAAGATGATGACAGGCAAGGTCCCCTAAAGAGCAGGAATCTGAGCCTTGGTCCAGTCCTAACCAAACCCTGCACCATGCTGGCTTTCCTACTTAAGCTAGCTTCTCTCAGGGTTACAGTAGGGATAAAATGGGGGATGAACTATGCATATGGTCCTTGGAGGAAGTGTTGAATCAAAATGTAATAGAGTGCTGAGGAGGTAGAATGGCTTGTGCCACTGCCGGTGGAGGGAATTCTGCCTTCGAATGCTCCCTCACTGCAAAAGCTAAACAAACCTTCCCTGCAAGTAAAGAATCTAGCACAACATGGAGAAAGAGCTGAGCCCAGCCTGCTTCCTGAAGTGCTAATTTTCTACTTGTTGGTATCTCTTTTGTTTTATATCGAGAAGCTTTCAAAAGCAGTACCCTCCAGCTAGAGTCTGAACTTTGAAGCAATATAATTCATTCTGCCAGACAGAGGCACTCTTACTCCTGAACTTCCGGGCCAAAGTCCAAGGCCTCCATAGCCCCTGGGGCCCCACAAATCCTCTTTAGTCTGTCCTGGATGCTGTGGTCGCCTGGCCGAGCATGATGATGCTTAATTTGCAGGGGTGGGGGCCCTCCAAAGGCCTTTAGGTCCAGGCTCCAAAATGACCTAGGTGCACCTCTGCTGCCAGAACCTTGCCACCTCATTTTGCTACTGTTATAGACCAGTTGTTCGGTCGGAGGCCTATGACAGCAGTACCCCATACTGCTCTCTACTGGTCGTAACAATGCTTTTGATGGAGTTTCCTCACCCTAATGACGCAGTGGGGAAGTAACTTGCCTAGGGAGCAAGAGGTTGCTTTTTCAAATCCCTGCTCATATGCTTCCCAGACTATAGGAAACGCCTGTATTGGGCAGCAGCGATATAGGAAGGTGCTGAAAGGCAGCATCTCAGACTGCACGGGAGATGGCAATGGTAAACCCCTCCTGTATTCTACCAAAGACAACCACTTGGCTCTGTGGTTGCCAGGAGTCGAAATCGACTCGACAAAACAACAACAATAACAACAACAACAACAACAACAAGAAGTTGACTTTGCCAGCCTGTTTTGTTCTCATGGATATCAGTTCTGTGGCTGAGGACATTGCATTGCTAACATTCCATCTCTCTCTGCAGGCTGGCTCAGGCTCCTGAAAGAGGATTACGGTTCACGAGGTGAGAGTCTTACCTGGATAAAAGTTTGGTTGAGTCAGATGGCTTCTTCCCAAGGGGGGAGATGGAGCTGCCCTTTGGGAAGCACCTGTTTGTGGTGCCTCCCACACAGTACAGCCGGTCATGCATAGAGTAGATATTTTGAGTGCTCAGCTGCCTTCCTCTGCAAGGGCATGTCTCCCTCCATGGCAAGGGGCTTGGCTTTCTGCCACCTCAACTATCCTGATGGGGTAGCCAATATAGAAAAGAGGCTCCTTATTATATGCAGTGTCTGTACAAGTAACCTCTAGTCAAGACTCTGTGTGAGTCCATTGGGAACTTAATGAGACAACTGGGCATCTGTGACAGAATGACTAAAGTGTGCTCCTAGACAATACAAGTATTATTCTACATTTCATGGTGCTATACTACATTTCACAATGATCAAGTATTTGCTAATAGGCCCCCTACCTGCTATGGACTAATTAACTGATTCACAGTGGAGAAATGACTTGATTAGCAAGCCAGAGGTTTCTAGTTCGAATCCCCGCTGGTGTGTTTCCCACCTATATAGGAAGATGCTGAAAGGCATAATCTAATTCTGCACAGGAGATGGCAGTGGTAAACCCCTCCTGTATTCTCCCAGAGAAAACCACAGGTCTCTGTGGTCGCCAGGAGTCGACATCGACTTGACAGCACACTTTACCTTTACCTGTCTCTCTCCCTTACCCATCCTTCTGCTATTCCTTTGAGTGTGAACTTTAGCATGGTTAGTTGCTTTTGGGCATGTACAGAGTGGATAACTACTCCCACTTAGTAGCCACATTAGGGAGCAGGGTTTCCCTGGCTAGACAACATGGATGTCAGTCAATTTTGTGTCATAGGGGCTCTTTAAAAAAAAAAAAATCCCCACTACTTAGGAGCATCGGCCAGTCTGTGACCTGAGAGAAGGTTCCGTCCGGATCCAATTAGACCATGAATTATGAAAGCTGTGCCTTTTGGAAGTGCAGTTGGTAGTGAAAAGGTTGAACCTTTTTGTTAGCTGCTCTTAGGTTATGGAACTTCCTGCCCCTTAGAGACTTTCATGGTTTATATGCTGCAGGCTTTTGGCTGGGTTACTATGACCTTTTTTTTTTATTATGTCAGACATTTGGCCCTAACTGAATTGTTTGTTATACTCTTTTGCTTCAGAGCTAGTGGCTCTGAAGTCTGTGGGACTAAGAGTGGGTTGCCCTGGGTTCAAATCCCTGTGGGCCTCTTCCTTCCTAACGTGCCCCACAGAGCTGTTTCACTCATAAAATCATGTAAATCACCCTGAGCTTTTTGAGAGAAGGGCACTGGGGGATGTAAATAAATACGTTATTCTATCAGCGGCTGCTAGTGTTTTTAATGTAGTGTCCTGCTTGATTTTAATTGTCAGCTGCTTTGGAGGCCTGTTGATGGAGATGTGTCCTTGAAATACAGTATTATCAACCAATCAATAAATAATGCAATCTGTGGAGTGCTGCATCAGGAGCAAATGTGGTTTCCTCTCTCTTCCTGCAGGAGCGCTTCTGGGACGGCACGTTCTCATCCTCTACTCTCCAGATCATGCGGGCTTTGAGCATCTAGTGAGCAGCCTGGCTGCTGCACTGACCCAACTGCAGCTGGCCGTGTCCCTGGAGCTGTGGAGTCGGGGCAAGCTGGGCTCCTTGGGGCCCATGCAGTGGCTCCATGCACAGCGGCAGCAGGTGCTACAAGAAGGCGGATCCATCGTCTTACTTTTCTCCCCAGGGGCTGTGGCCAGTTGTGCTGAATGGCTGGGCTGGGAAGAGAAAGGCACCCTGTCCCACATCGACCCCAACAGCACTTTCTTGGCCTCCCTCAACTGTGTCCTGCCAGACTTCCTGGCTGGAAAGGCCAAGGACAGATACGTGGTTGCCTGCTTTGAGGAGCTGCTTCACGTCGATAAGATCCCCGCACTCTTCCGTTCGGTGCCTGTCTACCCTCTGCCATCACAGGTTTTCAGTTTTCTGCTGGCACTGGCTGGACCCAGAGTGGGCCATGAGCAGAGGAGCAGGCTGAGGAGACACGCTGTGTGGATCAGCAAGAGCCTGGAGCGTGCAGTGCAGGAGTGCCAGAAAAAGGATACAAGCTGACAGCACCCACTGTTGCTGGAAATGGACAGATCGAAGGAGACCACAGACATCCGTTCACAGAGTCCTGACTGAGAGACTGACTTTCAGAAGTGGGTTGCAATTTGCCTCGTTCACAAAAGTGTGGCTGAGTGCATGGACGTGAAGTCTCCATGTTGGCATTGTGGGCAAGCAACCCAGCTTCAGCACTGAGGAGTCTGCTCCCCTGTTTGTAATTTGGATGGGGAGCCACAGCATAGCTGGATCATGCAGATGCACTAATTTGGGCACAGCTGCAAATATGAGAGGTGTGTGCATGACCTTGTTTACAGCTCCAGATGGAGCCTGACAATATTTATTGCACTTTGAGGAATGGAGGGATTCCATGAACAGAAGCGGTAAACCTATATATCCGAGCTGCTGGGGACAAACAAGAGGTGCCGATCACCCTCATGCCTTGCTTGTGCACTCCTAGAGGCACCTGGCTGGCTGGCAGCTGCTGCAAACAGCATGCTGGGGTAGAGGGACTCTGATTGGGTCCAGCAGGGCAGTTCTGATGTTCTGCATTGGCATTCTTCCTTTAAAGCTTTGACTTCAGGGTTGCAGGAGAGCTGCACCCAATACAATGACAAGGTTGAAAAGCAGGGCCATCTGAAGCAGGTGCTAGAGGTGGGGGGGTGGCCACCTGGAGGGCCCCCATCCTGCAACAATAACAACAACAATGTATATACCGCTTTTCAACAAAAATTTCCAAAGCGGTTTACATAGAGAAATAATTAATTAATTAACTAACTAACTAACTAATAAATAAATAAGATGGATTTATTTATTTACTGCAGCTCAACAACAGAGACTCTGCACAAGCTAGAGACAGTCCTGTTGAAAAGTATTTAACAGTGAGTGAGTGAGTGTTTGTGTGTCTGTGTGTGAGAGAGAACTTTCTACAGAGGTGAGGGCTGCTGCCAGATAAGGACCGAGATTCTCTCAAGGCTGCAGAACTCCGGCCTAGTGGTTGTTGGACTACAACTCCCATTACCCCAGCCACAATGGCCAATCATCCAGGATAATGGGAGAAGTCCAATAACAGCTGGAGGGCCATGTACCTTTGGCATTCAGAGATCCAGAGGTATTTGGATCTCTGAATGCCTCTGAATTTGGATCTCTGCACCCTGTGGGTGCAGCAAAGTTGGAGTGGGCCCTGGGACAAAAGGTGAAGGTGGATCCTTGCCCCCTCCACCTCCCCATCTTCTGGAGAAGGAGCCCATTTGTTCAGCTCCCTTTGTTCAGTTATAGCTAGGAATAGTAGGAATAGTAAATGTCTACTTTAGAGATAGGCAAAAGTGATAACAGTGTTTTTTAATGAATTATTGGTGTGACTCAGCATGTGGCCATTCTTGCTCTTTCTGCAGTAAGAGTGTTTTCTCTAAAAATAATGGGCATTAATTTCAATTTTATGGGCATTAAATGTTTTTAAAGTCTCTCTGAATCTGGATATGATGAACCAGCAGGACCCCTTGGAGGAGTGGCCTTGAGTTGGAAGATGCTGCATCCAGCTCCAACGCAGCCTCCTATTAGCAGCAGGGAGTCTCTAAACTGCAACCACTGCTTATGAATATTCATCCAATTTCCTTTCTTAAACATCTACAGATTTTTTGTTAACTTCCTTGAGCAACACATTCTGTGCCCCAGTCATTCATGCAATCATGAAGTATTTTCTGATACTGAACCTAGAATTTTAATTTCCTAATAAAGCTCATCCTGGTTTTTGTACCTGTCTGTTTTGGAAGAAGTCTTTGTTTTTTAAACTCTGAAATAGTGCAGGAACTTCATGTCAGGCAACCAAAATAATTCATTCCTGGTTAATAGCTTCATCATGCTGGTGGAGACTGTATGCATATGGACTTTTGGAGGTGCTTATCTGCAACCAATCTTTGGTTGCCATCCTAAACATGAAGACACAGACTTTATTTCAAAGTAAATATGATTGAGATTGCTGGCCCCCCAGATATGAGTGTACCTCCATTTTATACAATGGCTACTAGACTTTAGTGGTATAATTTAAGATATGTATTTTATTTGCAATGTGCTCTAGGTGCTTTTGTTTTACATATGATACTCTCACTCTGAGATCCTCATAGGAGACAATCCATGTTAGACCACTTCTAGAGGGGTAACTGTGTTTAGTCTGTTGTTAACATAACACCACTGATACTTTAAGAATGAACATGTTATGTGTTCATCCTTAAGGTATCAGCGTTATTATTTTGGCAACAGACTATACACATTTATCATAGCATAAACTTCCATGGACTTCAAATGTGTGAAGTTTTATCCCAGGTTAGCAGGTAGAGGAGTGTTTGTGTGTGTACACACACATACATGTGTGTACACACACATACATGCTTTTAATTAATGGTTTTAATGGTTTTAAAGTAAACTGCCCAGTTTAAAATGCTGTTTTAAAGTATTGTTTTGAAAAATTTTAAATTGTTGTAATGTGTGTGTGTCTCCCCCATTTCTGTCTTAACGAATGTTTTACTTTGTTTTTATTCTGTTGTAAACTGCCCAGACATGTAAGTTTTGGGTGGCATAAAAATGTTTTAATAAATTAATAAATAAATAAAACACACACAGCTTTCCAGATAGTGATGTATTCTGCCATCTTTTCTGATTCCTACAGGTGATGTTGCTGGGGTGGGGTGGGGACCCATTAAAAATAGTGGGTTATTTAAAAGGAAGTTGAAATAGATGGTGAGGGGCAGTTGGACAGATCTCTTCAGGACAATATATAAAGCCACAATAACAATAATAAGTCAGACAGAAGTGACAAGAGATGATGTTCTAAACTGTCTGGAACAACTGAAAACTAGCAAATCGCCAGGGCTGGATGGCATCAATCCAAGAACTCAGATGTGAAATTGCCAGCCTCCTTGCTAAAATATATAACCTATCCCTGCAATCAGGCTCTGTACTGGAGGACTGGAAAGTAGCAAATGTAACACTGATTTTCAAAAAGGGTTCCAGGGGCGATCCAGGCAATTACAGGCTGGTTAGCTTAACGTCCGTTCCAGGCAAATTCATGGAAAGCATCCTCAAGGATAAAATGGTAAAGCACATAGAAGAACAGGCCCTGCTGGGAGAGAAGCAGCATGGCTTCGGCAAAGGTAAATCTTGCCTCACCAACCTTTTGGAGTTCTTTGAGAGTGTCGTCAAGTGTGTGGATCAAGGTGATCCAGTTGACATAACATACCTGGACTTCCAAAAGGTTTTGACAAAGTTCCTCATCAAAGACTCCTGAGAAAACTTAGCAGTCATGGGATAAAGGGACAAGTACATGTGTGCCCCACACCTGGGACTATTTGGTTTAGAAAAAAGATGACTGAGGGGAGACATGATAGAGGTCTATAAAATCATGCATGGTGTGGAGAAAATGGATAGAGAGAAATTCTCCCTCTCACATAACACTAGAACTAGGGGTCATCCTATGAAATTGATTGTCCGGAAATTTAGGACCAACCAACAAAGGTACTTTTTCACACAACGCATAATCCACTTGTGGAATTCTCTGCCACAAGATGTGGTGACAGCCGACAACCTGGATGGCTTTAAGAAGGGTTTGGATAACTTCATGGA
Organism: Hemicordylus capensis; assembly: GCF_027244095.1. Classification (NCBI taxonomy): domain Eukaryota; kingdom Metazoa; phylum Chordata; class Lepidosauria; order Squamata; family Cordylidae; genus Hemicordylus; species Hemicordylus capensis. The sequence goes on from NC_069658.1 coordinate 266,188,918, forward strand.
GGAGAGGTCTATCAACGGCTACTAGTTGGAGGGCTGTGGGCCTCCACCCTCAAAGGCAGGATGACTCTGCGTACCAGTTGCAGCGGAGTTACAGCAGAAGGGAGGGCACGCCCTCAACTCCTGCCTGTAGGCTTCCAGCGGCATCTGGTGGGCCACTATGTGTGTGAAGCAGGATGCTAGACTAGCTGGTCCTTGGGCCTGATCCAGCAGGGCTGTTCTTATGTTCTTAATAACATTGCTAGCACATTTACCACAGGTTACTACAAACAAGACCAAGATGGTGCCTGTGTGGTTCATAAGCAGTGTCAAGACTTATGTTTCCAGGGGGCTTGGTGTGCTTGTTGCAGCAAAACAAAGTTGTTTCTGGCTAACACATTTATTTGCATAATAAGCTTTTATGGGCTAGCGCCCACTTCATCAGATGCACACAGATCTAGGCAAGAAGCGCAGTCTTTCTTCAAAGCGGAAATCTTGCCCAAATGTAAGGCACAGGGAGCACAAATTCTTGCAAGACAATGTACGCTGACAGGCAAAAATAGAAAGGGGAAACAAAGAGAAGCGGGATTTGTTCTACATGCATCAAAATCAGGAAAGCAATGGCAGAAGAATAACAAGGCGACGCTGCGACTTCTGCAGAGACGTTACGCTCAGCCTTCCGGCCCGGCCCCTTTCCTCCCCACGAACCGCAGCCGCTTGCCAAGCTGCCTCTTTAAGCGCCCTGACAGGTGCTGCTCCGTGGGGAGCCGTGCGCAGCTCATTGATTGGAGGCTTTATGAAGAAGGCGCTGATGTCACTGCACATTGCCCGATGCTATTGGCGGAGAGGCGGGCCCGGCCAGCTGATTGCGGTCCAGTGGCCAGAAGGAGGGGTTTTTTTTTCCCCTACTGCAGCAGCAGCAATAGCTATAGCCCCGTGTGCAAAAGTGGGCGCTGCTCCTGCGGGTGCGGGGCTTGTCCTGTCTGGTCCACGCAAGCTCCCCAAGGTGCGAGGAAAGGTAGGTGTTGAGGAGCGCCTCTGCTGCGGGAGATCAGAGCCACCAGGCACGCCCCGCCCATTTCTTGGGCCACCTCCAAGGGCTAGGGTGGGCATTTTGTGCCATGAGGCTTGGCTTTCCCTGTCCCTGCCCATCTGCAGCCTCGCCTCGCCTCGCCTTTCCTCCACGCCGGGGTGTATTGTCTGCAGAGGTGGTGCGAGCTCCCACCCCCAACCCTGAGGAAAGGTGGAGGAGCCGGCCCGGACGCACGATCCAGCCAAAATCCCATGCCCACTTCTTAGGTGCAGCTCAGTCCTAATGAATGCTTGTCCAAAAATAAACGTGGGAATTTCTCTCAAGTAAGCGGCACGTATAGAAGGGCTGCAGCCCACAAGTCCTGCTTTTGGCTGGGGATATTATGCGGGTACCCTGAACAAACGAGGGATCGTGTATTTAATGCCTGCCTCGTACCTTAATTCATAACTGTAATGTCTCCAATCTGTTGTGTACACGGTAAGAATGCTAATAGGGTGGATCTTTTCTGCTCTTCTACATTAATGGTGTAACCGTTTTAATCCACTTTAGTGATTGGGAGGATGGAGCCAGGCAGTTGTAGTTATTCTGGATTAATTAATCCCAAATAAAGGTTGTATACTGTCAGGATTATTGGCACAGGCAGAAAAAATTGGATGCCATTAAGTGCCTGCATCTGGAATTCCCAAGTATCCTGAATCCATGGGCCTCAATTTTGGGATTGGTGAATATGGGCTGGGCCCTCTTGGATTTTTCTGTAGGTACGGTGAAATGACTTGACTAGCAACCCAGAGGTTGCAAGTTCAAATCTCCGCTGGTATGCATCCCAGACTATGGGAAACACCTATATCGGGCAGCAGCGATAGAGGAAGATGCTGAAAGGCATAATCTCCTACAGCACAGGAAATGGCAATGGTAAACCCCTCCTGTATTCTACTAAAGCCAATCACAGGGCTCTGTGGTCACCAGGAGTCCACACGGACTCGAAAGCACACGTTACCTTTACTCTAGACAGCAAGGAGACGGATAGAGGCTGAGCTTCTTTCAAAAACATTGTACACTTGCATTTGTGCAACGTATCTGTATTGGCTCTTGGTGATCAGGATGGTGGGTTTTATTTCTCTATATAACTTTTTAAAAAATCTTACTCTAAATCAGACTTTTTCTTTGTATGCTTTTAAATGTGCCTGATTTTAGAAATTTAAATACATTTGTACTTTTATATTGCCCAAGGCTGATTAGCAGGCTGTACTAGGGATGCACTTGAGTGGTGAGGGATAATAAAAGCTTGACCCCCACTACCACTTCAGATGGGGGGCATAGTTCAACGACGGAGCATTTCCTTTGCATGCAAAAGGTCTCTGGTTCAGTCCCTGGCAGCATCTCCGGGTAGGGCTGGGAGTGACTCCTCCCTGAAACCCTGGACAGCTTCTGCCAATTAGTGTTGACAGTGCTAAGCTAGATGGACCAATGACCATAAGGCAGCTTCTACCCTGCCTTGCCCACAAGAATGTTGAGCTTCCAAACAACTCTGGGTGGCAGAGGATTAGATGTTATGGGCACAATCCATTAAGAGCTTTCACAGAGTATTTGCCAATAGATGACGTTATATTGTTAGTCGCCTTGGACTTGCATCTTCAGGAAAGGCAGAATAGAAATCCTTGGAATAAAGCTTAAATGGCACTTGGGAAAGAGATGTTCCCAGTGGATTCTTGCCCAATACTTTGTTGTTGTTGTTCTGTAGTGTATGAAGAATAAAACTCTTGTTCTCCTAATAACGCTCCCCTGCCCCAGTTACTCTTCGCCTCTGTTCTGTGCCCTTTGATACTGGCACCGGACTCTGTACTCCCTGCAGCTCTCGGAGCAGGGATTCCCAATCTTATGTCCCCAGATGGGCTTGGACTACAGCTCCCTTCATCTCCAGCCACAATACCCTCCAGCAATTGTGGCTGGGGATGATGGGAGTTGTAATCCAACAACACCTGGAACTCAAGTTTGGGAATCCCTGCTTTAGAAGCAAAGGTACAAGCAGGGCTGGCAGGCAGCAGACAATATCTTTGGACAGCTGCAAGGGGCCCATCAATCTGGCATCTGACACACGCCCTGGTCTCCAGGAGAGGATTTGGCCTAGCCAGTAACCAGCTGCTGGGTGGGCCTCTCTCCACATACTGTTGTGGCAGATGTGGGTTTCTTTCATTTTTGGTGAGCCAGCAGCAATAGCAACTGTGTTTTGATGTGAACCACACTGTGGTTTTCTGCTCTATAGTGCCGCCCATGTAGCACTTCAAATTATTATTATTATTATTATTATTATTATTACATTTATATCCCACTCTTCCTCCAAGGAGCCCAGAGCGGTGTACTACATACTTGAGTTTCTCTTTCACAGCAACCCTGTGAAGTAGGTTAAGCTGAGAGAGAAGTGACTGGCCCAGAGTCACCCAGCTAGCTTTATGGCTGAATGGGGATTTGAACTCGGGTCTCCCCGGTCCTAGTTCAGCACTCTAACCACTACATCACGTAGGCCAAATGCTAAGTGGGACGTTGTGGGGAAGGAAAGGTGACAGGCCGCAGTTGCCAACTCCAGTGGTGATGTGAGGCCTTCCTGCCCAAAGCAAAAAAGATCTCTGTGTGTTGCTACAATAGAGAGTTCATCCCGGTAGGAGGAATCCACCCGTGTCGCCTTGCTGAGGACCCCCAAAATCTGGAGCTGATCATGGGTGCGGACCTTGGGTAGGGTTGCCATATTCTGGCTCTCCAAATCAAATTTGCACACTATGTAAACTGAAAATAATTATTGAGCAGAAGAGTGACTGCATGTTTTGCTCTATAACTTCACTTCTACAAGGGCTAGAACTTAGTTCTTCCTTTCTTCCTTTCTTCCTTTCATGAAAGGTGAATCTGGGTGAGATGCTTAAAATCCAAGTGAAACCCAGAATTCTGGGGGGCATGGCAACTCTAACCCTGGGCTCCAAGATGACTGAGAGCAGGGGAAATGACTGACTAGATTGTGAACCAATGGGATGTCGTTGTTTATGTCAGGTTGTTAAAATGGAGGGTTGGGGGAAGAAGCAGGCACACCAACCTGAACTCTTTGGAGGAAGAGGGGTTGGATATACAGTGTAGCAAGGAAAGAAGCTTCCTTCCTCATCAGTGGGCAGCTTAATGTACAGGAGAGTTAAATTCTAGAACTTGTTTTCAGTGCCACGGCTCAGCCACAGAACACGTACAGTAAGAACACAAAGGAGATGCTTTTGTTGCAGTCTTTTGCTAAGGGACACTCTCAATCTTTCTTACCAGGTTTCCCAGTCACTGGCTCGGATACCATGGTACACTAGTGCAGAAAAACAACAAAATGTCCTGTTGCACCTTAAAAACAAGCACGGGTATTTATCATAAGTTTCAGTCCATGGAGTCGTGTGCTACAATACATGTGTTAGCTTTTAAGATTCTTTTGGTTATTTTGTTGTTGTTGGTTCTTTTCAACAGATTTATATACCAGAGAACTACTGTGGGACATGCTTATACTACAGGCGAGGCTGCACCCAGTGGGATCATATATTCCTTGATTGTAGTGCTCAGTACACTGACCACTGGAGGAGAATCTGCTTCAGTCCTTAGTTTTAGCCACAGCTTCCCTGTGTTGACCTCTGGAAACTGTTCCGGAAGTTGGTGTGGGACCTGAATCTCCAGTATCATATGTTAGCTGAGATTGTTTTTCTCTGTAGCAGCTGGCTGGAGGGAAGAATATCTCTAAGCAGGCACCTTCTCCTTGACTCAGAATAGGCCTACACCAAGCTGAATACAGCCCCACCAGTCACATATGGTAGCCTACCCTGCCTGCTGCCTTGAAGAAGCTGCTGCCAGTGAAGACAGTACTGAGCTAGATAGACCAATGGTCTGACTCAGTATATGGCAGCTTCCTATGTAGAGGCAGCAAAGATGAAGGTTTATTGTGGGCCAGCAGGGTATGTGGCAGGTATATTGCAGTGGGATTGGTAGGTCACAAGAATATAGACTTACTGTATTTGTCTGTACGTCTGTTTATTTAGCAGATTGATATACTGCTTTTGAGGCAATAAAGGCAACCAAAATAATAGCAAAACGAGGACCAGTCATATAAAAATGCAAAATAAAATCAGAGCAGCCAAGAATAATAAAACTGAGATTAAAACAATGCAAAACATTCAGAATCTAAAAGGCTTGGCTAATTTATTTATTTTTAAAGTCTTCATCTGGTACCAGAAAGACTTCAGGCATAGTTCTGGGGTTAGTGTTCCCAGTAACAGGGATTTCCAGATGTTGTTTAAAAGGTAAAGTGTGCCGTCAAGTCAATTTCAATTCCTGGCGCCTACAGAGCCCTGTGGCTTGCTTTGGCAGAGTACAGGAGGGGTTTACCATTGCCTCCTCCTGTGCAGTAAGAGATGATGCCTTTCAGCATCTTCCAATATTGCTGCTGCCTGATATAGTACCACCGGGGATTCGAACTGGCAACCTTCTGCTTGTTTGTCAAGCATTTCCCCACTGCACCTCTTATAATCCCCAGCCAAAGGCCATTCAAGCTGAGGATGCTGGGAGTTGTAGTCAGCAACATCTGGGAATCCCTGTGAGAGGGAACACTGGTCATGCCTTCAACAACCAACCAATGCATGGGTGGGAGCATTCTATAAGAGAAGCTGAGGCGTTTGGATATCACCGTCTCATGAAAATGTGCTTAGTTAGTAAAGAGGTACTAGTTCCCATTAACACTTGTACTTCTTTACTAACTAAGCACATTTTCATGAGGCGATGATATCCAAACGCCCCAGCTTCTCTTACAGAATGTTCCCACCCATGCATTGGATGGTTGTTGAAGGCATGCCTCTGCCATCAGAGTGAAAGTGGGTGGCAATAGGGGAGACGGCCTTTTTGGCTGTGGTGCCCCATTTATAGAATGCTCTCTCCACTGAAGTTCACCTGGTGCTGATTCCTGTATCTCTCCAGTTCCGTGCAAAGGCTTTTTTGTTTTCTTTATTTTAAACTGCTAGTTGAAATTGATTATAATCTGTTCTGCTTTTAAATCTGTAGTGTGTAATCATCATTGTTGTAGCTTGTCTCTACTATTATTGTGAAATGTCCTGATAGCATTCATGCTTAAGGGCAGAGTATATTTTAATAAGGACAGAAATATGAATTAAGCATTCATGCTTAAGGGCAGAGTATATTTTAATAAACATAGAAGCACACAAACAGTGGGGTTTTTTCACATTCCAGATTCCTGATGTTGGTGTAAGGCCTGCTTTCTGTCCTTAACTAAAGAGTTGAGGGGATGTGGGCCCGAAGTCTGTAGCTCCAGGGACCACCACTTCTTCTCTCATTAGTTTTCTCAATAGGACTGCCCGCTTCATGGCTGCTCCTCTTTCTCCAGCCTTGCCCCTGACAAGAAGATGGCCCTGCCTTGGATGAGAGTCCCGGTCCTGCCTTCTTTGCTCTCTTTCCTCTTGCTGTTCCTTTGGATCCCGAGCCCAGGCACTTCCCAACAAGAACCCTGTCAGACCTGCCAGGATCTTGCCAGCAACTTCAATAAGGTAGGAGGGTGGATAGGGTTCTGATTTGGGCTGGGATACGATTGCAAGCAGCCGGAGCTTGCAAGCACTTGGCCTGGGGTACTCTTGCTTCAAAGGAGGGCTCGGGGAACTGGGATGGAGCAAGAGTTGCTGTGAAACATGCCAGGCAGAAGTTCTGCTAACTGTGTGTCATGGGGATTTGGGGGTTGTTGCATGCTGGTGTGGGGCAAGAGGGGTGTTGGGTTTGGGGTTCTGGGGAAAAAATAAAATTGGCTTTGGGATTGCTGTGAGCCTTCTCCTGCCTTCCCAGGGCCTGGAGCGGACACAGCGAGAGAACTTCGGGGGCGGGAACACAGCCTGGGAAGAAGAGAAGCTTGCAAAATATGCAAACAGGTGACCTGGGGTCTGGGCTGCACCAGGCCATTGGTGGGATGCTGCTGCTGCAGCTGCACTGAACTAGTATCCCCCTTGGGAGATGGCAAATCCTCGTTAATATCCTCCTCCCAAAAGTACTTGGGGGAAATATTCCTGGTCATGAGTACTCCATTAAAAACGGACTATGACTTCTAATACTAAACTTAGTACCTTGAGTGGAATGTTACTTCTCCTCCACTACTTGCAGAAGTGGAGGCTGCTTTTTTAAAAGAACAAGTTCCTAGTGCTCAAGGTTATGGTCACACAGAAGATGAATAATCTTAACTGATGTAAGCTTTACAAAGGATCATGGGATGCGGCGTTATAGTGAGTCAGACCCATTGGTCCATCTAATTCAGTATTGCCTACGCTGATTGGCAGTTCTGCAAGGTTTCAGGAGTCTTTCCCTGCCCTACCTAGCAGTGTTCTCTCTAAGAGAGATTCCCAGATGTTGTTGACTACAACTCCCAGAATCCCCAGCAAAAGCCATTGCAGCTGGGGTTTCTGGGAGTTGTAGTCAACAACATCTGGGAATCCTTGTTAGAGGGAGCACTGCTATCTATAGAGATGCCAGGGATTGTACCTGGGACCTTCTGCATGTAAAGTAAATGCTTTTCCATTGAGCTGTGGCCCTTTCACCCTCAGCTACATCCCTCAAGACTGCAGTCACATTGGAATCAGGAATGAGCAAGAAGAGGGCTGTCATGTGTCAAGAGCTGTGGGGCCTGAAAGTGCTCCCAATAAGGATCAAACCACATATTTAAAAACTTAACACCAATGTGTTAAGGAGAGCTGGTCTTGTGGTAGCAAGCAGGACTAGTCCTCTTAGCTAAGCAGGGTCTGCCCTGGTTGCATATGAAAGGGAGACTAGAAGTGTGAGCACTGCAAGGTATTCCCCCTCAGGGGATGAAGCCGCTCTGGGAAGAGCAACTAGGTTCCAAGTTCCCTCACTGGCAGCTTCTCCAAGAGAGGGCTGAGAGAGATTCCTGCCTGCAACCTTGGAGAAGCCACTGCCAGTCTGTGAAGACAGTATTGAGCTAGATGGGCCAAGGGTCTGACTCAGTATATGGCAGCTTCCTATGTTTCTAATGTGCTTTTAAAAACACGAAAATAGTGCCTGGATCTCGATGGTGGCAATCAGGGGAGAGCTAACTTTCTGCCCTTGCCATGGTTCCAGTTGCAGCCCCTCGCCTGCAGCTGCTATTTTCTCGGGGGGGGGGGAGCTTCCATTGGGTAGAGAGTTAAAGCACACACACACACACACACACACACACACACACACACACACACACACACACACACACACACCCATGTTACAGTTGCAATCCATGGGGTCACTGATTTGAGTGTTTAGTAACAAAGCAAAGCACCAAACATGTTAGTGCTCAGCATGTGCTTAGCATAACATGTTGTTTGACTCCCTATCTAAATGTGCCTGTTCCTGCCCAGATAAAGCAGGGGGCGGGGAAACCTGTTCCTGCAACTTTGCAGCAGTATGTGGGGCTAATTGGCTGGCCCCATATTTTGTCATTAAGAAACCTCAGTCCCAATATGTGGAGCAGTTTTGCATCTGACATAAATGTTTCAATAATTTTTACAGAAGTACACAAATGAATGTTCACACTGTGCTTTAAAAAGAAAGAAAGAAAAGCCTATTGGAAGCATGAGAGAGGCCAAGGCTGACAACTGACCCAGCATTTGATTTGTGGGTTTACATGTCTGTCATTTCACTTGCCATGTCAGGGCTCCTCTAGAGAAATACAATTTCTGGAAATCTGGAAGTCATGGGATAAAAACCTCTCTGTGTTTATGTGTAAAAATCAGGAAAATTGGGGGGAAATTGAAATATATGCACAATTTGTACTTTTGTATCACATTAAAACTTTACTGCTTTAAAGAGACAAAAGAACTGTGTACAGCTCATTTCGGACATAAGATCTTTATTTTTAAAAATAAAACTTGCTGCCCTGGAGGGGAGTGAAACATGGTCTCGCAGGTCTCTGAGGTGAGAGACTCTCTCCCAGATGAATAGGGGCCAAATCAGGAGGATAGTATAACTATCTACCATTCTCCAGAACAAAAAGGAAGTTAGGCCAGAGTGACAACTCACAAGCAAGGAAGGGCCTCAGTCTGCATATTTCTCTAGGAAAGAGGTCACTGCATGATTCTGTGAGGGCAAGATGCGTCTGGGATTTGAGAGCTACATAGAACTCTATATTAGACAGGATTAGATTTGTAATTAATTAATAATTTCCATATTGCATAGTTGTTAGAGCAATGGTCAGGAAGTGATAACAGTATTTTAAAATGATGCCTTGTAAAAAATTTCATTCACCATTCTAAGATAAATAATATCTCATAAGAGGATTTTTCATTCCCATTTTCCCACTTCTAGTCCTGAGTGGGTAGCGGGGAGCAGAACAAACATGGATCTCACCCTGAGTTTTTTATTGACCTGTACAGCATAGGTATCGGCTGCTCCTTCTACTCCGTCTGTTTGCTAGCATAGGCCTGTTTCTTTGCCTCACTTCTTTTCTAGTCCTTTCTGGAAAGAAACTGTATTTTGAGTCCTAGAACATTCTGCACCCAGAATCAATTGGGCAAAACCATTGAGGTCGTTTGCACGCTTGAACTTGAATATGTTTAGTAAGGAACATTAATATGGCCAGAGAAGCAGTAAGATGACAAAACGGGGAGTAAGTCAGTGATCTCAATTCTTTCCATAAAAGGGACACACATTACAGCTAGCCATATTGGCCCATTAGAGACACGCTCCCTCACAAATGCAACAGGAGCACAGTGCCTTTTCCCCTCTCACTTTGAACCAACTAAAAGTCTCCAAATAAAGCAAGGTTTTGAGTTCCTCAGAACTCTTCATCAGGCTGTATGTTAAGCAAAAACAAACATCTTGTGCGAAAGGGAAAGAAACATGATATTTTGCATTAAGCATGGCACAGCCTAATTGACAGAAGACTCTACAGTCTCAGCTGCTTGTGTTTCCTGTTGGGGATGGGTCTGTAGCTCAGTCTTAGAGCATCTGCCTGGCGAACAGAAGGTCCCAGATCCAATCCCTGCCATCTCCAGGTAGGACTGGGAAACTCCAAGTCAGCTGCCAGTGAGTGTAGTCAGTACTAAGTTAGATGGACCAATGGTCTGACTTGGTATAAAGCAGCTTCCTATGTCCCCATGTGGCTATTCAAGCCATCATAATCCTGATGTCAGCACAGTACTGGCAGTGCAGACTCACACCAGATCCAAGGGGGATCCAGCCAACTTGAACTGAGCCTACTCCTGTGCCCTTCGTCTCTCTTTCTTCTTAGAAACTTCAGACTCAAGACTCTCCATCATGAGCTTTGTTTTTGTTGTGTTTAACATCCAGCTGATGAAGCGTTTTAATGAACTTAAAGTCTGCTTGCTTTCCTGATTTTTCTTTTCAAAGTTGACCCTAATAAAGATGTTATGCTTCTGTTGTCTTCCCTGTGAAGGAGTCGCAAGGAGCTAACTCACAGGGTGGTGGTGGTGGTGGTTGCTGTTGTGCAGATTAATTAAATAAGGAAGTGTCCTCTGCCCTGACAAACAGCATGCACCTGTTTATTCCATGCTAGCACAGCTGTCACCCACAGGCTCCCTATGGGGCTAGCTCTACCTTGGGGAGAAAGGAGAGTGACTTGCTGCTTGAGCCGGGAGAACTTGGCTAGCCTGGTGGGGTTTCACATAGATGGGGGTCAGTCAGTCAGGATCTCCTATACAAAAAGTGAATAGTTACTGGGCCAGAAGATGGGTCAGGAGGAAGGGAGTGGGCTGTTTAGCTCCAGAGGGGAGGGCAGATGTTTTGAGGCTGGTGGAGGGGCTGTTTTGGTCTGCCAAACTGCCTTGCTGCTCACCCAGCCCCCCACTCTCTCTGTTCCTAGTGAGACACGCCTACTGGAGGTGCTGGAAGGGGTGTGCACCACGTCTGACTTCGCCTGCCATCAGCTGCTGGAGCAGAGCGAGGAGCATGTGGAGCGCTGGTGGTTCCATGAGTGAGTTGGGAAAGAGCAAGCCTGGGCCCTCACGGGATGTTTCCTTACTGCCCTCAGGGGTGGGCGAGCTGGGCCCCCTACCTGAAGGGGGCACCAGGCTGAGCTTGGGGGCTCCTTGTTGGAGTGTACTGTCTGTCGTGAGCTGGGCAGGGGCGTGGCAGAACAAGGAAAGGGCTTTCTCCGCCTAATTTCATGGTGAGAGGGAGGGAGCTAGACTGGAAAAAAGATGGAGGGGAAAGCTCCAGGGAGAGGGCAGGAGACAAAAGAAGCAGCCGCAGAAGGCCAGGGAGACTTCAGTAGGATCCCGTTACTGGAGCAAGCGAGCACTGGCAGCAAAGCTGTGTATTATGGAGAGGTGGCTCTGAGGCCCTCTTTATGGGCATTGCTGGGAAAGCCTGGGGACAGCAGGGCCTGTCGCACTACTAGGTTCTGCCTAGCAGTGTCCTAACTTGGCAACCCTGATCAACTAACCGGGAGGTGTGGGCGCCAAAGGCACCCCTTGCCCCAGACGCTCTCATCCTAGGGCTGGCTCTCACTGTCCTGGATCTGTTGCTGCAGCAAGGCGCCCAGCTCAGTCCAGGGATAGAGTGGAGAGAGAGCAGAGGGCCTGCTTTCCTCATGGGAAGGTCCATGACTTTCTGCCATGCGAGGCCCTGGCCCTTCCCAGTGTAGCACTGCATGCACCCCTGTTGCTAGGCAACAGAATAAGAATAGTGGCTAAAGGAGCAGGTTGCCACCCCTGCATTTGGAGCCCTTCTGGTGTCCTTGTCCACAGAGCAGGAAAGAGAGCAGCTGTTCCCTCCCTTTGGTGTTCCCTGGCACCTGCTGTTCAGGCCTTGCCACCTCCGGTCTCTTACACCTGCAAAGCAGGTGTGCTGCCACTAAGCTGTGGCCCTTGCTCCCAGCAGGTGGAGAAAGGATGCAGCACTGCTTCTGTGGACTTTATTTATTTGTTTGTTTATTTTCCTTTTTTAAAATATCCCGCTCTTCCTCCAAGGAGCCCAGAGCGGTGTACTACATGCTTAGGTTTCTCCTCCCAACAACCCTGTGAAGTAGGTTAGGCTGAGAGAGAAGTGACTGGCCCAGAGTCACCCAGCAAGTCTTGTGGCACAGTGGGGATTTGAACTCGGGTCTCCCCTTTCCTAGTCCAGCACACTAACCATTACACCACGCTGGCTTGTTTTCACACACAGCCTCCAATGTGGACTTGTTTTCTCAGTGCTGCTTAGGTTCCTGTGCTGCTGGCTTGTGAACAGAAATGTCAGGCGAATGCTTCAGGGAACCAGAGAAGGGTTCATTCACAGTTTACAGGCTCTTGGCAGCAGTGGAAGGGATTGGGCGAGGATTCCAGGGGCCCTTGCTTCCAGGGGAGGACAGGGGTTGGTGGCAGGGCAGTGGCAGCAGCTACTTTCTTTCTTTTTTAAAGAGCAAAAAGCACCAGGATGTTCTGACAGATGTGGAGAAGGTGGGGCAAGCCAAACTGTATGTATTGGAAAGGGGGGGGGTTCGTGGACCAGAGGAAGTAAAGTAGGGGTGCAAGGGCCAGGTGCCCCAGGACCTTGGGAAGAGGGAGTGTGCCATTTTAATATGCCTAAGGGGCCGACAGCCAGCCATGCCATTAGAATGGCTCTCTAGGAGGACCTTGCCTGGTTCTTGGGCATGGTGGAGGCATTGACTAGAGCTGTGTTACTAAGGATATGGCACAGAATACAGGGCAGCAGTGACATGGGCTCTCTTTTCCCCAGGCAACAGCAGTACCCTGACTTTTCCCAATGGCTCTGCATGGACACACTGAAGCTGTGCTGCCCACCTGGCACCTATGGCCTGGATTGCCACAGTGAGTTGCTCTGCAGCCTTCTGTGTAGTGGTGACAGTGCCCAGCACTCCCCGCCCAGTAATCACATGTGCATGCATCTCTGACTCCAAGTGGATAACTGTGGTGGGCAGAGGCGCTCTTACTCCTGGACTTCCGGGCCGAAGTCTGGGGCCTCCACAGCCTCTGGGGGCCCCCAAATCCTTTTTAGTCTGTCCCGGGTGGTGTGGTTGCCCCACCGAGCATGATGATGCTTGCTTTGCAGCGGAGAGGGGGCCTCCAAAGGCCTTTAGGTCCCGGCTCCAAAATTACCTAGGTGCACCTCTGGTGGTGGGGCCCACAGCTATGCAGTGGGAAGCAATCCAAGTTTGGTGGGAACTTGTGGGCTGTCATGACAAGGGCCTCCTGGCTGGTTTTCTGGGAGTGGCTTCTTTTGGGATAATCTCTCCATAGCCACAGAGGCCTTGCATAGAAGTCCAGTAGCTACCATTCTGTGAAAGGCTACAGGCCAGGCAGAAATTTGAAGTGGCTTGGTTTGTTTGTTTTTGTCAATGCTAGGTGTGCTCTGGGTTACCAACCACCTTTAAATTATTCAGTGTCCTTTTAAAGATGCATTGGTTCCAGCTGGCTTTCCTTAGTACTGGTTGAAATAGATTTTTGCTTTTGTATCCAGTGTTTTAGTTGTTCTTGCAGTTTTACTGTATCTTATCATTTTGTGTTTCCCCACCCCCCCATAAGCCACTTTGAGACATATATGTGATGATGCTAATTAATTGTCCACCTTTTGAGATAAGAGAGGCTGATCAACTTGAACTGGCATGAGAGGGAAGGCTGTAGGAACCTTTGAGCAGAACTGATACTGTGAAATGGAGTAGAGCAGTGATCTGCTCTATTTTTCAAGTGGGGGCCGCTTTGACAAAAAACCTTGCATGGGAGAGCTATTTCCCATTGTGCTGGTCTCCGCACAATACTGTGCTTTTCTCAGTGCTGGGAGGACCCTGTAAGAGAGAGAGAGAGAGAGGTAGCCCTCTCTTAAGAGCGCTAGGAGGAAGGAACATGCTTCCCAGCACGCTGTGCATATCTTCAGTAAAACTTTGTTTCCCTTAAAAGGAGACCCCTGGCACTGGGCACAGCACTGCAGAGTGAGAGTGTCATTCTCCACATGGTGCCAGAGGGACGCTGTGGAATATTCCGCTTTAGCTGAAGCTTCATGCAGGCCCAATGCAGAGTTAGTCAGGGAGTTGTACTTAGGGTGCCTGTGCTACAGAGGGTGAAGGCCAAATGCCTCTTGGGCCCAACACTTATTTGTGTGTGTGTCTCTCTCTCTCCAGCTTGTCCTGGGGGTGCCCAGAAGCCTTGCAGTGGGTATGGGCAGTGTGATGGTGACGGCACTCGTGGGGGCACTGGCCTCTGTATGTGCCAGACAGGCTACGGTGGCCCCTTCTGTTCTGAGTGTGGAGATGGCTACTACGAAGCTGCTCGCAACGACAGCCACCTGGTATGTGCGGGTATGTAGAGTGCCCATGCTGGGCTGTACTGGGGGCAGTGCCTGGAAATGGAAGCTCTGCTGCCCCCTGCTGGCTAGTTGGCACATGCTGGTTAGTAACTCCCCCCTCCCAGCATCCCCCTCCCTTTTTTTTTTTTGGTCCTAGTAGTGACAGCTCTGGTTTCTTGAGTGTAGCCTTGAGGGAGTGGGATTCTGGAAATGTCCATAATGACCTGTTAAGTAACATTTTTAAAAGTCATCCCTTTCAGACAGGGTACATCTTCTAAATTTTCAAGGTTTTCTGCGTGTACATATGCAGAAAAGTTTTTTTTTAAATTTCTGAAAGTTGACATACTCTTTGCTCATATCTGACTGGCCTCCCTGTGCATGCACAGATAGGGCCAGTTTACATGAGCAACAAACTGTGGTTGGTTTGGATCGGGATTGCAGCCAGAGGCCTGCCAAGATCATGCATTCCTTCCCTTCCGTCCTCTACTCCAAAGTGGAACCATGGTGTTCTACATCCTGGTTTGTATCAAATATGACTCTGCAGCTTTTGCAAAGCCAGGAACTGTAGTTTGACTCTGGGTCACAAACTAGGGTGTGAAACCTCAGTTTAAATGAAGTGGGATGTCAGCAGCATACAAGCAGAGGAGTGTGTGTGTGTGTGTGTGTGTGTGTGTGTGTGTGTGTGATCTTGTCCGGCTTCAAGGTGCATTCCTGATCCAAACGAACACATTCATTGACGTGTAAAGTGGCCTGTAGAGACCATAGTCCCATGTTCTGAATAGCCATTTTCTCCAGCTGATAACTGAAGAGAGTTCTGACTGAGGTCTAATTGTTTTCTATAGATGATTAAAGTGTATTTCTAAAAAAACCCAAAAGTAAAACTGGGGCTTGACATTGACACTGAGTTTCTGTCACCACCGCATAACTTGCCTCCCTCCCTCACTATGCTCTATTTTTAACAATGGCCTTAATTGGCTGAACCAAGCCTATTCTGTTGACACGCAGAAGCAAGGCCAGCAGCATGCTACTGATAGACAGTGATGTTGCCAAGTGGGAACAGATTAAGTGGCAGTGTCATCCCAGGGCAGGATCCAGACTAAGTTATGACTAAGCACCACTGAAATCAATGAGACAAGTTAGTTATGTCCAACTTGTCCCATGGGTTGATGTGAGGAAGAATACTCAAAAGTAGTCCCCTTCAAATTAAAAGGTTCTTCAGTCATGTCAGCCACTAATGCTAATAAGACTTAGTCATGGCTAACTTAGTCTGGATCCTGCCCTTTTCCTTTAAATTCTTTACCACCATGATAGGGTGAATCTTGTGATATTGGTGACCTGCATTTCTTGCTTACCCCATTCTCTGTCTAACTTTAGCCCTGTAGGCTCTGAATTGGTCTGTGGCGGTGGGGTGGGGGCAGCAGGATCTTGTTTCCTCACTCACCGCAGACCCATTCACTAGTTTGTACCACAGGCCTCCATGAGCTAGTTACCTGCTTGGGCTTAGAAAGCGGGGTGGGGGCGGTTTGCTCTTCCCCCCCACTGTACACGTTGCTATCTTTCCCACCCAGAGTGCTACCGGGCCTGTGGGCGCTGTTCAGGCCCTGAAGATTCAAGCTGTCTGCGCTGTAAGAGAGGCTGGATGCTGCATGACCGAAAATGCATTGGTGAGCTTGTAGGACTAGGCCTGAAGAAATCCATGGTTGCTTAGCAACCTTTGAACAAGGATTAACCTTTTCAAGGCGCCATGCATTCTGGATCTAGGAACTGAGGTGGGAACAGCTGCTTGCTGTACCCATGGGTTGAAGAAAGCGTGTTCTTAATATGTGGGGAGGGTGGGGAAAGTGCTTTGGGCCATCACCAGGCCTGACCCCTCTCTCTGTCTCACACAGATATAGATGAATGTGGCACAGACATGGCGCACTGCCGCGCCAACCAGTTTTGCATCAACACAGAAGGTTCCTATGAGTGCCGAGGTAAGAGCTCGAAGCCTGAAAAGTGGGTGGCAAGAGTGCCACGCGTATTTCATTGCTGGGCTGTTTGGCAGTGTGTCTTGGAAGGGGGCAGCCACAGAGGCCTCCACACCCCTTGTGGGGGGCGGGTGCAAATCCTCTTTAGTCTGTCCCGGGTGGTGTGGTTGCTGCACTGCCGGCCTGTGCTGTGCTGGGCAGCCAAGCATGACTGTGACCTGCACCAGGTGGCCGGGCATGACCTCTGCTTTAGAGACAGAGTGGGGAAATAAATATGTGGGATGGAGATATGCTAAGCCGTGTGTCAAAATGTTTCTGCTAATGCATATTTGCATAAATATACCTGTTCTATATTCTTACATTCTTGTGAGTTCAGTTGCTATTTGTGCTCTCAGGAACCCACATGTTGAAAATACTGCATGGGGCTCCAAAAGCCTTTAGTCTCCAAAATTACCTAGGTGCAAGTCTTTGGCTGCCCAGAGGTGCATGTGTGCATTATTGGGGGAATGCATCCACATGTCATGATTTAGTGAGTCAGCCCCATTGGTATTCACTTAGACAGGTGACTCACAGAAGCTCCATGCCCTGGTTCTTTCTGGGGGCCACTCACTGGAGGAGAGCTGGTTTTCTGGTAGCAGGCATGAATGGCCCCATTGATTAAGTTGGGTCTGCCCTGGTTTGCATTGTGCAAGCACTGCAAGATATTCCCCTTAGGGCAGGGCAGACCCAACTCTGCAAATGTGAGGGCTGCTCAACTTCAGCCCTTCTGCAGATGTTGGCCTACAACTCCCATAATCCCTGGCTATTGGCCACTGTGGCTGGGGATTATGGGAGTTGTAGTAAAAAAAAACAGCTGGGGTAGCCTAAGTTGAGCAGGCCCGCCTTAGGGGATGGGGCCACTCTGGGAAGAGCACCTGCAGGCTTGCATACAGAAGGTTCCAAGTTCCCTCCCTGGCATCTCCAGGGTAGGGCTGAGACAGACTCCTGGCTGCAACCTTGGGGAAGCCACTGCCAGCCTGTGTAGACAATACTGAGCTAGATGGACTACTAGTCTAAGGCAGCTTCCTGTGTTCCTACTGCTTCATTGGGGTAGAAGGAATCTTTATCCTCCTCCCAAGGTATTCTGAGCACTGTACATGATTCTCTCCACCTCTATGTTATCCCCACAACAAACCTCTGAAGTAGGTTAGACTGAGAGATGGTGACTGGCCCAAAGTCACCCAGTGAGCATCATAACTGTGTTGGGATTTGAACTCAGTACTAGTGATTCTAAGTACCTTAATGCACACTCTTTTTATAAGCAGCAGTGGTAGGGGCAATGACAAAGGGCCATCTGGAGAGCTTTGCTTTTCACAGAACTTATTATACACGACACCCCCCCCCCCACACACACACAGAGTCATACTCCCCACCGCCACCATCAAATCATGGCATTTTTTGCCCACAAGAGGTCAGTCTTTGTACTTGTCCTTTAATCCTGCTTCTTCCTTTCTCTCCAGACTGTGCCAAGGCCTGCATTGGCTGCATGGGTGCTGGACCTTCCCGCTGCAAGAAATGCAACAAGGGTTATCGGCGTGATGGTGTCAAGTGTCTTGGTGAGTCCTGTCACCAAATAGTATTCTAGTAGCTACTACCTGTCTCGCCCTACACAATGATTTAGCCAGCAAAGCAGATTTCTAGCCCTATTCAGATGTTCAACATCTATACGATGTTGGGAAGAGAGGAACAGATCTGAACACAGGTGCAATTATTTACACATTGTGTTTAATTACAGTTATAGCAGTACACTTCCTGTTTGTACCATGCATTTGAGGTACCTGTGCCCAGGTTCACTTTTAAAATGAAGACAGATGCAGTCATACACACAAAAACATGTACAGACATCTAAACACTGATACAATGTAACATCTGAATAGGGCTTATGCTTTGTGTAGATTATGGAGGAAGCAGTTCTCTAAAGGCCAAACTACACATGCTGTTAAATTTGTCTTTACAGTACAGGCTTAATGTGAAAGTGGAGTGCATGTGATCTTTTTATATTCCAAAATTAACCATAGGCACCACCTTCCAGCCTAAGAGGGTGGTGTGCAGCAAGGGAGAAGCTAATACTTTCCTCTTCTACTATATTTGTGTTGAAATTGCCATCCCCCATGATGATTTGCCCTGAAACAGATATTTGTATAAAATCTTCACTTCAGGGGCAAATTACTACTGGGGGTGGGGTATACCTAAACTGCAAAAATAGTGTGCTGGGAAGTATTATTCCCCTTATCACATGCCGTAGTCCTGGGCTGGATTGGGGACCTCCACAGCTAGTTTTAAAATATAAGAGGATTTCTTCTGGTTGACTTTGGCGTTAAGCCCATCTTGCAAAGGTAGGTTTAATGTTATGTGTAATTTGGCTCTAATTCTGCTTTATTTTTCTTGTCAGCCCCAGTGGTCAGATAGCATTGGCTGCTTCCTTTTCCTTTCACTATTGGGAATTTCTGAATTGTTCCAGTCAATTCTTATTCTTCTCTTCCTCATTCCTGGGCTTCTGAATCCCTTTTCCCTTGGGAAGCTACCTGTGGGACTCTTGTTACTGAGATTTCCATTGTGAGTTTTAGGGATTTAGATTTACCTCATGGGATCCTGTTGCTTGTTCTCAAATTAGTTCTTGGTGAAGGAAGTGAGTCTGCTCCAGCCCTTCCTCTTGGCAGTTGTACAGCTCAGCTGAAGAGGATTCAGGTTATCAAGATCTAGAGGGTGCAGGAGTTGTGGAGAGGGACAGGAGGAGCTAGTTATAGCTAGACTGGAGGTAAAGGGACAATCTCTTGATAGCTTTCAATATAGAAGGATCAATAGCCTTCATGGCATTTGAGATGAGAGACAAAAACAGTGCACTTAAAGAAAAGGACCGTGGATACGGCCAGCTGGCTAAACAAAGCAAGTCACACACCCCTACCCCCATCATGAGTTGCTCAAGAGTAGGCTAGTGAACTGTGTTCTGTGGATGGTGTGAAGACACTGATCCCTCCTATATGAGTGAGTTGGGCCTAGAAAAAACATTTGCGGTTCCACAGTTTTATGGCTTACAACTATTCAGTATGACTCATACCTCCCTCATATGTCCCCCTCTCCAGACATGGATGAATGTGCTGGCGAAGCAGAGGAACCTGTCTGCACTGGAGCCAATGAGGCCTGTGAGAACACAGATGGCAGCTACCGGTGTGTTTGCACAGAGGGACATGTTCGCAAAGAGGGAATCTGTGTGGAAGACAAGCCTCCAGGTAAACCTCTCATCTCACCAGCATCGATGGCATATATGGGGGCGATCACCAAAAGCGGGTGGGCAGGAGGGCTCCAAAGAGCTTACCTTCCCCACAGATGATTGAGGGATTAGTGTTGGGGGGGGGGGCGCTCCACACACCCACATGAGCAGCCCTGCTCCATGAAGCACAGAGCAGGCTAAAGGGATCCGGGGTCAGAACTTGTTCTGGCCTCTGTGAATCCGACAATGCAACTCACGACACACGTGTTGCATTGAGGGTTTCCCCCAAGAGAAGGGTGCTCTAGGCACACGTCTCAGTGTGGTTGGGCTGGAAGCAGCCTGTGCTTGCACACAGGTATTTATTTATTTTATTTGAAATATTTCTATACCACCCAAAACATGTGTCTCTGGGAGTTTTACAATTAAAATCATTTAAATGTAAAGTAGCCATGGTGTAGCTGATCTAACCCAGCCTTTGTCTCAAAACAAGCCCATGTTAGGGGAAGAAAAATGCTGAATCATCCTCTCTCTTGCTTTCATCCACAAAGGCTATTTCTTTAATTTAAACTGTTCTTATAGTAGCTCAATCATTGTCACTACGCTCACTTTTTAACAGAGTTTAATTCCTCCCTGGTGTGGGAGAAATTCCAGGGAACTCTCCTTCTCTTTACTATTAGAAAAGTTCACAAAAACCTCCACATGCAAGCCTACATGAGAACACTTGGCAGTGTTGCTGGGCAATTAAAATTGAGACGTGTGTTGCACCAGAGCAAAACCCCTTTTTCCTGAGTTAGATATCCACTCAGAAGCAGGTAAAATATAAAGAACAAAAAGAGAAAAACTTTATTCAAATTACTACAGACTGCTTCAGTCTGAGGCTCTTTCAGCTTTTACAGGTGAAACTCGGAAAATTAGAATATCATGCAAAAGTCCATTAATTTCAGTAATGCAAATTAAAAGGTGAAACTGATATATGAGACAGACGCATGACATGCAAAGCGAGATAAGTCAAGCTTTAATTTGTTATAATTGTGATGATCATGGCGTACAGCTCATGAAAACCCCAAATCCACAATCTCAGAAAATTAGAATATTACATGGAACCAAGAAGACAAGGATTGAAGAATAGAACAATATCGGCCCTCTGAAAAGTATAAGCATGCATATGTATTCAGTACTTGGTTTGGGCCCCTTTTGCAGCAATTACTGCCTCAATGCGGCGTGGCATGGATGCTATCAGCCTGTGGCACTGATGAGGTGTTATGGAAGACCAGGATGCTTCATTAGCGGCCTTCAGCTCTTCTGCATTGTTTGGTCTCATGTCTCTCATCCTTCTCTTGGCAGTGCCCCATAGATTCTCTATGGGGTCAGGTCAGGCGAGTTTGCTGGCCAATCAAGCACAGTACACTGTATACTTTTCGGAGGTTCGATATTGTTCTATTCTACAATCCTTGTCTTCTTGGTTCCATGTAATATTCTAATTTTCTGAGATTGTGGATTTGGGGTTTTCATGAGCTGTACGCCATGATCATCACAATTATAACAAATTAAGGCTTGACTTATCTCGCTTTGCATGTAATGCATCTGTCTCATATATCAGTTTCACCTTTTAATTTGCATTACTGAAATTAATGGACTTTTGCACGATATTCTAATTTTCCGAGTTTCACCTGTAGTTACAGGTAAAAGAAACACTCAGTAGTTGCAAGAATACTTCAAAAAACACCTTTGGATGATATTGGGATGGCACACTTTAAAAATCATGGTTACCCAGTTGCGAGGATAATTCAAAAAGCACCCAGCTGCAAGGAACAGGAATATAGGAACCTTTTAAAGCACCTTTAAAGGTTACAGAGACTTTTGCAGTGCCCTGGATAGATAAGTGGGCACAGGTTCAGCATTCCTTAGTTTTTTACATAACAGATAAAACACAATAAAACAGTTGTAAGGATTTGCAAAGCACAAAAAGGAAAATAAGTTTCTGATGAGTACTAACTAGCAAACTGTTCCCTAGACTAAATCCCCTTTTCCTTGGAGACTCACCCCTCACATGATGACCTTCAAGTATCCTGCAATCCTGTCTCTCAAGGATCTGCAGTCCTTTTCAGTAGCCAACTCCATGGCTTCCCATCCTGTTGAAAGCACAGCCAGCCTCCAACTGAGAACAAAGAACCCCTTCTCTTCCTGCTGCAAGGCCCTCTAGGTCCACCCACTGTGTGCTGAGTGACTGATCCCTAGAGGTTACTGCCTGTCAGTCAAGACAGGGTTCACTTCCGGTTCACTCTTTAGGGGAGGGAGGGACTGTTCACCACACATGGGTAAGGGAGCACTCACTCCTTTACCCTTCATAGTGGGGCTAGGTGGCACTGCCTTGCTGGGATCAGGCCCAATCCTGATGTTTCTCATGTGCAGCCTAACCCGGGCTGGGTGTCCCTAGGTTAGGACCTAGGTACACCCTAGATTAGCCTAACCCAGGTTAGGCTGCACATGAGAACAACCTCACTCTCTTGCTGAGGAGCTTGGAGGCGTAGTGTCCCATGGAGTCGGACTCCAGAACCTGTCCTCTGCCTTGGAAACAGTTTTGTCAGTTTGGTCAGGGATGGCCAATTTCTGTATTCCTGAGAGAGATTCTATTTTCTGGGATCTGGATGTATATGTTTGCCACAGAAATTGAGTGTCAACAGTTGCCACAGAAATGAGTGCTCAGGTTCCACAATAACATCCTCGCCATCTACCAGCAGGGCCTTTGCATTTATGGCGCATACTCCCTCAGATGCAACAATATGTGTGTGATATGAATCCGTACATTTACATATGAGGTGCATTTTTAAAAGATAAAGAAGAAAGGGGTAACGTGGAATCCCTGCTATTTCTTACTGATTAAAACACGTTTCTTCTAAAACTGTGGGCCCAACTTTCTACCTTCGCTAAAAACATAGAAGGGCCTCCAGGGGCCAGATGACAAAATGACCCCAGGGCCAAACGCACTGTCTGTTGGCCATCTCTGCTCTGGTTCACAGCCTTATTCCTTGTCCCACAGATGCTCCTGAGAAAGGCTTCTTTGATGACATCACCGACGACGAGGTGGTTGTGCTGCAGCAGATGTTCTTTGGCGCTATCATCTGTGCCTTGGCCACACTAGCTGCCAAGGGAGACATGGTCTTCACTGCCATCTTCATTGGCGCCGTGGCGGCTATGGCTGGTTACTGGCTGTCCGAGCGCAGTGATCGGGTGCTTGATGGCTTTATCAAAGGCAGATAGTGCTTGGCCAAGTGAATGTTCCCTCCTGCTTCCTGCCTCAGAGAGCCAGCTGGCAGGCAGAAAATCCTTGCCCCCACCCTCTGCCCCAGCAGGTCTTTTAAATCCAGAGGAAGGAGGTGGAAAGGCAATCCCTATCCAGTCTGGGCTGGTGGAAACCTCAACCCAGCATGCTGTGAAAGTAGAAATGGTACAGGGGGATACATTTCTAACATGCTCTGCAGTTCTACTAGTGGCTGAGAGGAAGGTGCTTGGCAGGAATTAGCGTGGAGCCAGTGCCCCTTTGCGGTGCTAGAGGTCTTGTCTGGGTCACCATCAGTGGGCCTGCAGAACAGGCACCTGTTACTCTCTCACTAGCCTGGCCCTCCATGCATGTGGGTGGATGTCAACTGGGCTCCTGTCTGGAAGTCTGAGTCTCCCATACCGGTCCATTAACACTGACCAGGAAAAGATTGGGTCTCTGCAGAAGAAACCTGAGATGGGTGGGCATGGGATTGCTCCCCGCTGGCTCTTTGAAGGGCTCTCCCCTTGGCTGAGAGCCAGTCTACACATTATGCAGAAGGTGGTGCTAGGCCAGAGTCACAGAATTCTGGACTGTGCCACCACTGGCAGATGGGGGCTCATAACCTTTGAATGATCTCCCACATATAAAAATATTCAGTAAACCAACACCATCAGATAGAATGGTTTGGGGTGGAGCCCTCTCTCTGTGAGGTTCATGCATGCAGGGAGGGGTTTTCTGTTGTTCGTTGTGTGCGGGAGCATCCTGAAATTTGACAGATACCCCCGTGGTCCGAAGAGGTACAGTCCCAGAATTCTGCCACCTTGTTCTGCATAATGTGTAGAACAGCTCTGAGGCTGCCAGTGGCAGTGTGTGAGGCAGAGGAAGCTTGAGTGGCCTGCATGTCCATCCTTGCCCCTTTGCATCTGTTAAACTCACAGCACTGTTTGTCCATCCATATCTCAGGAAAATTAAAGGTCTCTGTACACATCCCGTGTCGTTCTGGCTGTCTGTATCGTGTGCTAATTGCATCTGTTCTGTCAAGGCGTTCTGACTAGTCGTGTGCATGGAACCATCGCCTGCTGGTTCAAAGGTGGGGGGGGGGATATGTTTAAGGATGGAGGAGGGTGGTCTTACCCCTCCTGCTGCATTTCCCCTGCTGGCGCTGTCTTTGAAAATGGTCCAGCAGGGTGGCAGTGTACCTCGTTGCCGCCCTGGTGCCTCCTCAGACCAGAAGTAACTGGTGCACATGTGCATGTCACGCTCAGTCGCATGCACGTCGCAGAGCACTTCCGGTCCAAAGAGGCTCTGGGGAGCAGGGGTGTGACTATAATAGGGCAAGGGGAGACAGTTGTCAGGGGGCCCACTGCCTGGGGGGGCCCTCCAGAGGCAAGTCACATGACTGACTCCCCCAGCCGCGCACCCGCCCAGGCTTCCTTCAGTTGTATTCATCCTCCGAAATGGATGTGAGTGTTAAAACCTGGAGCTACCAGAACAGCAGGTCTTTCTCTAGTACCTTTAAATGACTTGTATTGTCCACAATTTATATAACCTTTAAAAAAAAATTAAGATGATGTTCTATTGTGGCACATAGATAGATAGATAGATAGATAAATTCTACTATGCTTTTTGTTACCACTATTCAGCCTCATTTAAGATTTCTTTACTTCATGAGCTGAGCTTCAGTGAGGGTGTGCTGCCACCCTGCTGGACAACTTTCAAAGACAGCGCCAGCAGGGAGAATGCGGCGGGAGGGGAAAGAGCACCCTCCCCCATCCTTAAATATATCCCCCTTACCTTTGAACCAGCGGAATAGCTGGACTTTCGAAACAGTTTGGAGGTCCATAAAGGTCCTCCGAACCGGTTCTGTGGACATCCCTAGTTCTGACTTGGGTTCAGATCCTGGGGCCAAATATCTTTTGGTGCTTTAAAAAAAAAAGCCTTTCCGTGAAATTTCTGTGCTGTGTTTTATAATCTTCTCTCTCTCACACACGCACAGTACTCAAATCTTCTCCAACTCATGAATAGTGGGAAGTGATTTTTGGCATTTTCCATCAGGAGGAAACTGAAGGGGCAGACTTTATCTCTCCTCCTGGACTTTGGAGTTCAGCTGGCAAACCGTGGGAAGGATGAAAAGCCCCTGCTTTACTCCCCTTCCCTTGCTTTCAATACCAGAGAATTGTCTCTCCTGTGCCTCCCTTGTTAGGTGAGATGAGGTGTGCCTGAAAGGAGAGGGGTTGATTAAAGGGGATCCTCTGTGATGTTCCCCAGAGTAGTGGGGCAGACATGGCAGCAGAGAAAGCAAAAGACCCACAAGCTGCTTTGAGGCAAGTGCAGAACTGCAACCTCTCTGCCTCTACCCCTTTCATGGAGGACTAAACTTTACCATATTTTAAATATGCGCTGTGTGAGTGTTTAAATTAAACAACATCCACAGTAGAGACCTCACTGAGATTGCAGCACATGCAGAGGGGCCATTTAACCCTTTCCTCTCATGCCATAGACCTAGTGAAAATGCCCCCATACTCCAAAGCTGCTGTTCGCCTCAGGAGGGAGACTCCCATTAGCACCAATGGGCTTCTCCCTTCCAATGTGGTTTCAGGAGAGGTGTTTGTATAAGGGCTGTAGCTTGAGGGAAGAGAGTTAAATATCCTCTCCCATGTGCCACAATCCCATCATGTTTGGGTCCCTCCCATACAGCTACTGTTTTAAGTTAAAGAGATGATGGCCTGTCACTTGCTAACAATGTAGCTGGAGATTTTGGCACCATCCATCCAGAAGAAGCAAGTTCACCACATTAATCCCTGGAAGTGCAACTATATGGTCTTGTTGAAAGCTCCTCCCTCCTCTCTAGTCAATTAACAGATTATGTACTCTTCAGAAGTACTGTCATTCCCTAACTCAGTCACATAACTGGAGTCATTCTCCAAATGTTGATCTTGTTTCCAATACCTCTCCCTATTTCCTCTAATGGCAGGACCCATCACCCAGTATTCTTTGGTTTCCATGGCTACTGCAGCCATTCCCAGAGTTCTTTGCTTCTGAAGTCAAGAGCTAATATAGTGTGGCAGTCTGGTTTTTTGGATTTCCCCCCACCATCCCTCCAAACACGCATTCCCTGCATGAAATAAAATAAATAAATAAATAGTTTAGAATTGTACTTCATCCATAAACCATTGAAAGAGTAGGAAATTTCATGTTGACTGTGAGTGTACCACAATTCTTCAAAATGTCAAAGTTGTTAGGATGATGAATGAATCAGAAACATTGTTGCATTGAAAATGATTTAAGCATATATGATGATGTAATAACAATTTGGTTTTCTAAGAAGAGTGGTATGGATGGAGCCACTGTTCCTGTGGCTGCAGTAGTTTGCAAGGGAAGGCAAGCTGGCCCGTGTGCACTCTTAACGCTTGAGAATCTATGCTTGGAATAGGACTTGACATGAAATTTGGGCAGGAAGCTAGATTGCATAGACCAGCTTGAACTACAGCAGCGCAGGCTGTCAACTGTGCCACTGCAGTGAGGAGCAGATGCTTCGCCTGCCAAAACAGCACCTCTCACTCCTGCCATTATTCATAGTACAGTTTGTATTGCCTTTCACGCAGGACTGTATGTGGTCTGAGCTTTAAAAATAAGGAAAGAAATAAAAATAGCACCTTATCAAGCTGAATTCTGTGGTCTGTAAATTATACAAATTTGCAACACAGTGCTGCCTTCTACATACTGTATTCTGTCTCTGCTAATCATGGGGCAGAACAAGGAATGATTCTGGGTTCAGAAAGATTATTCATAACTAGCTGACCTGGTGCAGAGCACCTGCGCCCCTAGTCCTCCCTCCTTTCAGCCCCTTCCCAGTCTGCTTTCCCTTCCCTTCCCTCCCCATCCGCCGGCCGGCCTGGCCACGGGCACTTTCCCTCTCTGCCCAGCAGCGGCATACCCGTGGCTATCTGGCAGCTGCTTGTGAACTCTCGTGAGAGCTGCCACGCATGGGATTAGCCACAGGTATGCCTTAGAGAATTAAATACATAGATAGATGATACCCCCACTCCATCTTCTGAGATTTCATTAGGTGCCGCCCACACAGTTCCAAGTCCATCTTCTTAACACTGATGTTTAAAAAGAAAAAGGCTGAGATCCCCTTGAGATGTGGGCTATTCCATCATGAACACTGGTTTTTAAGGAGAACTTGTGCAGTGTCCAGATGATAATGGCTGACATCCAGACTATGACCAGTCCCACTGAAATCAATGGGCCAAGTGAATTGTGACTCTAACTCAGGGATGTCAAACTGATCCTCCAGCTCCCATCATCCCCAGTCAGAGTGGCCGGTAGCCAGGGATGATGGGAGTTGTAGGCAGAAGGGCTTGTTTGACACCCTTGCTCTAACTTGTCCAATTAAATCCAGTGGCTGACATATTGTGCAAAGCTACATCACCCAAGTAACATTGTATGCGCACAAGCTGTTCAAATTGTGCAAATGCAAAAAATTGTGCAGTTACTATTTCCAGTGGGTGCCCTATGGAGTGCAGCTGCCCCAGTGCACAACCACACTGATGCTGTTTACACAAATGCAACAGTGTGGGCAGGGCTGCTACCGTCCATGTTACATTGTTTAGTATAGGAGCGACTGTACACAGATTATATGTGTGTTGAACATAAAGGAAATAGGGCTGTGGTGTTACATTCATCACATGATGTCATGCTAGATCTTACCAGTAAAGGGAGGAAAAAACATATGGGGCAGCAGCAGTTGCATGTCTCTGGCAACACCTAGTTCTACCTTAAGCAGCTTAGCTTTCTTATTGCTTAGGCTGTGCTATCCCATGAAGTATAACTTATTTACAGACAGGAGCATCAAAGTAAAGCAGGAGTCATGGCTGAAAGGAGTCACTAAAGACCAGCAATCACATCTCCCCAGGGCAGGAACCAAGGGTTTTCTGGGGAATGAAAAACAAACAGGAATGAGGGGCATTTTAGCCTACTTTCCAGTAGGCTTATGAGATCACCCGGCATTCTGTGTGTGCCCCATTCTCCCCGCCTGCCCCGCATCAACTTTGCAATACCTGGATCAATATGAACCAAATTGGGTACGGTTGTTGGGACACCTCAACGGCATAGTTTGTGATGACATCATCCACTCCAATTCAAGATGGCGGACACGTGAACATTTAAGGTGCAAGTGGGCTAGTTTGTGAACCACCTAACCAATTTGAACCAATTGATTCCAGATGGCAGACATGTGAACATCTGAGTTGCAAGTGGGAACCAATTAGGATTTTGGACCAGATTTGTGTTGGAAGTGAAGGACTTTGCTCTGTCTCTTGTCTCAAAGACAGTGGAGGACAGACTAGTGAGTCAGAGGGCTAGAGGGTCAAGACATTGGTCATCCCTTCTCTACTGCTCTGACACTATCCCTTTGGAATGTAGATTGCTACTCTCAGGGACACTTCCTTCCTTCCAGCCACTTCCTTCCTCTCCCTTCTTCTTCCTTTCCTTCTACCTTGCAAGATGCAAGCTCCTCTCTCCCTGCACCATGTGTGCAGAGATGCAGAATCCATCTGCATCCAGCTAGATAGATAGATAGATTAGAGATTCTATCTCCTCACTTTCCTATCTAGAATGGACTTCTCTAATAAATACTATTTATATTGACTTGAACCTATGAACTGGCTCCAAGTTACTTTACTCTCAGCATACACACATGTCTAACTAAATTCCACTGTGTTGTGCCTCTGTGCACTCTGCTATAATGAAAAAGGGTTTCTCTTACCAGAGAGAATTCCCAACAATTTGGTACAGTTGTTGGGACACATAGGGACACCTCAAACATATAGTCTGTGGTGATGGCATCCACCCCAATTCAAGATGGCAAAGGCATAAATGTGTGAGGTACAAGTAGGCTAACTTGTGAACTGCCTAACCAATTTGGACCAAATTTAGTCCAGTCGTAAAGATAGTGAAAGGAAAGTAGGCAGATTCATTTTTACTCAAACAACTTTTTTTTAATGGAAAGGTTTCTGAGCCTTGAACAGTTGCATGATCTGAAATAACTCATCAGGCACAAAGATGCAGTGATGGGGAAAGCTTCATCTGTTGAATGCCTGACTAAGAGACAGCTGTCCAACACATGGGATCCCTGTTGGAAAAGTTGCAACCCTCGCTAAAAGCACTGTTGAAAGAGAGTCAGTGCAGCATAGTAGTTAGGCTGAGCGCTGTCTGGGACTGGGGACCTACTTTCAAATCCCCATCCAGCCCAGAAACTCACTGGGAGACCTTGGGCCAGATGCTATATCTCAACCTAACCCTCAAACCCCCCAAGATTGTTGTGAGAACAAAAGGGAAGAACTATATATGCTTACCTGAGCTTCTTGGAGAAAGAACAAGATAGACACGTTTTGATAATGTCTTAGTTTGGATTGCAAAAAACTCCCACTCCCCACAGAGATTGAGAATCCATGATTGAACAAGACCTTCATGTTCTGTGCAGTGTTTTTGAGGATTTCATAATCATAATCAACAGCAAGACCAATAAGGATTATGTCGTTTGCAGACTAGTCTGTACCAAGAGTGTGTTTTGAGAACTCAAGGTTAAACAAAACCTTCATAAACTGCGCAGTGTTTTTGAAGATCTCATAATCTCAGCCAATAGCAAGACTGACAAGGATAGTTTACATTTGCAGGCTTGTAAATACCTTAAGTGGTGCAGTGGGGAAATGACTGACTAACAAGCAGAAGGTTATTGGTTTGAATTCCTGCTGGTACTATATTGGGCAGCAGCGATATAGGAAGAAAGGCATCATCTCATATTGTGCAGAAGGAGACAATGGTAAAATCTCTCCTGTACTCTACCAAAGAAAACCACAGGGCTCTGTGTACGCCAGGAGTCAAGATCGACTTGATGGCACACTTTACCTTTACCTTTAAATACTTTACAGAGATAAGAGAGTTCAAAATAGTTGGCAGGTAAATAGACAATAGCCCTATTCATACAATATGTTGTGCATACAGATTTCTGGACACAAGTACATGTTTTTGTGTGAATGACTGCACATGCGTTCATTTTAAAAGTTAACCTGGGTACAGCCCCTCTCAAATGCAGGGTAAAGATAGGATGTGTACTATCCTAACAATTTGTTATGGGGCGGCTAACAAAGTTTATTAATTATTACCACCACCACCATCATCATTATTATTATTACTCTGTACCTGTTGAATGTGTGAATTATGTGCCCATACAGACAGATCTGTATGTGCAGATGTTGGGCCACATGTTTAGTGGCTGTAGGGCAACAGAAGAAGGGCTGTGGATCTCCTGGGAGCGTTCAGTGTTCCTATGCTGAAGGCTTCTTGTGCAGTGGTGGGAGAGTGGGGCAGCAATTTTCATGTCTCTTCCCTTGCTGCAAATGCCCTTTCCAAAATCTGTTTCTGAGGGTCACACAACCCTCAGGAACGTAGTGATACAAATGGAGAGGGCTTTTGGAGGTTGGGGAGAGACACAAACATTGCTCTCCTTTCCATACTTGGTCCATTGAACAAGAGAAGCTCTTCTTTCCTTGCTGTACAGCTGCGGAACGTGTGGGCCAGTATATTCAAGCACAGTCCTTTGACCTTTGCTGTGAACCTTCTCCCCCACTGAAATTTATTTGCACACACACCCCATACTGGAGCCTGAAATAGCATCCCTGCTTTTCCAAGGGAGGCAGCCTCTTCTTGACCAACACCCAGATTCCACAACAAGAAACCACCCTTTGGAATTCTCCTCCAGGGTCATTTGTAGTATTAGCACTCTTCACTCTCTCCAGACAAGAGCAGTGGCAAAAGAGTTGTAAGGCACAACTCTTCCACCCAGGAAAAGATGCCAGTCTTGCAGCCGGATCTGCAAGAAAGGTGCAAAAGCTGCCTAAAGTAATGGTGGTTTCACTAGGAGGAGGGGTTGCCTCCATGAATAAATTGTCTACACCTTCTTAGGTAGGCCTGCATTCTGCTTTGTGAATTGTGACAACAAAGCAGCAATCCTACGTATACTTGCTTCAGAATACTCTCCACTGAACCCAGTGGCTGACATGATGTGCAGTGATATGCAGCTGTTGTGTACTGCATCAGGGTTGCTGTGGACTTGGAAAGCAGCCCCGACACTGTAAAGCAGGGATAGGCAACCTTGGCTCTCCAGCTGCTGTTGAACTAAAACTCCCATTATCTCTAGCTACATTGTGGCTAGGGATGATGGGAGTAGTAGTTCATCAACAGCTGGAAAGCAGAGGTTACCTGCCTCTGCTAGTGAGAACTGGCCGTTGCACAAGCAGCACTACCTTGGTTTCTCCCATTCACAACAATGGGAGAAACTGTGGTAGCATTCCTTGTGCTGCAGCCCATTCTCTACAGCACTGGGACTGCCTTATGAGTCCAACAGCAGTCCCGATGCATGTGCAGCAGCTCCATATTGCTGCACATCATGTCAGCCAGTGGGTTTCGCTTCCAAGCATACATGTACAGAATCATGCTATAAGTCTGCAATCCTAAGCAGTCAGCAGGAATAAAGTCCCATTGGATTCAGTGTGTCTCGAGTGCTATTCAGACATTATGTTATGTGTGTACAGAGATCTGTACAAGTGTACATAGTTTTGGGCCGGTTTAGACAATATTTGGTCTGCCAGCTATTGCCCACGTGATGCACATGCTCAATGAACATGCACATTCCCTGCCCCCAGTGTGCTGGGGCACCTTTCCCTAATCACATGGTGGTGGGGTTTGGTTTGCTTACAAATACAAAAACAATGAATATTTATATACCGCTTTTCAACAGAAGTTCCCAAAGTGGTTTACATAGATATAAACAAACAAACAACATGGCTCCCTATCCCCAAAGGGCTCACAATCTAAAAAAGAAACAGAAGATAGACACCAGCAACAGCCACTGGAGGGATGCTGTGCTGGGGATGGATAGAGCCAGTTGCTCTCCCCTTGCTAAATAAAGAGAATCACCACTTGTAAAAGGTGCCTCTTTGTTCAGTTAGCAAGGGGCCCTGTCTAAACAAGTCTAAACCTACACAGGCTACAAATGCTGGTTTAAACTAGCATTTGTAGTGCTAATCTTCAGGGGCAGATCACCGCACAGGGAATAGAAGCAATTGCCTACGGCAGTAAATCTTGGGGAGCAGCAAATATTGTAGGGAAGGGAAAGTTAATTAAAGAAAAAAAAAACTTTTAAAACTCCCACTGTGCAGCAGCGGCGCAGTGGGGATGGTGGCGAGAGCTCCACCCACCTCCCAAACCATGATAGTTGAGGTCAGTCACTGGGCCAGTCACTTCTCTCTCAGCCTAACCTACCTCACAGGGTTGTTGTGGAGAGAAACCTAAGTATGTAGTACACTGCTCTGGGCTCCTTGGAGGAAGAGCGGGATATAAATGTAAAAACAACAACAACAACACCTTGCTTCCAAATGACCCAGATCGGGTTGGTTTCGGCCCATTTTGGCCTCTGCACATGTGTGAGTGTGCAAAGAGGCCTGAAATCGGCCCGATCTGGGTCATTTGGAAGGAAGGCGGGCCCATGTGAGGAGGTCTTTCACTGGCAGCATCTGACCTCAACTGTCATGGTTTGGGAGGTGGGTGGGCCGAGCTCTCCCTGCTGTGCCGCCACACAGCAGTGGTCTTAAATGTGTGTGTTTTTGGTTTGTTTTTTTAAACAGATTTCTCCTCCCCGCCCAGCCCTTTACTTGTAAAGTGGAACTCTTGCCCCTGGGACGATAAATCTTTGGCTGCCTATGGGCAGAACAAAGTTTAATCCGCCCCTGCTTAGGTGGGCTGCATCAATAGCACTAACCCCCTACTCTAATGTGGTAACAAAACAAGAAAAAATGGGCTTCATCATGCAAGCTGGGGCCAAGGGGTGGCTCCAGGGCCTGAAAAAGATTCCTGGATTAAAGCACTGTCACAGTACAATTCAGGGGTGGCCAACCTGAGACTCCCCAGCTACTTTTGAACTACAATTCCCATCATTCCTGGCTATTGACCATCGTGGCTGAGGGGTGATGGGAGTTGTAATCCAACAACAGCTGGAGAGCCTCAGATTGTCACCATAACAACATAAACACAGTTTTCTGTCCCACAAACCTCTCAATACACTTCCTAAAGCTCAGTCAAGGAAATGCAGCCTCATTGCAGGGATGCCACCACCTATAGATTTTAGGACCCCACCCTGAACGTATTCAGCCTTACCCAGCAGCAGTAACAACTGTGCAGGCAACCAAACATGCCTCTGTTGGCCTTCTGCTTAAGAACCAAGGGGCACCATAGTGGTGGTGGTGCAGCAGCGGTAGCGAGATCACCACCAGAACAGAGCCCCTCCAACAAGAAACCTTGAGGGAAGTCCTGCATTTCCAACCCAAACACTCTCTCTCTTGTTAAGATAATAAAATACAGATATATTTCCCTGCTAACTGAGCAAAGAGGCACCTTTTACAAGTGGTGATTCTCTATTTAGCAGGGGGAGAGCAACTGGCCCTATCCATCCCCAGCACAACATCCCTCCAGTGGCTGTTGCTGGTGTCTATCTTGCTTTTTTAGATTGTGAGCCCTTTGGGTCAGGGAGCAATTTTTTATTTGATTTGATTGATTAGGAACATAGGAAGCTGCCATATACACAGAGTCAGACCAACTGGTCCATCTAGCTCAGTATTGTCTTCACAGACTGGCAGCAGCTTCTCCAAGCTTGCAGGCAGGAATCTCACTCAACCTTATCTTGGAGATGCCAGGGAGGGAACTTGAAACCTTCTGCTCTTCCCAGAGCGGCTTCATCCCCTGAGGGGAATCTCTTGCAGTGCTCACACGTCGAGTCTCCCATTCATATGCAACCAGGGCAGACCCTGCTTAGCTCAGGGGACAAGTCATGCTTGCTACCACAAAACCAGCTCTCCTCTTGATTGATTGATTGTATCTATGTAAACCACTTTGGGAGCTTCTGTTGAAAAGCAGTATATAAATATCCGTCGTATTCGTATATTGTTATTTGTTCTGAGCTCTTGGGTTAAGAGCAGGAGAAAGAAATCTGACTCCATAAAATAACCAACTGCTATCTTCCCTGCTGAGAGCTAGGTTTAATACCCACCTCACCACCTGCTTTCCCCGAGGCTTCTCTTTTCTTTTCCATCATGTAAGCTCATCTGCCTGGCTGCTGGAACAGAATGTAGTGTTTGCATCACATGACACTCCCAGTGCTTGGAAACCGCCAATAGGGTGAATCAAGAAGCTGCGATTCCGAGACCCCGCCTCCCAGTGGGAAAGGGAGGAGGGGATCCCCATTTCAGTGCTGCGCATTGCCAAAGGCTTCCACTGGGCTTCTAAAATGGCTGGATTAGACTCAGCGCGGTCTGAGCACCTGTTCAGATGTACAGCAACTATGCAGCATGGATTTATTCCCTTGCTATCTCTTATGACTCAAATTGTCTCCCTGAACAGCTTTGTGGCGCTGCCACCTCTCTCTCCTCCCCTCAATGTCCTCCTCCATCCCACACGAAACTGCCTTATACCGAGTCAGACTGCTAGTCCATCTAGCTCAGTATTTTCTACACTGACTGGCAGCAGCTCTCTCTCTCTAGGGTTTCAGTCTTTCCCAGCTCTACCAGGGATTGAATTTGAGACCTTTTGCATGCAAAGCAGGTGCTCCATCACTACAACGTGGTCGCTCAAATAGCCCTACACATCACCTCTTCTGAAAAGCTTGGACTTAATTCCTTAGTCCCAGTCCATTCCTAAATTAAATGAAAATTAGCTGCATATTTAATTTTATTTATATACTGCCCCTTCAAAAATGGCTGAGGACAGTTCACAATAAAAAAATAAAACCATGTCATACACCTGCAGGCATCTGATTGCATTCATCTTTCATTATGTTTGCTTCTCACCTACCCCATACCATAATTTAGATTGTAGGGACTTGGAGGTAATGGCCTGATTTTGCCTATGTTACTTTGCAAAAATCAGTTGTTGAGACTATATGTATATGACAAGAATGATTGATTAAAATGCATTGCAAACTTTATTTGGGGACATGCATTTTTTTGCAGAAATTTGGAATGTTTATGTATTATATTTTTATACCATATTTTGATACCTAGAGATATGTACATCTCTAGGTTAAAAACAGGGAGATGTAAGGAGATGACACAGAAAACCCGAAAGAAAACCTGGAAAACCTGAATGGTACATATTTAAGCCTAGAAGAAAAGTTGGGAGTGTGTGCAAATATGTTTTTTGAGAAAACCTGTTAATATCCAGACACAACAGGGAGTGGTGTAGGATCCATGAAATACCGGCTGACATGATGAGGAAAATTACACAAAGTAGTCCCATTGAAAAGTTAGGCATTCCTTTCAATTTCAGTGGGACTACTCTGAGCAATTTTCTTCATGTCAGCCTACATGTCTAGAAAGATTGTAGAATCTCCTTTCTTGTAGAGGTTTTGATGAAAAAGCTGGTCAGGCATCTATTGGGGATTTGGTATAAGATGTCTCATTTCAAAGTGAGATGTTAAGACTAGAACTGTGATTCCCAAACTGTGTGCTGAGAGGCATGCTGATGGTCTGCAAAAGGGACTTAAGTGCAACTTGAAAACTTAAGCCATCATGTTGGACGTGTCCACCCGCAAACAACCCGCCCAGCTGCCTGCCTGCCCACCCCCATGCACATTGGAGGAAGGAGGCTCCATTCAGCATTTATCCTCATCACCTTTTCTGTCCATATATGCCTGGGACATTGAGAGTTCCATCTCCACACACCTCCACTCTTCATTACAAGGGACAGATGATGAAGAAACCCCTCTGTTTCCCACTGGAGTTGCTAAGAACCAAACCTGAAGCCAAGGTGACATCCTCTGACAGGTTTATTTCTTTCTTTTTGGCACAAACAGACCATATGACATTCAACCCCTGTCCATCCACAGATCTGGACAGCTCCACTCTTTCTTTCCCCTATCATTGCAGGGGACAGATAGATACCAGGCAGTACAACTTGTGCTATTAGGAGACCCAGCCTGACAAGGTAGCAGCAGCACATCTCATCAACTTACGCTCCACCCTACAACAGGCCCTCCACCGCATCTCCAACACCAGACTGTTTTGAGTTTCAAGTCATTTCTGACAAGTTAGAATCTGAATTAAAAAACACCCCTGAAACAAAGAAACACCTATATTCAGAAACTGAAACAGAACTGGGATAGAATGCAAATATCATCGGCTTGCTTTCATTCAAGGAGTAGGAGTATGCTTGCAGAAATCTGAAATTTTAAAATCTCTAGGAATGAGAAGAGACACAGGGAGCAAAGAACAATATTGTATATATGGATACTCATATATGGTTATGAACAGAGGGCCATCATGAAAGAAGACAGGGAGCTCTGAAGGGCTTAAAAAACATCAAAGATGTGTGTAGGGGTCTTCTCTGTTTTTGATAACTGAGAAGAAATTAGATGCATGTATTCACACTTTCATGTATTCACAAATATGAGATCTAGAAACCTTTTTGGTGGTGTTGTTTTTTAAAGAAAAGATAAATGAAGAATAACATTTCTCAGGATGTAAACAAATCATCACATTTTCGGGATTATGGATTTTGAACCAGAAACCTCAACTCTGTGATTTGCCATATGAACTGCTGACACACAGACTCACATGAAGTTGCCTTACACTGCTTCAGACTACTGGTCCATCTAGCCCAATATTATCTGGTCTTACTGGCAGTGGCACTGTGTTACAGTCTCAGACATAAATCCTTTCTCCACTGTGCAACCTGAGATCCTTTCAGCTGGAGATGCCATGAAGGGTCGAACACGGGACTTCCTGCATGCAAAGCATGTGCTTTTCAACTGAACAACATCCATTTCCTATACCAGCAGCTGCACTTAGGACTCATCACTTCAGCAGTCCCTGAATATATGAAGCTGCCTTATACGGAGTCAGGCCATTGGTCCATCTAGCTCACTCCTCGGACGGGCATGGCTCTTCAGGTTTCAGGCAGGAGTCTTTCCCAACCCTACCTGGAGAGCCCAGGGACTGAACCTTAGACCTTCTGCATGCAGAGCAGGTACTCTACCACTGAACTACGGCCCCATCCCCAAAGTATCCCAGGGTAAATCAACCCTGTCCCATCTCAGCCTCATCTCTAAGGGTATCTTTTTATGATAGAGCACACAACTCACCATTACTAACAGCAGCTGTGGTGGGTTGAGCCTATTGTGCTGGAGGCTTTGGTGGGATAGTGCTGCCCCAGTCGAGATAGTGATGCTGCATCCATGCTGAAATGGGAAGGTTTCCAGATTTCTGTCTCTCCCTCCCATAGCCCAGAGGTGGCCAACAGAGATGCCTGCAGAATGTTGGGGGTGGGTGTTCTGGTGTTGCGGGCACTACCGCGCTTGGGGCTAGGTGAGTGGCTGGTGCTAAGCATGTGACTGGCACAGTGTGGATGGCTGAGACTATAGGAGGAGCCCAGCACCATATTCGGGGCCATTAAATCAACGGCTAGTACTGGGAATGGTTGGGGCAGAGGAAGCCCCATGGCTTGTCCAAAGGAAAACGGGACTCTTTCTGTCCCCACCCCTTTAAAAGGAGCCAGCTCCACAGCAGTCTCCTCCTCCTCCTACCCCGCAGCCGGCAACCATGCTGTTGCCTCCAGGGGCATAGGCAGGGTGGAACCACTGTCCAACCTCACAGTTCAATGGTGTCACTGGACAGGCTGCGGGAATCCACCTGCTTGCTGAGGGCCAGGAAACTCTTCCTGGCTTCACGCTCGGAGTTTGGAGCGCTGTTGGATGGGGCTGGAGGCAGTTCATCTGGCAGCATCTGGGACTGGTTGGGCAGCTCCTCGGGAGGCAGGCTCTCGGGTGAGGAAAGGCCGTGGCGCCAGGGGTTCCAGCTAATCTTGAGGGAGGCACGAGAGAAGGTGGTGTGGGAGAAGCTGTCAAAGGACGTGTCTGTTGGGGGCTCACTCACCAGGCCCCGGCTCTGGGTGGTCAGCTCACCCATGGAGCTGGCCCGCGCTAAGCTGTACAGGCAGTCAGGGTCACTGCTTCGGCGTGGCCGGGCCAGCAGGGGCTGAGCAGTGTGGGAGAGCGTGGAACAGTCCCCACGGAGTGACGAGCAGGAGTCCTGGCGGGCCAAGCGGGAAGGGAAGTGGAGGCTGGAGCGCAGGAAGATGGAGTCACGCACCAAGTGCTCGCGGAAGAGGGCTTCGTCGATGCTGCGGCTCAGGTTGATGGGGGAAGGAGGCCGGAACTCCAGCTCCGCCAGGGAGAGCACGGAATCCCGCTCAAAGCAGATGCTGGTGTAGGAGCGGCCCATGGCGGCAGCGGCTGCATTGGGGCACTTGGGGCTGTAGACAGGGCGCACCGGGGATGGGCTGGAACCCTGGCCCACAGCTGCCCGCAACTCGTTGCTGTCCTTGAGTGCCCAGAGGCGCCCGCTGCTAGGAGGGTTTCGGATCAGGTTCTTACTGATATCGTTGTTGGGGACTTTCTCGAGGATGCCTCCCGTCCAGTCGTAACAGTTGTTGGGGTACTCTGGCACCTCGGCCTTGCGGTAGGTACAGAAGTAGCGCATGAGCTTGACCCAGCAAGAGTGGTCAGAGCTTCCGCAACGCTGGCAAAGGGCCTGCCAGGCCAGGAAGAGCAGGGTGAGGGAGAGCACCAGCTCACCAATCCGGAACCAGAACTGCACAAACCACCAGCCCCAGGTGAAAACGTCTGGCTGGAATAACAGCCCCGAGAGCCACAGCACTCCATACAGCTGCAGCCCGCAGCATGGGAGGGCCAACCCACTGCTTGCCAGCAGCACCCATGCCCCACTCCACACGCCTGGTTCTGGGGTGCCCTCAGCCACCACATTGCGCCGTAGCCGCCAGTACACAAAGATAGTGGCCGGCAGGAGGCCAAAACCAGCACTGCAGGAAAGCGTGTGCAGCCCCACGGCCACTGATGGGTGCAGGGGGGGTGAAAATAAGTCAGCCCCTAGAAGGACGATGCTTTGCATAGACCCTAGGACAGCCAGCAAGGGCAGACTCTGAAACTTTGGCGGCAAGACCTGCAAGCGCGCCTGACGGAGGAGGCGAAGCAAGAGGACTGCGAAGGTGCTGAGCAGCAGAGGGAAGGGGGCCGTGTACAGCACCCTCACAGCACGGGTGGGAAGCCAGCCTCGTGAGCCATATGGGTCAACCAGAAAGAACGTGGCACGCAGTACCCCAAAGACCAGCAGCAGGGCACTGGCACCCATGACGCACAGGAGATGTGGCACATGCACAGCCAGAGAGCCCACCAGACAGGCCAAGCTCAGCAGGCTCAGCAGCAGGAAGAGCACGCCTGAACCATAGACATGGAGTGCCCAGGCAAAGTTCAGTGTTCGCTCAAGGTCCGCCCAGCGCAGCAAGGTCTGATTGGGCAACAGCTGGCTGCAGGCGCTACCAGGCCGTGAGCAGGGGGGATTGGAGGCCGGCAGGGTAGCGGGCAGACTAGGCTCTGGTCGGGCCAGCTGAGGATGTTGGAGGACTCTTTGAGTGGTTACTCGGATTAGGCCACGGCGTGGAGTAGCCAGAAGGCGGGCAGAAGTGGTTGTGCTGCTCTGCCCAGGAGGACGAGTCCCAACTGCATCTGTGAACAACAAAGAGGCACGTGGGTGGTCAGGACCAGGAAGAAAGTCCCAGGAAAGCGAAGAGTAAGGCTGTGTATAGGCCACATTTCTGCAGGAATGCAGAACAAGTACAGAACATCATATTGACACCGAATTTACTTTTTAAAAACAGGGTGTCAATGAGTTGGCCCGCTCCTGGTTAACCATGAACTCACTGCAGTTAATATTTTGCTATCCCACCAACAGAAAAAGGAGCAGGCTGTTAAGCTCATGCCATCAACTCCTAAAGGAAGCACCAATTGCCTGCTTTTATTGTTTGGAACTTTGTGTTGTTCTTCAGTATTTTTAAAATTGTAATCCACTTTTGAATGCCTTGGCAGAAAAGTGGCATATAAATGTAGCAAATGCATGAACAAACAAATACATGAGTAAATGAATACAGCTTTGAATGATTAAATATGAATACTAATTATTAGACAAACACATATATATGGGCCTCCCTCCCTCTCTGACATGAAACTTCCAGACCACAAAAGATAGAAAAATGCAGTTTCACAGGTAGGTTGCAGACCTTGCCAAGACTACCAGAAAAATGGAAAATCCCCCAAAATTGATTAATTTGCCAGAAAATGCGGAAAAACTCTCCTATTAGAAAAACACGAGGAATGATACCTCACAACAAACTTTGGCAGTTTTCTTGGGTACTTTTCAAGACAGAAAGTCTAGCCTTTCGATGAACTATGAAGCAATAAACAATATATTTTTCAGTTCACTGCATTTTGTCGGATTCCCACGAAAATTGCTCAAGAAAAAACACGAGATATAAATACATTTTTCTAAACACACACACTCTTCTGCACATCAACTAACAATGAAGGGAGAGTGCACGGTCATTTTATTTATTGTGCAGGAGGACTGCTTGCAAACGGCCAGCCTGTTTTACTAGTATTACATAAACACCGTTGTGGCTTCATCCAGTCTCTACATTTCCATTCAAATAAAAGCAGCCACACATTTACCTCCTTTCCTACTTCACTGAGCTGCATGTGGACAGTGCATCACGCAACCTCCGAAGCTACAGCTTCTGATAGCGGAGGTGAACCCAGTAAGGCTTGAACCTCTGCCGCCGCCTCATACTGACTCTGACCCTTGGTCCATCTGGCTCAGTACTGTCTACACGGTCAAGCAGCAGCTCCCCAGGGTTGCAGGCAGGGATCTTTCCCGGCCTTTCCATCTGCAGATCCCAGGGACTGCACTTGGTACTTTCTGCAGACAAGGCATATTGGACTGGAGGAAGGGTTCCATTCGGGGGTGGTGGTAGTAGTGACATTGGATATCAGGGCATTAAGGCAATGGGAATTTGGGGGATAGGATCTTGCAGCAGTGGGGCAAAAGGAAAAAACAGGCAAAAGGGCAAAAATACAATTCAAGGTGCTGGCGATTACCTTTAAAGCCCTAAACAGCTTGGGCTGTGGGTAACTTAGGGACTGCCTGCTTCCAGCTCAACCTCACCACCTGACTAGGTCAGCAGACCTAGTTCTGCTCCATGTGCTGAAAACGGCTGAGAGTCGCAGTGCAGTACCGTCCACACTGACTGGCAGTAGCTCTTCAGGGTTTCAGACAAGGGTATTTCCCAGCCCTACCTGGAGACACCAGAGACCACTGAACTACAGGCCCATCTCCAGAAGGCAGACGATTACTGCAGTGCCCAAGTGCATGCTTAATGTAACACGTAGTTTGTTCTCCGGACACAGAGGTCTATCCCAGACCTGATGCCCGAGATGCTTTAACTAGAAATGTCAGGGACTGAAGCGGAGACCTCCTGAATGCAATTCTAGTGCTCTCCCACTGAGCCATCTGGACTGGAGGGAGGAGAAGCAGGTGGTGGTTGCAGCGGCACTACACGAACATTTCTCCCCCTCCTGGAATTCTGGTTGGGGGTTAGACTAGCTACCAAAGGAAGAAACAGCTTCCGCCGCCATCTGCTTCAGGCTCTGCCAAACCAGCAGGTGCTTGACCTTGAGCCATTCATGACCCTTCTCCCCCTCACTGCCACACCACCTGGCAACATTTGGCAGGACTTGGAAAGCGCTTTGCATGCACAAAGGTCCTGTAACAGTTCATCATCATCATAACCTTGAAGGCGAGCTCAGGGCTGGCAAAGCAGGGAGGTGAAAGGTGAAGACTCAAGTAGAACTGGGGAAGGAAGACAAGGCCAGACCACTGCTGAGATAAGCTGGAAGATGCCGAGCTGGGCTTTGGAAGAGCAGCAGGTGGGGATCCACTCTTTCCACCCACGCAAGAAGAAAGTGAAAGATTCTTCAGGCCAGGCCAAATGTAAAGCATGTAGAGAAGCTCCAGCAGCCAGTCTGATTCTTAACCAAGAAGTAACATTCTGGGAGTTTTACAGAGTTATGTGGAGGCTGGTTGTGTTAATTCTGGGGAGGGGGGAAGTGCTGTTAAAGAAGCTCTAGTGTGAAGGGAACAAGCAGCAGATCTAGAATGGTAGGACTAGATACTTAGCACAGAATATCTCTATCCTATTTCTGAGGCTGGCAAGTCTGCTTGCAGACTATCAACAGCAGAAATGGTGTTTGGGTGGGTGGTATGTCTGCTACCAGGGCAGGAAAACACCTCTACTATAGACCGGTATCTCCTGTCCCTTGCAATGTGTGTTCGTAGGCACTGAACTACCTTTGCTGTCAAAATAATGTGGGTGGGTGGGTGCGTTGGTTGTGGAGGGCCTGGATCATCTGGGCCACAGGGAGAAGCTGTGACCTGCTGCACTCTTCCCCTGAGCCCAAGGCAAGAGAGGGAGGGAGGGAGAAGGAGAGGAGGTGAGAGGAAGGCAAATAGGGAGAGAGGAAGGTCAGCAGAGAGAAGACGCTATGCAGGGGAAGCTGGAGCAAGGCAAAACAAGAGACAGAAGGAAGGGAGACAAAAGGGGAAGAATCAAATTGCTTTTCTTTTCTCCATATTATTATTATTATTTGGCCTTTTCCCTTCCCTGACATTTCCTTCACGTGCAGGCTTGCACTTGTAGCATCCGATAACAGAAACAAGGACAAAAGAGTAAGTTTCCAGTCTCCATCGCTGCAGCAAACACCCTGGCTGAGCTCAGGAAAAAGCAGTCCCATTGAAATAAAAAAGGACAAGCTATTTTTAGTTTCAATGGAACTGCTTTGAATAATTTTTCACAGCATGTCAGTCCCTGAAAATAAACTGACAGTTCTGCTAAATGTATTGCAAGGATTCCAGAAGTTATGGGGTGCTAAGGTGGGAGTTTCCCCACAGATCTCAGTTCCTCCCACTGGATCCCAGAATTTCAGTCTTCACCCACCCTCCAAGAGTTCTGACCCTTCTTTATCAGCAGTCCCTCAAAAACTATTGTATATGAAATTCTAAATGTTGGTCTTAAAAAGGCCCAGCAACAAAAAAGAAAAAGGAAAAAAATACCACGCCAAAATGAAAGGGTGTGAACCAATGTGCACACTTTATTCAGGAGCATGGCATTCAGTATAAAGACAATACTGCAGCAAATGGATCAGTGGTCTGATTCAGTATATGGCATTTTCAGATAAGTTCATCCCAGCATTATAGTCTCCTCGTTGACACCTATACAGCTTGCCTTTGCAGAGACATTCAAAAGTGTCTACCACCAGAAAGGAGCAGTCTGGGTGAGTACTGCCAGTAAGGAGGGTGGGGCAGCCAGGCCTGGGTAGTTAGCGCTAATCAGGTTGAGAGATTATCCTGATTGAAAATGGCACCAAGCTCAATATAACCAGCACCCCCTGCTGCTGATGAAACAATCCAATTTGGGGCAGGACTGGGTCCCTCATATGACATCTTTGCTCCTCTCCAGCTCACCAAGATCCCTTTTGTGTTTCCAGAGCAGATTCCCAAAGGAGGTTCTAGATGGACTTTCTCCCTTGATATGCTATTGGGGCTTCCAAGTTTCTGTTCGGCATTGCAGGAAGGGAAGAGGATGCCCTGTTTGTCAAGCTCCTGAATTGACTAAATTGTGGAAATATAGGTAGGCTTCCCTATCAGCATCCTGCTCTTTCTTGGATACAGAGACTCCTTCATAAGCATTTTAATGTCCGTAG
Source organism: Hemicordylus capensis (assembly GCF_027244095.1). Classification (NCBI taxonomy): domain Eukaryota; kingdom Metazoa; phylum Chordata; class Lepidosauria; order Squamata; family Cordylidae; genus Hemicordylus; species Hemicordylus capensis. Next base: position 266,232,412 of record NC_069658.1, read on the forward strand.
AGCTGGTGACCAGGAATTTACACTCAGGAGTTATGCAACTGGTAACATGTAACTGGGAGGTCATTTAGACTAATTCTTTGCCCCAAAGCAGAAACATCCAGCATTTCTCCTCTCCATTATCAAGCTACACTGTCCTAGCCAATAACAAGTGAATACAGACCAGAGTCTGCAGAGTATATAGCTCCAGATAATTCAAACAAGCAAGTCAAGCAATACTATTAAGGCAGAACAAAGTGTATGTTTGCACCACTGTTCTGCAGGCTGCAGAATGTGGTACTGGTTGCAGAATTCAACTTCCTGAGATTATCTGCTTTAATTTTGTTTCCCCAAGTCTAACTCTTATGATTGCCAAGATATTCTGAAAGTGTGCAGGTGATGCCTGGTGAAAGCTCAGGTGCTGGAGGAATTGCCAAATAAGATTTCCTGAAATGGATGGCACTATAGCTCAGTGGAAGCATACCTACTTTGCATGCAGAAGGCCTCAGATTCAATCCCTGGCATCTCCAGGTAGAGCTGGGGGAAACTCCTGAATCTCTGAAAAGCTGCTGCCAGTCAAGGTTGACAATACTGAGCTAGATGGACCAATGGTCTGACTCAGCATAAGGCAGCTTCCTATGTACTTGTTCCTTCTAAGAATAAATTGTACAAAAAAATTTACAAAGTAAGGCATACATATTTGGAAGAGTGGCAGCTTTAAAATCTGATTTGAATCTAAAGACCAATAGAAATACAATTCACTTCCTTCAATTGTACTCCCAGTATATTATTTATATAACTCCACCTATGCATGTGGTGCTTTGCAATGTAACATATGTGAAAAAGACAGGTCCCTCCCCTGAGGAGATTACAATCTAAATTTCAACACTAAAGGGAGACAACAGCGGAAGGGGGAAAGGAAAAGGACAGACATGAGAGCAAGTGCAATTATACACATGTGCAGGCCACCCAAAGCCTGTTTACTCAAAAGCAAGTCCAACTGAGTTCAGTGGGGCTTACTCCCAAGTGAGCATGCATAGGAATGCAGCTTTAGGCTATGTTTCAGCTGGGAGTAAGTACGAAAGGGTTAAACCAAAGGCTTCAGCCGAGTCCAGCTATAATGAAATCTACCTTGTCAATGGGAAGCCAATACAGTTGCTTGTTTCTCCTGATGCCTTACTCATTAGGGCTCAGTGTGAAAAAGCGGACTCCAGGCAAAAAATATGTACAGTACATGCACTGTACAAGGATGAATAACAATAAATCAATTGATGATTCACCAGGTGTGCCAATTCAACAGCTGCTTTCTCAAAGGGGGGCGGGGCAGGAATGACTGTCATTATGAGGAAAATTACTCAAAGTAATCCCTCTTTCAATGGGACTGCTTTGAGTAATTTTCCTAATCTTGTCAGCCATCCACAGTAAGACCTAATACCAAAGAAATTCATATGGCAATAAAGTAATAGCTCTCATTTTCTCATATTGATTTATTGATTAAGTGCTGTCAAGTCAATGTCAACTCTTAGTGACCACATAGATAGATTCTCTCCAAGATGATCTGTCTACAACTTGGCCTTTAAGGTCTCTCAGTGGTGCCTGCCGTAATCGAGTCCATCCACCTTGCTGCTGGCTGTCCTCTTCTTCTCTTTCTTTCAACTTTTCCCAGCTTCTCAAGGGAGCTGGATCTTCACATAATGTGTCTGAAGTATGATAGTTTGAGCCTGGACATTTGTGCCTCGAGTGGAAATTCTGGATCGATTTGTTCTATGATCCATTTGTTCATTTGTTTGTTTTCCTGGCTGTCCATGGTATCCTCAAAAGTCTTCTCTAGCACCAAAGTTCAAAAGTGTCAATGCTTTTTCTATCTTGCTTCTTCTAAGTCCAGCTATTGCATCCATAGAGTGTCACGGGGAAAACCATGGTCTGAACTATTCTAATCTTTGTAGGTGCAGACACGTCACGGCATCTAAATATCCTTTCCAAGGCCTTCATTGCAACCCTACCAAGTGCTAGTCTGCAGCGTATTTCTTGACTAATACGTTGTATTACGCCGCAATATGAATATGTAATACTTCTAATACGCTGTAATACAGCGTATTTCTTGACCAATACTTTACTATTTTATTAAAAAGTGTTTTGTATCTTCTGTATGTTGCACTGTTGATCCCCTGCTTGGTGTGTGTTGGAAATCACTATTTCTTCTTATTGGCTCTTCTGAGTTTTGCCAGAACATGATCCCTCAGGAGTGTTAATGGCACTAAAGTACACTGAGGGAGGAGGCAAAGAAGATGAAAGAGAGGATGGGGTGGTGGGGGTGGGTGGGTACCAAGCGAAGCTGACTGTCAGGAGAGCTGGTCTTGTGGTAGCAAGCATGACTTGTCCCCATAGCTAAGCAGGGTCTGCCCTGGTTGCATATGAATGAGAGACTTGATGTGTGAGCACTGCAAGATATTCCCCTCAGGGGATAAAGCCGCTCTGGGAAGAGCAGAAGGTTTCAAGTTCCCTCCCTGGCCTCTCCAAGATAGGGCTGAGAGAGAGTCCTGCCTGCAACCTTGGAGAAGCCGCTGCCAGTCTGTGAAGACAATACTGAGCTAGATAGACCAATGGTCTGACTCGGTATATGGCAGTTTCCTATGTTCCTATGAGATTTAGCACAGGCAAAAAAAAATCTCTTCACACAATGAAGCTATTCTCACGAGCAACAGAAACTGGGCTAATGAAGCCTAGACCGGTTCCTGATGCTCTTGTGCACCAACAGGAGCTTGCTTACGGAGCCCACCATTTAACCTGAGTTTTGGGCGTGAGCACATCCAAAAAACGGGTTACTGGATCGTGTGTCTGCTTGCAGCTGTGGTGGACACACTCGGGGAGGGGGGATCGCAGAAATACCCTGTGCACTTGCACAGTACATTACTGGGGCTCCAGGGGGTGGGGCACCGCGCAGCAGCACTTCCCTTCAACTGAGCTGCCGGGCAAGGCACGGGCGGACAGAAGAAGTCCCCCTGCTCGTCTGCGCTGAAGTGCAGGTCAGAAGAAGATCCGCCCGCCCAGAGCCCTGGCTGTGATTGTCTGCAGGGAAGTAAGCATGGGCTTACTCCCCGCAAAAGAGGGTAGCCTTCTCATGTGATCGTGAGAATAGTTTCAATGTGTGATGGCCACTGACTTCAAAGGCTGTAAAAAGGGGTTAGACAAATTCATAGAGGACATGATTAGCCATGATAAGCAGATAGTGTCTCCATGTTCAGTGGCATGTTCAGCGGTTGCTGAGAGGCAAGGGGTGCGGGATGAGGGAGCTATTTATTTGTTTGTTTGTTTGTTTGTTTAAAATATTTATACCACGCCCTTCCAGTATACTACTGCTCGGGGTGGCTCACAACAATACGACAGATGCAATATAAAATAAAAATAATAAAATTAACCAAATTGAGTAAACAAGTTTAAAAGTCAGGTTAAAAACCACAATCAGTACAAAGTTCAAATTAAAAGTTATTTTACAAGCTAAAAACAAAGAATTATAAAAACTAAAAACTAAAGAAAGCTATTGTTTTCATGCCTTGATTATCGGCTTCCCAGGAACATCCAATTGGCCACTATTGGGTGCTTGACTAGATGGACATTTGGTCTGATCCAGCAGATATCTTCTCATGTTCTTAGAAACTATTCTCACTGTGTTGTTCTCACTCACCTGTTTGCCTGGCTCCTGGGCCCTTCCCCACCACAGAGGTGCCAGGGGTAAAGGAACCAACATAAGTAACAGGAATCTTTGGGATCACAGCTCCCCGGACTCGTTGGGGGTCAGCATCAACCACTCGCCCAGCTCCTGAAAGAGAGGGAAAGGCCTCAGGTGGATCCAACAACCTGCAGTCTCCCTCCATTTGCTCCTACCTAGTGGAAAGGAAGATCCCACTGGCTCCTACCTCAAAACTTTTACCCTGTCCTTCCATGGAGCTTTGCAGCCTAGGCAATACTGATCAGAGGAAGTGGATGAGAAAATTGCTATGTCTCATGGGAAATCCTTCCTAGAGGGGTTCCAACTGGCATAAGCACAAGGTGAACCGTGACAAGAGCCTGCATGCTACCCACCTCCAATTGCTACCGCTCTACTACTCCCCCCCCACTGCATAATACTCTGTCTTCTCACAGGGCCACCACCCCACACACCCAGCTGCACAAGCAAAGCTGTCAGCAATTCCTTTTTACTCCCAGCCTCTTTTCTAAGGAAGTGAATCATCCATCACAACCAAACATGTCTTCCCCCACTGCTCTATTAAAATGACTCAACTCAATCCCACTTCAGCTTCATGCACAACCTGTACACGGCCAAGCTACGTCAGCCATCATTAGCACCGCTGTATTACCACCCCCACAACCACCCCAGGATAGCCATTCCTTTTCCTCCAGCACTCCCAAGCCGTCTCCCTGGTAACCACAGATTCCCCTCCTGCTCCCCCAATCTCCTCGCCATCTTGCTTCCAGTTCCTAACTTCGGCTTGGTCCCCAAAATAGCTTGGTTAGTTGCTTCTCCCACACAAAATATGTTCCCCCGCTATCAGGAGTGGCCCAAGTCAGGGGGCCTTGATGCCGGAAGTGGTACAGCAAAGCTTTGCCTCCAGCCCTCCGCTGGCAGTGCGGCGACCATGGCTTGCCATTCTTCCCCCTGCCACCCTCCACAGTGGTGTCCAAAGTGCACCACTCCTCATTCTTCCCACAAAAGTGTGTGCCACTCTCCCTCACCCAGGAGGGGATGAGGAGCAGCAGCAGGGGCTTTGACCAGGAGCGGACAGGAAAGGGGGGAAAGGAGATATGGGGGCAGGCGGGGAAGATAGAGACTGAGGAGGGGGAGAAAGGAGAGGCAGCAGTTGGCAGGCACTCACAAAGGTGGAGGCAGGAAGATGGTGCTCACCAAATTCCCTTGGCCCATCTCCTCAGGCAACTGCGGCAGTTCACCTCATGGTAGGGCCGGCCCTGCCTACTATATCCCATAACCATAACGCCCACAATCTTCTCATTCACACAACAAAGTGTGTGGGGGGGTGAGAGAAAGAAATACTACCAGTGGTTCCACCAGAAAATAGGGGGAGAGTGTCCTGCAGGGAGTTGAACCAAACCCCCAAACCAGTTCAGTTCAAAGAGGTTTCTTTCAGTGAACCAGAACCAAACCCTGAAACACAAATAGTTGTAACTAGCTCAAAGCTAAAGGTAAAGTGTGCCATCAAGTCGGTGTCGACTCCTGGCGCCCACAGAGCCCCGTGGTTGTCTTTGTTAGAATACAGGAGGGGTTTACCATTGCCATCTCCCGCGCAGTATGAGATGATGCCTTTCAGCATCTTCCTATATCGCTGCTGCCCAATATAAGTGTTTCCCATAGTCTGGGAAATATACCAGTGGGGATTCGAACCAGCAACCTCCGTCTTGCTAGTCAAGTCATTTCCCCGCTGTGCCATTAGGTGGCTAGTTCAAAGCTGGTGGTTCAATAATCAACCACTCGGCTTTCAATTATGCAATTAATGTTTTGCTTTCCTGTATTTTTAGTTATGTTGTATTTTGCTTACAAACAACTCTAAAATAAATAGTTTTAAAATAATCAATATTTTTTCTCAAGTTAAACAGAGGTAGTTGTATCCGTTTTATAGTGACATTGCAAATAAAAGAATCTGATACTATTCTGCATGAGGTGTATCTAAACCAGATCAAAACTGATTCTAGGAGGCGGGTCTCACAATCAGTGAGACCCGCTTTTGCGGGGAGAGCAGGCTAAGCCCGCTCTCCCTGTACACAATCCCAGTGGGAGCCCTGGGCGGCCGGATTGGCCGCCCAAACGATTGCTGGCTCCGTGACGGAGCCGGTAGGTGCTGGGGAGCTCGGGGGCCGCATGGCCCCTGGAAGCTCCAGTATGCCCTGCACGAGTGTGCAGGGTATACTGGGGAGACCCCTGGAGCTGGAAGGTGGCTTTTTACCTCCCCTCTAGGGGTCTCCTTGTGAGTAGGCGCGGCGCGGCTACTCACGATCTTGAAAACCAGGTTTGCAGAGTGCTCGCTCCGCAAACCTGGTTTTAGGGGATGGATACTTGAGCGGGTTACCCGCTCTAGAACACCGAGCTCGCAGCTGAGCCCGGTGGTTCTCACAATTTTCTGCAATCGTGAGAACAGCCTCAAAGCATCTGAAGTGGTTATTAAAACACCAGAGGTAACAGATGAACCTGAATCAGAACTGAACCCAATTTTTAAATAGTCGTCCCTCACCAACCACAAGGGTTCCGTTCCTAGAAAGCCTCGTGGCTGGAGAATTTGCGGTTGACAAGGCATTAAAACCAATGGGAAATGGGGTTAGGGGAATCACGCTCACAAAAAGACCAGGGGGGGAACCAGTTAGAAATAGAAAAAAAATGCCCCTGGCCCCTGAAAATCACCCCTGACCCCCGGAAATCACCCTGAGCCCAAAATCAACCCAACCCCCCAAAATCACCCCTGACCCCCAAAATTCCTCCCCCGCAAACCCAAATTTAAAAAAAAAAAAATCTCACCAAACTGCAGATATTCAGGTCACAGTTGGCGAGACCTGCCACAATTTCCCAGTTGTGGATACTCAAATCCGCGATTGGGAAACCCGCAGTTGGCAAGGGATGACTGTAGTTTGACTTCCTGTTGCGCTTCAGTTAAGTAAGTATTGAAAGTAGAGGCAACCACAAACCTACCTGAGTCAGCGGAGTTGGTGAAGGAAGGCTTCACTGAGCTGCCATGGGGGTGAATCTGTTGGGTTCCTGCCATATCCCGAGGCCCTACCCGCTGCGTTGTATCAATGATCAGACCCCAATGGGTGATTCTTTCAACTGGCCGCTGGGTCCCTGCCATGCCCCCTGCTGGTGAAGGGGTGGAAGGGCTAGGGAAGAAGCCTTGTGATGTGGGCTGATGGGAGCTTACTGGAAGAGCGGGGAGTCCATGACCCTTCTCATCCAGTGAGACAGCTGTACTGGCCAACGGTGGTGTCTGAGAGGTGGAAGCAATGGGTACAGTTCCCTTCCAGGGACTCTGGGTGTATCCAACTGCTTGAGTGGGTCTAAAAGGAGAGGTAGCCAAGTCCTCCCTGCCCTGTGGGCCACCATAGGCCTGGGTGCTCCTGAACGAAGCCAAGTATTTTACTGTGGTCTGATTCCTGCCAAGCAGCTCCTGCTGTGGCACCCTGCTTGCTGGCAGCTCTATGGAACTGCTGCCTTTAGTATCAGTGGTGCCCTCGGTTGCCATCCACTTTACAGGGGATCCGTCAGCAGTCAGCATCACCAAGGGGATGGTGGACACAGTGGGCCTGGAGCTTAGTGTGGTAACCATGGCGACATCCTTCGGCACTGCTTGGAGGTGACTGTGTGTCGTCTTCTCCTGGGAGGCTGGTAAGCCTGAGGCCTCCACTCTGACCGAGGACGAGGCCGTCCCAGTAACGGCTATGCTTGTCGTTTCAGTGCTAGGCCTGGAAAGTGACAGCTCGTCCTTTCCCTGCTCTGGACTGAGTTCCACAGTCACCTGGCCAATATCCTGAGGCTTTTCTTCAACCCCAGAAGGGCCCACTGCGGGCAGAAGGAAGTCACCTCCTTGAGGCAGCCCCTCAATGAGGTGGGGAGCCGGGCTTCCTTCAGGAGCACCAGGAGGTGTCCCCAAGCCAGAACTGGTCACTGCAGGGAGGTCAAGGGTCACCGTGGTTATCGGGGTCCCAGGGTGGGCAGTGGGACTGGCACCTCTCCAGTTCTCGTCACTTGGCTCCCCATCACCACTAGAGAGCTCGTGGGCATAGGGATCGGAATGGGGCACAGCTGGTGGGGCACTTGGGAGGGACTCTTGGAAAGGGCCGTTCAGTAGAGGCAGCCCTGGGACAGAACTCAAAGATGGGTCCCAGGCAGGGCCGTCGGGGGTGGGAAGGCGGAACGCCTGGAGCAACACAGGTAGGAGCAGATGCCAGGCAAAGAACAGCCCCATGGCAGCCATTGCTGATGTCTGATGGCACAGCTCAGTGTCCGCCGTCGTCAAAGCTCCTCATGCTTCACCCTGTGGGATAGGAACATCGTGAGGGGTGGTGATGGGGAAGGTGGCCTGTCTAAAAGGCAATGGCAAGCAAAAAATTCTTGTGGCAAGGGGAACACACAAAAGGAAGGGGCCGGCTAGCTAGTGAGCTTACCAAACGTGCGTTCCAGTGCCAGCGTGATGAGATGTGTAGAACAGAGTTACGCTGGGAGTCACGTTGCAAGCAAAACACTGAAGCACCCCGTGCAAATACACACACACACACCCCAGTAGGGCCCAAAGAGGAGCACGGATTGCTGCAGGGGAGCACAAGCACAAGACTATGCATGGCCACGCTCGTGCTGAGGCACATGGATGCAAACACGAAGATGCAGTCACATGCATACATGATTCATCATTCCTCTGGAGGCTGAAAAGACGTTTCTCCTACCCATGCTTAGCTTTGTATCCCTCCTCCCACTCCTGTGCCAGCCCTGAAAGGACTAAATGACAGCCAACCCCAGCAGAGCCTAACACTGGGCTTTTCCCAATAGGCTCCTAGTCAGAGCAATAGGGCTGCCCCCCACCCCGGAAACAGTGTGTAAGGACCTCAGTGATATGCCTCTGGAGAAATCAGGTAGGTACCACTGGGGCAGCCCCACTGCTCTATTCTGCACCACCTTACAGGAGTAGGGCTGCCCTCCCTCTCATTGCCATGTGGCCCCCCAGTTGCAAAGCCTTATGGAGGAAGTGGGGTTCTATCAAAAGCTGTCTGATTCATGTAGCCCAGTATCATCCACCCTGACTGGCACCAGCTTTCCTGGGCCTCAAAAGTCTTTGAATTTGGGACTATCTACCAGTATAGATAAGCCTGAAAGCTCACAGCATACCTTAGAAGATGCAAGTATCAGATGGCCCACCAAGACAGTTTGGCCCCCAGACGCTGCATGACTCCACAACTGGTACCCAAGCCCTGCAGTACATGCAAGTTCACCTTGGGCATCCGGCTCCCCACTCCAAGGCAGCTTGAGGATGGGGATGCTCAGACCAAGCTAGCTGAGTCCTGCACCCCTGATTGGCGTCTGGAATCCTGCAGCACTTTAACCCTTCCCAAGCCTGGCAGTAAAGAGCTGTATGATTTGGAATCCCTGTGCTTTAAACAACCCCATCATCACAACTTTGGAAAAGTTACTCCTCTCATTTTCAGCACTCTACAGTATTCTATCCATAAGCTACCACAACCAATTTGTACGTTAACAGAGGCAGTGTTGTCCAGTGTGCAGAGTTCTGTCCAGCGTGCAGAACTTGAAACTGCCTCTGTTCCTTATCTGCAAAATGAGAGTAACAGTTGCCAACTTCATTGGTTTGTCATAAGGACAAGTGAGGTATAATAGTTCAGACTGCACCATTTCCAGTTCCTGCCTGACCCACCTCCCTTCCAGCCAGCCACCTCCTGATCATGTGTTTCTACTGCCACCCCACAACATGGGCCGAAGAGCAAAGGATCCAGTCTCTCCGCAAAACAGCCCTTTCATTCTATTCCTCTCCCCCAACCCCAGAACACAACCATGCTGCACAAGAGAAACCAAGCAAAGAGCATGCCCCACAAATACCTGGGATCTTCTACCTACCTGCAATCTTCATGCCCAGCTCCTACATGCCCCTATCTGGACGCCACCACTGCCCTAGACCGTGAATGGTCCTGGAAGCAAAAGGCAAGAGCTGCTAGAGCAGAAGGCTGGGAGGCATCTGGGCGCAGTTCTGGCCGGGCTGCAAAGAGCTGACAATAATCTAGGCAACAGGGATGTACCCAAATGGGTGAGTGGACAGTCCAAAGACGTGCCCAGGGCATGAAGAAAGGGGCCATACAGGGCGTCCTCAGCATCCAAGCTTGGGAGTTGACAGGGTGTGCTCAGCGTCCAAGGTCAGTCCCAGGCAGGGTGTGCCAGGCGTCCAAGCTCAACGCCCATTCATTAATAACCTGTCTGCGTCTCCCAGTGCTAGAGATGGTGCCCATGGATGAAGAGAAGCAGCTCAGCGGCTCCCTGCCGCGGGAATCTCTTTCCCCCAAACCTTCCTGCATAGATGGCTACGCATATTAAGCGTGCACAGCTCGCTTACCTCTGACTCCTCCTGGCGCTACGATGGCCCCCCATCCCGCGGCGGGGGCGGGTGTCAGAGATGTGCCAGAGCCCCCTACTCCTCCTCTGCTCAAGTCGCCCCCATAGCCAGCTTCATTAACCCTTTCTCCTCCAGAGAATCTTCGCGGCACTCTTTGCTCCGCCTGGCATCGTGCGCAACAGTAGCAACTCTGCAAAACCAAGCAGCCAGCAACGAGTGCCTGGCAGGCACCTTCTCGTGCTCACTAGCGCGGGGGTCGCAGAAGATCAACAGCAACGAGTCAGGCCAGCATGCACTGGGAAGGAGGGAGGAGGGGGCAATGGGGGGAGGAGGAGGAGCAACTGCCGCCTCTTCATCCCCAGATGCCAGCATTCGCACTCAGTGTCAGGGATTCGCGCCCGCCCACCTGGTCTGCAGCAGGGATGGCGAGTCAGGTGGTTCGTGTCCCCATCTGCCTGTCCGCCCAGTTCTTCCACTTGCCGGATGGGAGCTGCAGCAGCTGCAGAAGACTCAACACAGAGGCCCAAGTGGCGGCTGCACAGTGACGTGCAGGCAGCGCCAAGCTGGGGACTCAGCCAGCCAGCTCCTCCGCTGCTGGTGGTCCAGGAGAGCGCAGCTTTGCTAATGGGACGCACTCAGAGCAGTCAGCTAGAACCAGAGAGACCCGCCCGCTCAGCCCACTTTCCCAGTCCTGCCCGGGCCGGCCCCTTCTCCGCTGGCCAAAGGCGGGAGAGAGAGAGCGCGCGGGCACCGCAGCAGCCACGTGGCTGCTGGATCTTTAGCCTGCTGCAGACCCCCGCCATAGAGGTGGCAGAGCAAGGAAAAGGCGGGCGCTGGTTCACTTCACTTCTAAGCGAACCGAAGAGGTGCAGGCAGGGAGCTCGACTCGTGCAGCTTCTCTCTTCAGCTCAGGTGGGTCAACGAGCTCTCTTCTGTTCTGCTGCACGCGCTCAAAGGCGGACTTCTCCCCACACACTTTATTTCGTCAGGCACACGATCCGTTCCCTGGTCTCGCTCAACCCAAGCCCTGAAAAGCCCGCCCGTCAAGGAAGGCCTGTGCAAAGAGCGGTTTCATTTGGGATTACTTGTGGTGCTTGGGGAGTGGCGGAAGCAGAATGGATTTAAACAGAGTCAAGTCTGGGGGTCTCCTTGAAAAAGCAGCACAACAGCAATGTATTTATATACCGTTTTCAACAACAACAAAAACCCTAGCTCTCCAAGTGCTCTCATTTTGTAGAGAAAAATGGTACCCTGTTTCAAAAGGGTTCACAATCTGAAAAGAAACACAAGGGAGAAGGTACCAGCAACAGCCACTGTTAAGGAGCGTTATGGGGCTTGAATAAGGAGGTTGCTCTTTCCCTGCACTGCTGTGCAGAAGTGTAGCTCGGGGAGAGCGGGCATGTGTTCGCCCCTCTCCTCAGTAAGTCCCTTGGAGAGAGAGAGAGAATGAAGAAAATAGGGAGGGTGGAGCTGAGGGCCCCCCAGGAACAGATGGGTTTGTGATCACGACATGCAGATCACGACATGCGCACACGCGCCCAGTACTTCCGGCCGAAGAGGGGAAGGGGTGTCAGGGAGGTACACTGCTGCCCCGAAATATTTTACAGAACTCCAGTGCTGGTGGGAGGAGGGATAAATGCACCCTCCCCCACCCTTAAGGTCCTAACACACACACACACCCCCGATCGTTCGAACTGGCCAGCGTTCAGACCTGTTCAGAGGCCCGTAAAAGGGCTTCTGAACAGGTTCGTGCACATCCCTACCAGTGAGTTTCATGCTGAATGGGGATTTGAACTCAGGCCTCCCCGGTCCTAGTCCAGCACTCTAACCACTGCACATGATGGGTGGATTTCAAGGATGAGTCCTAACATTACTTTCAAAAGGGAGGGGTGTTCCACATTAACATAGCATTTTTTAGAGTTGGAAGGGACTGTGGAGGTCTACCCCCCACCCCCACCCCGTGCTCAGTGCAGGAAAGGAAACTGCTGCTCCACCCTGGCAGATGGCTATGTAGCCTCTGTTTGAAAACTTCCTGCGAAGGTTTGTTCCATTGTTGAACAGCCCTTACGGTTAGGATATCCCTCCTAATGTCTAAGAGGACATTAATGAGTCTGCTCCCTTGTAATTTCGACTCATTGGCTCTAGTCCTGCTTTCAGGAGCCGCAGAGAACCAGTCCTCTCGTTCCCTTGTGTGACAGCCCTTCCATTATTTGAAGACTGCTATTAGATCTCCCCTTAGCCTTCTCTTCTTCAGGCTGAACATACCCAGATCCTTCAACCATTCCTCATGAGACTTGGTTTCCAGCCATCTGTGTTGCCTTCCTCGGAACCTGCTGCAGTTTCTCAGTTGCCTTCTTAAAATCGTGGTGGTAGTGGTGGATATGGTTGCTTATAAGCAGTTCCTTCCTTCCTGAAGCTCAGTTTTTGTGTGGCTCCTGATTGATCACAGGGAAACCGAGCAGCTGAAGCTTGGTGGCAAAATACATACTTTGCGCACAGAAGGTCCCGAGTTCAATATCTGGCAAATCCAGGTAAGGGTAGGAATTAAGCAAAACACCCCTGTCGAAGAGAGCTGCTGCCAGTCACTGTGGACAATATTGAGCTAGATGGACCAAGGATCTGACTCTGTATAAGGCAGTTTTGTATGTTTATCACCAGAGGTGCACCTAGGTAATTTTGGAGCCTGGACCTAAAGGTCTTTGGAGGCCCCCCTCCCCTGCCAATTAAGCATTATCATTCTCAGCCAGGTGGCCACACCCAGGATAGACTAAAGAGGATTTGGGGGCCTCCAGGGGGCTGTGGAGGCCCTGGACTTCGGCCCCAAAGTCCATGGGTAAGAACACCTCTGTTTATCACCCAATTACTCTCTAGGCTGTTTCTCATGACCAAAAACTGGGTAGGAGAAGCATTCAGCCAGGCTCCGAGTAGGGATGTGCAAAACATTTGGGCCGTTTCGAGTATTTCAAGCTCGAAACAAAATGCCCTTCAAACAAAGCTCAAAACAAAACCTCGCTTCAGCTTGAAACGTGAACGCCATTTTGGAGGGCCGTTTTTCCAGGGAGAGCTGGTTTACCAGTTGGGGTCGGCAGGTAGACCAGTCCTCCGAGGCAGGCTGACATACCTGGTGCGGAGCCCTGGTATACCTGCTTCATGCAGTGGGTAGACCAGGCCTCCACTCTGGACTTAACATGTCAGCCCACCTCAGAGGCGGCGGGTAGACCAGACCTCCACCCCATACTTAGCATGTTGGCCTGCCTCAGAGGACTGATGAGGCGGGTAGACCAGGTCTCCACTCCAGATGTGTGTCGGCCCACTTTGGAGGACTGGTCTACCTGCTGACCCCAACTGGCATTTTGAAAACGTTTTGAATTGTTTTGAGTTTGTTTCATCAAAACAGCCAACCTGGCCACTGTTTCGATGAAATTTTTCAAGCATTTTGCTATTTGTTTTGAGCTTGAAACAAAATCCATTTCGTGCACACCCCTAGGCCCAAGCATGCTTCTGAGAAACAGTTATGTGCCAGCAAAAATCAAGGTAGGAAGAGGGGGAAGTGATTGTCTTCTAGCTGCAATCTGGGTAGGACATCAGCAGCCAACCCACATTGTGTACCCAGCACTGTATTGAGGGTGGAGGAAAAGCATTTCCCATGCCATCCTACTCACATTGCGGCTAGCACACAATCATTTCCCCCTTCCCTAGCTCAATTTTTGCTGCCACATGATTGGTTCTTGGGAGCGCTCTCATTTGGACCCTGGCTGGATGCTCCTCCTACCCAGCTTTTGGGCACGAAAATTGACTCTCTTTTTAGTCAGCAAACTGCCGCCACTAGGTGTAGGTTGACCATGTCTTCTGCCATGCTGGCTAACTTTGCTAATTGCAATAACAGTGCACTAAACACCCCCCTCCTCTTGTGGAAAACACATGGTGGACCTTGTTCTTGTCCCTTCACCTTTGGTTTGTGTTTATATCCCCAAGAAAAGCCAAGCGTGTCATCCATTAACTGAGCTATCTCTATTTTGACTAAGGTCCACCATCTTACTGGGGTGGTATGCTTAGGTATCTGCCCCAAATCTACTAATAAAAGAACTGCCTTCCTTGGAGCAAACCAAGGGTCCATTGAGTCCAAGACACTCTCTCTCTTACTGTAACCCAGCTGATGCTCCTGGGAAGTTCGCAGGGCAAAGTGGAGTCAACTTTCCTCTCTTGCTTGCCGCCCCACCCACTCCCACCACCGGCAGCATCCATTAAGTAGAAGCATCATGCTGTCTCTGGGGGTTGCATCTAGCTGCTGAATCTGTCTAACCCTTTAAAAAGCCATCTAAGCTGGAGGCCCTCACACCACCACCACCTCTTTTGGAGATTAATTCCTTCTATTCATGTATGTATTGTGTGCAGTAGCGCTTTCTTTCGTCAGTCTGATGGAACCTACACCAATCAGTTTTGCTGAATGATTCCTGAGTTTGAATTTTACGAAGGAAGGAGGGGGAAAGAACGCTTTCTCCACAACATTCATAAATCCTATAAGCCAGTTAGTGGGTTACATTTCTATCTCACCATTATTTCCTAGAGCTCAGAGAGATATACAGGGTGCCCCCCTCCATTTTAGCCTCACAAGAACCCTGCAGGGTTGGTTAGCCTAAGAAATACTGACTAGTCCAAAGTCACCCTTTGCACTTCACGGCTTAGTGGGGATTTGAAACTGAGTCTCCCTGCTTCTAGCCCTACACATTAACCTCTATATCACACTGGCTCTATCTTATCTCCCCGCCCCCCCACCCCGCAAGTCATCTTTTACTAAACTGACCAACCTCTTCTCTTAAACACTTTGGCCATTCTTTTTAGGGCTCTTCCAATTTCAGTTATATTTTCTTATATTTCTGATGCCTTTTAAAAGATGGTACAGCCAGAATTCTGTGTACTGTAAACCGCTCTGAGAACCTTTTTGTTGTTGTTAAAAAAATAATTTATTTCATATATATATATATATATATATATATATATATATATATATATAACACAGACATATACATACATATACATATTTGTGTGTATATGTGTGTGTGTGTATACACACACATACACACAATAGACTGTCAGATAGATAGATAGATAGATAGATAGATAGATAGATAGTTATACACACACTATATATATAGCTATAGTATATGTGTGTGTGTGTGTGTGTGTGTGTGTAAAAATAGTAACTCTACAAGAAACCCGAAGTCATGCATGGCATTGTCTTAGTGGTGATCAGTTAAATCAGGTGTGCCAGCCACACTGACCTTGCTCATCCCTTTGGACTAGCACAGATAATAATAGGGATCATCACAGTCCCATCTGGCTTGCAGGTGCAGAAAGGGACTGAGACAGATTTCAGCTGGGTCAGGAGCAGAGTGTCCAGTGCTTGGCGACTGTGAATTGAGCTGTTTTAAGAGCAGGCAGAGGGTGAAGTACAGCATTATTGTATTCTCTTTAGCAATCTTGTATGTTTTCTTAAATAGAAGCTTTTCCCTGTGGGGATCCTGTAGAGAGTATGGTGGGTGGAATCAGAAAGAAAGAGAGAGGGAAAGGAGAAGGAGAAAAATTGAGTTGTTTCTGAATAAAGCTTAGTTAAACAAACACAAGATTGCTGCCATTTTTTATGAGGGAAGCAGTGATAAAACAAGCACCAGGGCCAAGTGAAGAGGGAATTCCAAATATGATTCAGTAGATGGTCTGTATCACCACATCTTATAAATGCTTGGTGCTGCAGAGAAAACTTAACATTCAAGATGGCATATTGAGAAGGCAAGGCTAGAACTCTTCTCCCAGACAACTAGTTTACATGTAGAATGTTTTCTTTTAAGATAGGAACATAGGAAGCTGACATATACTGAGTCAGACCATAGGTCCATCTTGTTCAGTATTGTCTACACAGACTGGCAGTGGCTTCTCCAAGATGAAAGCTCCTCTGCTAATGTGGTACAGTGTTTACAGTGGGCCTGCTCAACTTAAGACCCTCAGCTGTTTTTGGGCTACAGTTCCCATAATCCCCAGCCACAGTGGCCTATAGCCAGAGATTATGGGAATTGTAGGCCAACCTTTGCAGGAGGGCCAAAGTTGAGCAGCTCTGGTTTACAGTGTCAGTTGAGGACTTTGGAAATCTAGGTTTGACTCCCCATTCAGCCATGGGACTCACTGTGTGACTTTGAGTTAGTCACTCTCTCTCTCTCAGCCTAACCTACCTCGCAGGATTGTTGTGAGGCTATGGCAGGGACCATGTGTGCTACCCTGAGTTCTTTAGAAGGATGGAACAAAAAAGATAATAAATTGGAACTGGTATAGGCTAGGCCTCAAGTGATGCAGTGGGGAAATGCTTGACTTACAAACAGAAAGTTGCTGGTTCGATTCCCCGCAGGTACTGTATCGGACAGCAGCGATATAGGAAGATGCTGAAAGGCATCATCTCTTACTGCACTGGAGGAAGCAATGGTAAACCCCTCCTGTATTCTACCAAAAAAACCCACAGGACTCTGTGGGTATACAAATCGACTCGATGGCACACTTCAGTTACAGGCTAGGTAGAGCCACCTAATGGCTCAGTGGGGAAATGCTTGACTATCAAGCAAGAGGTTGCCGGTTCGAATCCCCACTGGTACACCTATATCAGGCAGCAGCATTATAGGAAGATGCTGAAAGGCATCATCTCATACTGCGCGGGAGGAGGCAATGGTAAACCCCAAGGCTGGTTGTCTTTGGTTCTACCAAAGACAACCACAGGGCTCTGTGGTCGCCAGGAGTTGACACTGATTTGACGGCACACTTTACCTTTACCTTACAGGCTAGGCAAGTCTGGTTTGAAGGGACCTTGCTAAACTGATCCTCCTGGCTGGGTGGGCCTCCACAGAGTCACACTGCCACCACATGAATGCTGTGGTACAGAGGTGGTCTTAGAGATCTGCAGCTTCCCAGTGATGCTGGCCCTGAGTCTAGGAACAATGTTGGCACCTAATCTACTGTTTGTATTAACTAGGCCTCTGACCTGCTTATTTCAAGTGAAAAAGGCTCTAAACACATAGATTAGAATCATTTGTGGTCTCGCACCACAACCTGAGAGGAGGTTGGGCCTTTTTCTTCTTCCCATTATTTATTTGTTTGTTTGTTTCATTTATATACCACCCATCCCAGAATGTCTCAGGGTGGTTCATATCCCAAATAACATAAAATAAAAACAGTTAAAATGTTAACATAAAACTCATTTTTAAAACCAATTACATATTATTAAATATTGATTATACCCCCATCTCCAGGCCAGTGGAAAAATATTTACAGTGTCTGTCAAACTCCTTTCAGGGTCCCCTTTCCTGTGTAGGCAGCAGTCTATTCCACAGCTTAGCTAGTTCTGAAAAGGCGTCACAGCCCAAACCTTCAGCCCCTAGTCTGGATCTCAGCATTTAGAGGGAAGGAAATGAGCCAACATCCTTCAATGCACTTAGGTTTGGAAGCTCTTTTGCTGATGCCTCTTGCTTTCCATTCTTTCATGACGCAGCAGTTTCCTTCATCTCCAGGTTGGCTGGTTTCTATCTCTTACTGATCTTTCCCCGAGTGCCACTCACCCCCCCAACCTCCAATTTTATTCATGCACTACTGATTAAAATGGCTGCGGCTAAATATAACCGGTCCCAGGCTATGGATGCTAATCCAGGCGGATTAGAGGTGGAAGGGAAGCGGCTGCCAACAGAAGAGGCCAGTTTTTGTGTATCAGTGAATGGTTTGCAGAGAATCAAAACAGTAGTTTCAAATTGCAGAGGGAGTGGAGAGGGAAACCAGAGCAAATTTCCGGCACATAATATGAATGTTCAGCAATCAGAAGTGGGTTGTGTTGCAAATGTTGCCTGCCTGCAGAAGATTTTAAGAAATATCTCAGTAACAGGATTGACCTGCCTGGCCAAAGGCACTTTGTCATGTATGGTGTAGGAAACAGTGTAGGAACTGGACTTCGTTTGAGAAAGCTAGCTGTAGTGGTAAGGTGCCTGCTTTCTATGCAGAAGGGCCTGGGCTAAATCCTTGGTATCTCCAGGCAGCAATAGCTTGGAAAGACCCCTTTCTGAAACCCTGGAGAGCCATTGCTAGTCACTGTAGACAACACTGAGCTAGATAGATCAAAGATTTGTCTCAGTATGGGTACCAAACTGGGGCTAACATTTAGGGAAAGAAGGAAGCGCCAGAGCAGTGAGGGAGCAGCCTAACAGAACTTCTCAGCTAACTGGACTGGTGCAGCAGGGGAGCAGCCATTTTTGACGCCCTCCTCTACTCCAGGAAACTCGCTGTGCCACCCAGAAATATGTCCCTGAGGGCTGCCCTGCCCTTCCTGCACTGAGTGCTTCCTACACTGGTGCTTCTTTGCTCTGAATGTCAGCCAGGGTATTTTTTTCTGGGATTGTCTCATTTTGTCCACTCACTTTGTTCACTCAGGAGAGCTGGTCTTGTGGTAGCAAGCATGACTTGTCCCCATAGCTAAGCAGGGTCTGCCCTGGTTGCATCTGAATGGGAGACTTGATGTGTGAGCATTGCAAGATATTCCCCTCAGGGGATGGAGCCACTCTGGGAAGAGCATCAAGGTTCCCAGTTCTGTTCTCTGGCTTCTTCAAGATAGGGCTGAGAGAGATTCCTGCCTGCAACCTTGGAGAAGCTGCTGCCAGTCTGTGAAGACAATACTGAGCTAGATAGACCAATGGTTTGACTCAGTACATGGCAGCTTCCTATGTTCCTATTCTTTATGAGGACAGGGCAGGGTTACACAATGTCATTCTATATTGGCAGGAAGTGTTTTATACTGAGGAGCATTCAGTGATGAGTCCTCACCTGCCACTTGAGGTAGGCATTACCACGTTGTACAGAAACTAGGCCTTGTTTGCCTTCCTAGGAAGCTTAAGAGAAGGAGGCAGTGGAATATTGAAAGGACTTAAAAAAGCAAAGTTTGTGTTCTAGTGACATCCAGTATGTTCTCCTTATCACATCCTCCATACCCCCAAGTGGGCAAGCAGCTCCCACACCACTGGCCCGACAAGCTGTGGAGCTGGCTGCTGTTGTAAGGGTGGCCAGGTCTCCCTGCCACCATCTGTCAATAGAGTGTGGGGCTGCTGAGCATGGCATGCTGTGCTGGATCTTGAAAGGCTGGGAGTATGGGTGTAGGTGGGTGTTTCAGGTGAATATGACATGGTGCGTTGCCAGGCAGATTGCAGCTGAAGATGTTCAGGCTTGGGAGCCATGGGAAACAGGTGGGATGCTAGAGTGTCTCTGTGTTGTGTCCATTCTAGGCACAAGTGTCTATGGTGGGTATGTTGGAGAGGGCATGCTTCGTGCAGGTAACCAGGGTGGGCAAGATCCTAGATGACCAATCCTGGTTTTCACCCTGGGACGAAACTGTGATTTCTAGTATGCTGCAGGTTGACAAGATCACACCAATGTGGGTAACCAGCATTCAACCCTGATTCCTGCAATGGTGAGAACACACCCTGTCTGCTGCCCTGTTGCTGCGGTGCAGACAATTCCTGCCTATTGTCCCTTTTTCCTGATTGGAGGTTGGACCCTCAGAGCTTCCATGGATCCATTAGCTCATTGTCAGAGGAATCTGAACAGTGTTCTGTGGGGCTGGGGCAGGAGCCTTTAAACCCATGGAATTTGGAAAATGCTAGCAGAGTGATTTGGGCACAAAGGCACTGTCGATTTGCAGGGCACAGGGCAGCTAATCTGTAGGATTTGCGCAGGGGAGACTGGGAGGTCCAAAGCAAAAGGAAGCAGAGCAAACTGAGGGGAAGAGATACAGACACAGCTCTGAGTATAGACTCAGCAGAGGCAACCTGGCTGCATTTCCTGGCAATTTAACCTGTAGAAATGTGCAGGTAACACTTTTCAGAATACAGAGATAAACATTAATCTCCCATAAACTAATAGCCTGATGATTGGCTAAGTGGCTTTGCAAAGACGTTTGTCCAGCATTTTCATTACAGTTGCCAACTCCCCCCTCCCCCACTAAGTAGGGCTCTTTTCACCCTTAATAGCCAAGTGACAAGCTGAAATTTAGCAGGTGAAGCTCTTTGCACCATTGGATCTGCATGCTAGAAAAATCCTATACACCCAACTAACAGACAGATCTGGTTTCTAAAGCAGAAATCCACTACTACCTGGGACCTGCCTCTATTCCACAGTCTCTATGCACCACCTAGAGGCAAAAGCACTGCCAGGCACCTCCTTGAGCTAACCTGATTATCTCACCACTTCTATCCTGTTTGGAATCTTTAAGTCATTCCCCTTGGCCTGGACTTATTCTGATCACTTTAAAGTAAAGTGCTCAACAGCAGGAGTTGGACATCTCAGAACCTCTTTTGTTATTGATTGATTGATTGATTGATTGATTGATTGATTACATTTATAAACTGCCCCATCCAGAGGCTCTGGGCAGTGTACAAAAACTTTTTAAAAGACATAAAAACACACAATTCAAAAACAAAGTGCTAAAACCAATATAAAAACAATTCAAAAAATAATCAAAACCATTTAAAACCAATTAAAATACTTTTAAAAAAACAACAACACCACTTTACAAGCCTTGGAAGGCCAGGCCAAACAAATAAGTTTTTAGGGCTCTCTTAAAGGCCGACAGCGAACCTAAACTGCAGATATCTGCTGGGACTGCATTCCATAGACCAGGAGCAGCTACAGAAAAGGCCCGGTTCCAAGTCGCCACGAGATGTACCGGTGGTAACTGGAGACGGACATCTCCAGATGACCTCAATGAGCAATGGGGATCATACCGAAGGCACTCTCTAAGGTAGCCGTTCAGAGCTTTAAAGCCGTTCGGAGCTTTAAAGGTAATAACCAGCACTTTGTATTTTGCCTGGAAACATAGCAGCAGCCAGTGCAGCTGTTTTAAGACAGGCATAATATGGTCTCTCCAGATTACCCCAGAGACCAATCTGGCTGCCGCATTTTGAACTAACTGAAGTTTCCGAACTATGTACAAAGGCAGCCCCACGTAGAGCGCATTGCAGTAGTCGAGCCTGGAGGTTACCAGCTGATGCACCACTGTTTTGAGATCGTTCTCTTCAAGGAATGGACACAGCTGTTGAATCAGCTGAAGCTGATAGAAAGCGTTCCTGGCCATAGCCTCCACCTGAGATACCATGCTGAGGCCTGGATCCAAGAACACTCCCAAGGTGTGTACCTGTTCCTTCTGGGGGAGTGTAACCCCATCCAGCACAGGAAGATCTAACTCATCCCTTAAATTCCTATCCCTCACAATGGGCACCTCCGTCTTGCCTGGATTCAGTTTCAATTTGTTATCCCTCATCCAGCCCATTACTGCCTGTAGGCAGGCATTTAGGGAATGAATGCCATTTCATGATGATGATGATGATAAATAGATTTGGATGTCATCAGCATACTGATAACACCCTGCACCAAATCTCCTGATGACCTCACCCAGCGGTTTCATGTAAATATTAAAAAGCATTGGTGACAGAATGGAGCCCTGAGGGACCCCATATAATAGCTCCCATTTTAAAGTGGAACTGTCATCAAGCTCCACTATCTGGAATCTTCCTGAGAGATAGGAGCAGAACCACTGCAAAGAAGTGCCTCCTATCCCCAATTCCCCCAGGCAATCCAAAAGGATACCATGGTCTATGGTATCGAACACCGCCAACAGAATAATAATTGTTTACAGCAGTCTTTACACTTGTCCTCTTGTAATTAGGGCTGTCAACCTTTTTGCTCAGCCTGCTCTTGTGCTGTTAACATGTTGTAGAGGACCCAGCTATCCCACCAGACTATCAAGTGTGGGGAACAGCCCTCTAGTCCTCCTGACTCCTTCACCGCTGCCACCAAGTGGGCTTTTGGTAAGGCTGAGTCCACTGCAACAGCCCTTCCAGGAATTCAAAAAATCCAAACCAAACCTTAGTAGAGTGGAAAGGCCTACAGGCATGGGGTGGAGACAATCAACAAGCTCTACTATATTAACAAGAAAGTTTTTACTAAAAAGAAAAGTTCCAATTAAAACATTACTTTACAGAAAATCACAATATAATACTCACAGAGCAAGTCAGGGTAATTAACAATCTGTAGGCTTTTTAACACTGCTCCGTTCTATACAGGTTTTCCTTCAGAATCTTTCTTTTTACTTTCTCTGGCTGGCTGAGCAGACTTCTTTGTTCAAGTGATAGCACAGGTCTGGGTCTCAATCCAGCCTGGCTACTCCCCCACTTTCAGTGATTTCAGCTCAAAGTCCTGGCTTGCTGGCTGGGCAACTCCAGCAGTCTCCAGCAACCACCAGTTCTCTGCTTCCTTAATTCTCTCCCAGGTTTCTTTTGCCAGCTTTTCTTTCCAGGTTTCTCTCCAGTAGCCTTTTGCCAGCTCTTCTTCTGCAGACTCTCTCAGCCTGACTCTACTGGACTCAAGGGTGTAGTTTATAATGATGTCATCCACCTTGATTCAAGATGGCAGACACGTGAACATTTGAGGTGCAAGTGGGAACTGATTTGGACCAAATTTGGTACAGTTGTAAGGACACATAGGGACACCTCAAACACATAGTTTGTGATGGTGTCATCCACCACAATTCAAGATGGTGGACACATGGACATTTGAGGCACAAGTGGTCAAACTTCTGAACTGCCTAACTGATTTGGACCAAATTTAGTCCAGTTGTAGGGATAGTGAAAGGAACGTAGGCAGATTAGTCCTTACCAGAACAACTTGTTAAAACTTATATTTTGTTGTGTTCTCACAGAATTCCAGTTTACTTAACTTCTGCAGCATTTCCTACACACATACTTCTGGCGAGACTCCTATAAGGCTTGTAATGGGAGAACCCATATTTGAAATGGTTTTCAGTTCAGTTCTCCTGCTTCTCTGGACATTGTTGCTAATCACTTCATACATCACTGCATTGTTTTCCCAGAATCAATCTTTGTTGTGGTCTTAGACCAGCAGTAGAATAAAAGACAATGAATATATATAATATGAAAATACACTGGTGTTTCATGGATTGTCATGCAGGTTGTTCAACAAAGTTATTGGATGTGGAGAATATTGTCTGGACTCCCAGCAACATCACCTGTAAGAATCAGTTAATTTATTCCAATGTCCTCCCAGCAACATCACCTGTAAGAATCAGTTTATTTATTCCATTGTTCTCCCAGCAACATCCAATGGGCTCCCAGCAACATCACCTGTAAGAATCAGTTTATTCCATTGTTCTCCCAGCAACATCCAATGTCCTCCCAGCAACATCACCTGTAAGAATCAGTTTATTTATTCCAAACTACCAGCTGGAAATTCTCCATCTTTGTAGGCTATGGCAGTCAAGATTGGGGCCCAGAGAGATTAAAGTAGGAGAACCTCCCTTTCTTTTTCATTCCCAACAACAGTTTCATCCTTATAATAGCACTGGACCCTAAGGGTTGCAGTGCTTGAATTACATTACTACATTACTACTAGACTGGTATTGTAGTATTGCGATCTGGCCAAGTTTAGCCACAATTAGTTGAAATACAGTTTTGCAGTTTGTATTTTGGTGGGATACACCTAGATCTAGACAATCTGTACACACATAAGTTCTCTCTGCTGTGATAGGCTGCTCCTTATGTTTTTGATGACAATCAACTGTGTGGCAGGACCACAAAAATACACACTAATGAATTATGTTTTTAATTCCATAAAGATGAGGACCAACTAACAACGAAAACATTTTTTTAAATTTTCTGAGAGTCTCAAGGTAAAATACACTACCACAAACAACAACCCTTTTTCATTGTACACAGTGTGGATAGTGGCTCCTTAAAAAAATCTCTGAAAGAACCTGTCTCTGTAAGACTAACAATGGAATGGGTTTGCGAAGATGCCAGACTTGGCATCACTTTTCTTTTCATCCATGAGGTGCTTCCTTCTGCCAACAGAGATACAGCACTGCCTGTGAGACAGAGATTTTCATCCTGGACGTTCAGTCAAGTGTTCAGTCAAATGCCATTCAGTCAATCAAGTGCTGTCTTCTTATAGTAATTTTCCTGGTATTCACAGTTGTTATTAAAGGCCCTAGAAACACTTCCTATTCTGTTTCTAATTATAGTAACCCCTAGACTTAATTTTTTGTTTCACAAAAGTTCTGCATTGCTCTGTAATATGTAGGATATGTTATTTCAAAATTCTGCTACATTAAATGCCTCAAATACATTTAATACATTTGTGGGTGTATTGGGGGGCAACAGAAGGTGATTCAATTCTTTGCCCTGGAGCCTTAGCTGCACAAAATAATGATTTTCGAAGGTTGGGTTGTTGTTGTTGTTTTACATTTTATATCCCGATCTTCCTCCAAGGAGCCCAAAATGGTGTACTACAATTATATAATTGTAACCTTTTTCTTTTGTTTTGGCTTGTGGCTGTAACATTAAAGAACTTGCTCTGGGTGTACTACATACTTAAATTTCTCCTCACAAAAACTCTGTGAAGTAGGTTAGGTTGAGAGAGAAGTGACTGGCTCAGAGTAACCCAGCAAATATTATGGCTGAATGGGGATTTGAACTCGGGTCTCCCCAGTCCTAGTCCAGCACTCTAACCACTACACCACGCTGGCTCCTGATTAGCTTTGTTATTGACTGCCTCTGTCAAAGACTATTCTGTCTAGATTCACACCTGTATTAGAAACTGGTTAGTAAGCACAAGAAACTACTCATTACTTCAGCAAACATGTAAAGGTGAAGTGTGCTGTCGAGTCAGTGTTGACTCCTGGCAACCACAGAACCCTGTGGTTGTCTTTGGTAGAGTACAGGAGGGGATTACCATTGCCATCTCTTGCACAATATGAGATGATGCCTTTCAGCATCTTCCTATATCACTGCTGCCCAGTATAGGTGTTTCACATAGTCTAGGAAACATACCAGCGGGGATTTGAACTGACAACTTCTGGCTTGCTAGTCACATCATTTCCCTGTTGCGCCACAACATGTACTTGCTTGTTAATGATAATGTGGGGTTGGGGGAGCATTTGCAGGGCAGATTCAATGGTCAGGAGAGAGTTTGCATAATTCCCCCTGTCCATTGATTCTCCTGTTACAACCCTTTCCCCCAGGCCTTTCCTCCAACTAGCTCATTTACAATGTCATAGCTAGCTGAGAGAAAAATGGGGGTGGGGGTGGGGGAAATAGACTAGGAGAGCAGTTGTATACCTCACATACCTTTAAAAACCGCACCCCAGCCTGCCTACCTTCTCATACCCTGTCTCCCAAACTCACCTGTCCAAAGCATGCACCCCCTGCCCGCTGTGCCCAGATGTCCCCATCCAATCACCTTCTACCAGAAGTGTGGATCCCCACCTACCTCACCCAAACCTCTTTCACCCAAAGCATGTTTCAACTCCAAGCTTGTCTGGCTCTGGCCACAGTGGCTGTCACTCTCCTTCTGAGTCCAGTTCTCCCTGCCATGTGAAAAAGCAGTCAGAGACACAGAATGGAAGGAAGTGTTGGGATTCTCTACTGACTTCTGCTCCATGTCCCACCCCCTGCCTTGCAGGGAGGGTGGGAGAGCTGGGGTGAATAGTGGCCACCAGGGAACTTGCACTGCTGCAAAGCTGCTAATGGGGCAGTTGAGGCAGGCTCCCAAGGAGGCAGATCAGTAGAGGTAGCTAATTTGCCACCCTCTTTAATCAGCCACCTGAGGCAGCTGCTTCATTGGGCCTGGTCGTGGGAGAGAACTAACAGGCAGGCAAAATGTTAAGCACTCTTGTCCTGTCCACCACCCCTGTCTTTGCCTATGAAGGAGCAGTTCCTTCCACAACTGCTTAGCAAAGAGGCATTTAGCCTCCCAGACATCTGAGGCCTTCACATGCCAACCATCACCCAGTGCTCAGCTCACCGGGCTTCACCTCTGACTCTTGGCTGAGATGTGCCATTTGGGATGTGACTCTGGCTCCTCGTGGCAGCTGCTATCTCAATCATGTGCTTGCTGAGCATTTTACGCTGCAGGAAGGCACTTGAAATGAGGCAAGGCAGATGGCTGTTAGTGCATTACCATACATCCATCTGATGAAGTGGAACTGGACAGAAATAGCTATGAGCAGCATGCCGACTCTAAAAATACCAAGCTGGGAGGCACAGCAGTTCTTAGTGGGCTGTTTTGCTTTACATGTACAAGACAACATTATATAAGAAGAGTGCTGCTGGATCAGGCCAAAGATCCATCTAGTCCAGTAACCCCTGCTAACTTGGCAAAGAGGCAACTTTTAACATGGTGATTCTCTTTATTTAGCAGGGGGAGAGTAAACAGCCAACAAAACCAGTATAAAGATAGAAAGTCAGCAGGGGAGGGGGCACTTCCCAGTGTATTGCACAGAGTGCCACATGTATGACTGTTTGCTCCATGGGCAGAAGTCATGGGTATGTGCTCAGTGCAAGCAGCTCCTGGCTCTCAGGGAACAAGTTTGTTCCCTTGAGACCAAGGTGATGGATCTGAAGAAGCTCAGAGAGACAGAGAGGCATGTGGACGAGACCTTCAGGGACGTGATAGAGGCATCCCACTCTAGGGCTCATAGCTCCTCTGCTGTCAGGGAGAATGAAGGTCTCAGGGAAGGAGGACATCGGTCTGAGGAAGAGGGAAAAGCTCCTTTAGAAAGGACCCCTTCCATGGAAGATGAACCCATATCCTCTTGCACAGGGGATACTCCTGAGGGGGGTGGGGGCCTCCTTGTAGTGGGTGAGTCGATCATTAGAGGTACAGAGAGATGGGTTTGTGACCCTCGTGTTGACCACACAGTGACTTGCCTGCCTGGTGTGAAGGTTGCAGACATCACGCAGTGTCTAGATAGGCTGTTAGGCAGTGCTGGGGAGGAGACAGCTGTCATGGTGCACATCGGCACCAATGATGTGGGGAAATGTAGTCGGGAGGTCCTGGAAGCTAAATTTAGGCTGATAGGTAGTGTATTGAAGTCCAGGACCCCCAAGGCAGCATTCTCAGAAAGGCTACCTGTTCCACGTGCAGGTACAGTAAGACAGGCAGAGCTGAGGGGTGTCAATGCGTGGATGAGATGTTGGTGCTGGGAGGAGGGGTTTTAATTTGTTAGGCAATGGGTTACATTTTAGGGCAAGCAAGGCCTGTACAAAAGGGACGGGCTGCACTTGAACCCAGATGGAACCAGACTGCTGGTTCTTAAAATCAAAAAGGTTGCAGAGCAGCTTTTAAAATGACACCTGGAGAATAGCCGACAAGAGCTGGGCAGTATCTGGTTCAGCAAAAGGCATCCTTTAAAGTGGGATGGTGCAAAGGATTCTTATAAAACAGAAGGGGGCAGAGCAGAACCACATAAAGAGCGGACAGAAGGCTGTGCCAGCTGGTCAAAGAGTCCAAAGAAAGATAGCAGACACCAGGTAAGAGATTCAGCGTATAGGTGCTTATAGGCCAATGCCAGAAGCCTCTGAGCCAAGATGGGTGAGCTGGAGAGCTTGGTTGCAAACACAGAAATAGATATAGTGGACATAACAGAAATATTGTGGAACATTGAGAACCAGTGGGACACTGTTATCCCTGGATATAAACTATAAAGAAAGGACAGGGAGGGACACCTTGGAGGTGGAATAGCACTATATGTTGAAGGAGGGAATAGAATCTAACAAGCTAGAAAACCTAGGTGGACTGGAGTCCTCCCCAGAAACCCTGTGGGTGACTATACAAAGCCTGAAAGGAAATGTGCTACTGGGGATGTGCTACTGTCCTCCGGATCAAAACGCTGAAAGTGACTGGGAGTTGCAGGAGTCATGTCATGTCTCCCCGCAGTCGTCTTTTTTTCTAAACTAAAAAGCCCCAGGTGCTGTAGCCTTGCCTCATAAGGAAGGTGCTCTAGGCCCCTGATCATCTTGGTTGCCCTCTTCTGCACCTTTTCCAGTTCTACAATGTCCTTTTTAAGATGTGGTGACCAGAATTGTACGCAGTACTCCAGGTGTGGTCATACCATCGTTTTGAATAAGGGCATTTTATAATATTAGCCGTTTTATTTTCAATCCCCTTCCTAATGATCCCTAGCATGGAATTGGTCTTTTTCACAGCTGCCGCACGTTGAGTCGACACTTTCAGTGAGCTGTCCACCACAACCCCAAGATCCCTCTCCTGGTCCGTCACCAACAACTCAGATCCCATCAGCGTATACTTGAAGTTGGGGTTCTTTGTCCCAATGTGCATCACTTGACACTTGCCAACATTGAACCGCATTTACCATTTTGTCGCCCACTCACCCAGTGGGCGACAAAAGGAGAGATCCTTTTGGAGCTCCTCACAATCCATTTGGGATTTCACTACCTGAAAGAGTTTGGTATCATCTGCAAATTTGGCCACATCGCTGCTTACCCCTGCTTCTAGATCATTTATGAATAAATTTAAAAGCACCAGTACCAGTACAGATCCCTGGGGGACTCCACTTCTTACTTCCCTCCATTGTGAAAACTCTCCATTTATACCTCCATGCATTATACATGCATGCCATGCATTGCCTTCTGGGATGCCCGGAAGTCATAAAGTTCTGGCCCCAGCTTCCTCGGCCCTGCTCTATACAGATCTGAGCAGGGCTGCCCATGTGGGTGTGCGGGAGGCGCACCGAAGACAACCTGCTTGGTTGTCTGTGGGTGGGGGTGGGGAGTTGAAAGCAACCTGCCCCTGTGCCCTCCCTGCCCGCCTGGGACGATCATGAGAATCACCCCATATATTTCAAACCTTTTCTTAATGGAACTTGCCAACATAACTTGGGATTTCTGTGGGAATCATTTCTTCCATAAAGGAAACTGCACACACTCCTTAACCCAGATGTTGTTGGACTACAACTCCCATCATCCCCAGCCACAATGGCCAAAGGCAGCGTATGATGGTTTTTGTAGTCCCACAACATCTGGGGACTCAAGGTAGAGAACCCCTCCCTTAACCTTTATGCCTTAGGGCAAGTTTATATCAGGGCTGCACAACTCAAATGCCCTAGTGGGCTAGAACCATCCACAACTTGGTGTGCAGGGGCTGAGGTCAATTTTTAGCACATTAATACATTAAAATTAAAAATATTATTAGTTATTTGTGGATCTATTACCCCTATCAATGGACCCATAGTTTTAACCAGGAATAAAGATAAAGTGTGTCATTGTCAACTCCTGGCGACCACAGAGCCCTGTGATTGTCTTTGGTAGAATATAGGAGGGGTTTACCATTGCCATCTCCCGCTCAGTATGATGATGCCTTTCAGCATCTTTCCTATATCGCTGCCGCCAAATATAGGTGTTTCCCATAGTCTGGGAAACATGCCAGTGGGGATTCAAACGCGCAACCTCTGGCTTTCTAGTCAAGTCATTTCCCTGCTGCGCCATTAGGTGAGAATAGTTGCCAGAAAATAGGTCCTGTGCCTGCTCAATCAGTGGGGCCCCTGGAGTGCAAGCCAGCCCAAAATAAATGCCA
Organism: Hemicordylus capensis; assembly: GCF_027244095.1. NCBI lineage: Eukaryota > Metazoa > Chordata > Lepidosauria > Squamata > Cordylidae > Hemicordylus > Hemicordylus capensis. Next base: position 266,261,955 of record NC_069658.1, read on the forward strand.
ATTCCTCTCCTCTCCCTAAATTGCCGTTGGTTTCAGGCTGCAATCCTACACATGCTTATATGGGATTTAACTTCACTGGGTACACCATGGAACATATTTCTGAAAAAACATGCATAGGATGGCACTGTAAGGCAGTTTCCAGCTCCTGAGTTGCTGCAGGATACCTGGGGGCCAGTAAAATATTCCCTGTGGACCGAATCCGGCACCCAGGTCTTACGTTGTGCAGACCTGCTTTTGCCTCACTTCCCCCAAGCAATGAGAAATTCCAGCAGCCTCCAGCGTGCTTTGGATTCTGGTTTCCTAGAGGGAGAATCATTGCAGACAGATGGTGTGTCTTTATAGTATTTGGTTTAATAATACAAAATATACAGGTTGAGCACTGGGTGGAGATTGATGATAGTAGGGCATTCTTGGAAACCAGCAACAGGTTGGTTGCAGAGGTAAGCCCTGCATCCTGAGATGCTGAAGCTTTCTGTCTTGACTGCCGCCCCCCCCCACACACACACACAGCAGGAGAATGTGCATGGGGAGCAGGTAATCTTACACCTCCCGAATCTCTGCCGGAAGGTGGGAATTGTATGCCTTTGTCACATTTCTTAATGGCAGCCTTCTCCAGGATCTTTTAGGAGTTGTTAGCAAAATATTTCTTCACCTGTTACCCACTGATTAACTTTCAAAAGAATATATAGCTATATGATATGATATATATATAAATATGATAAAGTTGCTTATATTTGTGATTTCCAAAATGTGTTATGGAGACCGTGAGTTACCCATAATGTGTTACTCGTAATGTTAATTGTGTAATTTCCTTCTCTGCAAATGAGTTGATAGGAAAAGGGTTCCCTGTAGGTAGGTACTAGGAAGATTAAAAACCATTGGTTTATTTATTATGACTATATAGTATGTATTCAGTTTCTAAAAGGCTAAAAGTTTAAAATGCAGTTAGAGCCATCTAAAATCAACAATAAAAATTGAAACAACACAGCAGCAATAAATACAGAACATACAAAAAGCAGTTCATAACAAACAAAAGAGAATTATATGAAAGGGGGACGTCATCAGATGTGGAGGCCTTCTGTGTTGTTCTCCAATCACATGAAGTAATGATCAAAAAGTAATCTTTAGGCTATGATTAAAAAATGTCAGACTGCATGGGGTGCCTTTGGAAGAAAGCATTGCCGGGCATAAGAGAATGGGAGGGAAAACTCAACACATTTTTGTCTGTCCTAAATGAGTGCCTATTTGTGCTTCACCGCTCAGTGTATAACATCCTAACATAGGAACATAGGAAACTGCCATATACTGAGTCAAACCATTGGTCTATCTAGCTCAGTATTGTCTTCACAGACTGGCAGCAGCTTCTCCAAGGTTGCAGGCAGGAATCTCTCTCAGCCCTATCTTGGAGAAGCAAGGGAGGGAACTTGGAACCTTCTGCTCTTCCCAGAGCGGCTTCATCCCCTGAGGGGAATATCTTGCAGTGCTCACACATCAAGTCTCCCATTCATGTGCAACCAGGGCAGACCCTGCTTAGCTATGAGGACAAGTCATGCTTGCTACCACAAGACCAGCTCTTCTCTCAGCACATGGTGTGTGCTTCTAACAACAGTGTGCATGCAGTGCTAGCCCCCATGTTTCTGAAGCTCTTGCACAAGACCAACTATTTTTTGTGTGCTCTCCCTGCATGCTGGAGTTACAGGGACATGTTTCTGCCATAACAGAGCACTTCTGGAGTGTGGGGAAAGGGCTGGAAATAGTTGCACTCTGGCACAAGAGCACCCCCACTTTGGAAGCACAGGGACTAGTGTCAGGACTAGCACTGCATGTGCATTGTTGCTAGAAGCATATACTGTATGCAGCATTAAACAAGATGCCAGCCACTGTTTGCAGGGTAATGGACTGGGCTGCCAGATGCAACTTATTTTAAGGACTTCCTTATTTTAAAGGGCTATATCTGACTATTCTACATTCTTGGCTTCCATGATGGGGAGGGCTCATAGTCAGAGTCTCAGTAACCATTTTGGCCAAAATATCGGGTTCCATTTTGAACCTCAAGCCATCTTGAAGGACACCCACAGCTGGCCCCTAAAGGCCTCAGCACTAGTTTATCCACCTAATTGGCTTTATTTACTTCAAAGCAGAGGGTGTGTCTAACATAGGACTACTCCCTGGAAGAAACTTCCAAAGTTCCAGTTCTCTCCATTCACTAGGCACTTTCCCAAACAATGCAAGCTTATTTTATTCATTACAATTCTATTTTGCCCTTCCTCCATGGAATCAATGTAGATTATTGCCCCCTTTGTCCTCGCAACAATCCTGTGAGATAGGCTAGAGTAGACTGAGAGATGGTAACTGGCCTAAGGTCACCCAGTGAGCTTCAAGGAGGACAGGTCTATCAATGGCTACTAGTCTGGTGGCTATAGGCCGCCTCCAAGGCGAGGCGCCTCTAATTGCCAGTTGCAGGGGAGGAAGAGCAGGAGAGGGCATGCCCTCAACTCCTGCCTGTGGCTTCTCAGAGGCATCTGGTGGGCCACTGTGTGAAACAGGATGCAGGACTAGATTGGCCTTGGGCCTGATCCAGCAGGGCTGTTCTTATGCCAGAGGCAACTGAACTTGGGTCTCTCTGGTCTAGGGTTGCCAACATTTCACTGCCCAAATAAGAGACACAAGGCAGGGAGTATATGGGAGTCATTGGGAGCCTGAGTGCTCTATCTATTTTTATCACTTTCAACTTAAACTATGGTATAAGTTACAACTTAGATGGCTTCTCCTCTGCTTATTGATATAATCATGGTTATCCAAACTGGGAGTGATGTAATTTTGTTAAGTTTTCTAGAAAGAGAAGCATGGTCAGCCAATAAAAATAGGTTTCACACACAAGCACTATCTAGTAGTCATCGCTTGCATAATTTTCATCATCTCGATACCTGGATAATGCTAAATTAACCAGTAATTGCTGGCTGTTGATGTTAAACTTTTTGTTAATGCCCCCATATGAGGAGGAGGAACATCTGCCCCCAGGAAGACCCCAGGGCGAGGGACTGGGTGCCTGACTGTCTGCTTCTGCCTCTGACCCCCCTGCTTACTATCTGCCCCCCAGGACAGGCTGCTGGACTGTGGTGAGGCTTTGCAGGACTGGGGCACACAGGGGGTGACTTGGCAGTTTCCTGGTCTCCATCTGCCGGAGCTTGTTGCTCAGGACTATTGAGGGTGCTGCCAGTGGCAGCAGGCCCACCTCCAGCGGGGTCGCTACCAAAGGGGGTCGCCCCTTTGGGAGAGCCACTTCAGGGGACAACGAGGGTGAGGGCCAGGCCTCCTGGCCCAGGTATTTGTATGTGTGTGGGGGATTTAATAGTGGGGCTTCTATTTTAATTAGTCCTGGGTGTGATTGTTTTAGAATGTGTCTGGGCTTACCTGGAGATGGGGATACAGGGGGCGTGTCCACTGACTGTGGGGTGGAAATTCTGATGGTGGTGGGGAACAGAAGAAGTGACGTTGGCAGGTCAGCGGGCCGTTGCAGGGGATGGAGACCTGGAAATCTAAGAGCTGTTTCCCCTTCCGGCTGTCCTGCCAGCTCTTTGACCATGGGGAGCAGTGCCGACCACCCTTGGAACCTCACCTTGCTCCTCTATAATGCCAGGTCGGTCCAGAACAAACCAGAAACCATCTATGATTTGATTCTGGATGAAAGTGCCAACCTGGTATGTATTACAGAGACCTGGTTGGGGGAGGTTGGTGGCCTGGTCTAGTCGCAGCTTCTCCCTCCAGGGTACTCTGTTGAGGAGCGGGTGAGGGACTGTGGGCGGGGACGTGGAGTGGCTATGATCTATAAGAATAACCTTTCCCTTACCAGGATCCCTGTTAGAGTGCCAGACCATATCAAATGTGTGTACTTAAGTCGAGGGACCAGGGATAGACTGGGACTTCTGTTGGTGTACCGATCGCCCCGCTGCTCAACAGAGTCCCTAACTTAGCTGACAGACTTGGTCTCAGGCTTGGTGTTGGAGTCCCCCAGGTTTGTGGTGCTGGGGGACTTCAATGTTCATTTCGGGACCAAATTGTCCAGGGCGGCTCAGGAGTTCATAGCGTCCATGACGACTGTGGGCCCATCCCAAGTGGTCTCAGGACCGACACACGTTGCAGGTCACATGCTTGATTTAGTCTTTCACTCCAATCAGGGTGGTGTTCTGTGGGTGGGGACTCCTGTGATTTCTCCATTGTCATGGACGGACCACCATCTGGTTAAGGTTGGACTTACAGTCACTTTCCACCTTTGCAGGGGTGAGGGACCTATTAGGATGGTCCGTCTGAGAAGGTTATTGGATCCAATAGGATTTCAAGAAGCCTTGGAGGGATTTAGTGTTGGCTCTGCTGACGATCCTGTTTAAATAACTTTTTATTCAATTTTTCACAACATAAGATACACACACGCACACACAAAAAGAAAAAAAGGAAAGGAAAAAAACACACACACACAAAAAGACAAGAGGATTTCCATCTCATCATTAGAACAAGTATCAGTTACAATACCCAAGTCTTGCCTGTAATTTAATTGTTCTCCCCCCCCCGTTAAATCATACAAAAGTCAGCTCTAGGGCATTTTAAAAACATTTTTGTTACCACTCAAAAGCCTGATAGAAATCCATTTTATAATATGTTTTTAGGTAAATAAGAAGAGGGTCCCACTCCCTTTTAAATGCTTCAAATTTATTTCTTAATAATGCTGTTAGCTTTGCCATTTCTGCCAACTCTAACACTTTAAGTATCCAATCCTCTTTACTCGGACAATGGATGTCTTTCCATTTGTATGCAAATGTCAATCTTGCTGCGGCTGTCAGATACATAAAGAGGATCCAGTATTTCCTAGGCAATGAGTTATTATCAATGCCTAGTAGTATTGTTTCTGGGCTCTTAGGGAAAGTCATTTTAAACAGTTTCTTAAGCTCACTGTATATTAAATCCCAATAGCCTTTAGACTTATTACAAGTCTACCATAAATGTATATAGGAACCCTCCTATTTTTTACACTTCCAGCATTTGCTTGACATGTTCTTGTACATTAAAGCCAACTTCTTAGGAGTTAGATGCCATCCGTACATCATTTTAAGATTATTTTCCTTTAAATTATAACAGGCAGTGTATTTCATGTCTTCTCTCCATAGTTTTTCCCATTTCTCCAAGTCTATATTGTAACCAAAATCCTGAGCCCATTTAATCATTGAAGTTTTCACTACTTCCGTTCTTGTATCTTCCAATAATAACATATCATACATCCTAGAAACTAGTTTGTCTTCCTTGTCACACAACTGTTGTTCAAATTCTGACTTTGATTGATTAAGACCCTTTTTACAATCTTGCTTGAATAAGGCGCTAATCTGGTGATACTGAAACCAAGAAATATTCCAATCCTGCATAAGATCTAGTTTAAGTTTGTATTTTGCACCTTGGGGAACAAGCAGTTGTCGATACGTAGGCCATGTCTGTTGCATATTTTTCTGTTTTCTAGATATAACTTCCAGTGGAGATACCCAAAGTGGAATTTTTGGTTCTAACACAAGTTTGTTTTTCATCCATACCATATATAAGCTTTTTCTAACATAGTGATTTAAGAAGTCTTTATTTACTTTTACCTTATCATGAAATAGATATGCATGCCAACCATATCTTATATCAAATCCTTCCATATCTAACAGTCTTGGGTTTTTTAATGTAATCCATTCTTTCATCCAGCTTAGGCATATTGCTTCAAAATATAACTTAAAATTCGGTAATGCAAACCCTCCTCTCTTCCTGTCATCCGTTAGGTTTTTAAAATTTATTCTTGGTTTTTTGCCCTGCCAAATAAAGTTCTTTACGTCTTTATGCCATTGATCAAAGATTGACATTGTATTTATTATTGGTATTGTCTGGAAGAAATATAGCATTTTAGGAAGAACATTTATTTTGATAACATAAATTCTTCCAGTTTATGATAGATTCAATCTATTCCATCTACATAAGTCTATCTTTATTTCCTTCCAGATTTTAATATAATTATTTTGAAACAATAAGGCATTATTTGTTGTAAGCGTAACCCTTGGTATTTTACCTTTTTTCCTGCATTGAAACTGGATCTCAGGACAAATTTTTCAATATCTTTGCTCATGTTTTTAATTAATACCTTTGTCTTATCCTTATTTATATAGAACCCTGCCAAATTCCCTTATGATTCTAATATTTCCAATAATGTATCAATTGACTCTAAAGGATCTTGTAAAAACAACACTATATCATCTGCAAAGCCTCTTAGTTTGTATCTTTGTGTCCCTATTGACAATCTTTGTATTTTGGTCTCTTCCCTTATCATCCTGCACATAATTTCCAAGACCAATATAAATAATAATGGAGACAAGGGGAAATCTTGTCTAGTACCTTTTTGAATACTAAAATAATCTGTAAGTTCTCCATCAACTTTAATGTTTGCTTTTTGTTCAGAATATATAGACCCAATCGCCCTTATATAATTAGCTCCAAACTCTACAATTTCCAGGGTTTTCAACATAAATTGCCAGGAGATGTTATCAAAAGCTTTCTCTGCATCCAAAAGTAACACAGCCAGTTGTTTATCATTATGCTTTTTGTAATATTCTAATACATTTAAAACAGTTCGCACATTGTCCTTTATTTGCCTTTTTGGTAGAAATCCAGCCTGATCTTCATGAATTAACTCTACCAAGACCCCCTCCATTCTTTTAACAAGTATAGAAGCAAATAATTTATAATCATTATTAAGTAAGAAGATTGGTCTATAATTTTTAACCAGAGTTTGATCTTGGCCAGGTTTTGGTATTTATGTAATAGTCGCTTGCCTCCATGAATCAGGGAACCAACCCTTCATCATGATTTCATTCATTGTCCATTGTAATGGTTGAGACAATACTTCACTAAAAGCTTTGTAGTATATAATAGAGAGCCCATCTGGTCCTGGCGATTTCCCCCCTTTGCTCGCTTAATAGCATCCTTAACTTTGTTGGAAATTGGAAGATTCAATATTTCCCATTGTTTAGGGTTTAATTTTGGTAAATTCTTTAATTGTAAGAATTGTTCTACTTTATTTATATCAACCTTTCTTTTTTGATAAAACACCTCATAATATTTATAAAATTCTCTTTTAATTACTGACTGTTGATTAATAATACCACTGGACGTACTCAGACTCATTATATAATTATTTTGCTGTTCAACTCTTAATTTCCAGGCCAGATATTTACCCAGTTTGCCTGTTCAAAAGATTTCTGTTTTAGAAATTTTAAGTTTTTCCATCTCCTCCACCGTCAACATGGAATATTTCTGTTTTAATACCTTTAATTGTTGTATTAAAGTTTGGTCACCTTTCCCCCCCAATTAGTTCCCCTTCCAAGTCCTTTATTTGAATCTGGATTAGGTCCTTATTTTCGATCCTGTTGATGCTCTGGTGGAAAACTGGAACTGCAAACTCTCCGGGGCAGTAGACATGATCGCTCCTAAGCATCCTCTCTGATCCGCTTCAGAATTGGCCCCTTGATATACGGAAGAACTACGAGGGCTGAAGCGGCAAGGTAGACAACTGGAGCGCAAGGGGAGAAAGACTCGACTCGAATCCAACAGATTACAACATAGAGCACATTTGAAGATCTATGCTCAGGCGATACGTGCGGCAAAGAAGCGATTCTTTTCAGCCCGTATTGCATCTGCCAGTTCAGTGCAAGTTCACATTCTGTCTCCACAATTACTTCTGTGTCTGATGTGGAGGTGTCCAGCGATTCCTCTTGTGTGGTTAAGTTGGATCAGTTCCAGTTTGTGACTCCTGAGGATGTGGACAAGCTGACTGGAACAATGCAACCTACCACCTGTTCTCTTGACCCTTGACCAACATGGCTTATACTATCTGGCAGGGGGGTTGTTGTAGAAGGCCTGGTAGAGATTGTAAATGCATCTCTGAGGGAGGCAGGATGGCTCCTTGTCTTAAGGAGGCCATTATTAGACTGTTTTTGAAGAAGCCTACCTTGGATCCCTCAGACTTGAACAACTACAGGCCTGTCTCCAACCTTCCATGGCTGGGCAAAGTAACTGAGAGGGTGGTGGCCTCCCAGCTCCAGACAGTCTTGGATGAAACGGATTATCTTGACCCATTTCAAACTGGCTTTCAGGCTGGCTATGGGGTGGAGACTGCCTTGGTTGGCCTGATGGATTATCTCCAATTGGGAATTGACTCTGTTGTGTGACTCTGTTGGTCCTTTTGGACCTCTTGGCGGCTTTCGATACTATCGACCATAGTATCCTTCTGGAGCATCTGAGAGGGTTGGGAGTGGGAGGCACTGCTTTGCAGTGGTTCAGCTCCTACTTTTGGGGCAGGTTCTAAATGGTGTCCCTTGGAGACTGTTATTCTCCAAAATCTGAACTTTTGTATGGTGTCCCTCAGGGCTCTGTATTGTCTCCGATGTTGTTTAACTTCTACATGAAACCACTGGGAGAGATCACGAGGAGATTTGGTGCAAGGTGCTATCAGTATGCTGATGACAACCAAATCTACTTCTCCATATCAACATCATTGGGAGGGGGCATAACCTCCCAAAATGCCTGTCTGGAGTCAGTAATGGGCTGGATGAGGGATAACAAACTGAGACTGAATCCAGACAAGGCAGAGGTACTCATTGTGTGGGGTTGAAACTCGGGAGATGAGTTTGATCTGTCTGTTCTGGATGGGTTCACACTTCCCCGGAAGGAACAGGTACGCAGTCTGGGAGTGCTTCTGGATCCGAAGCTCTCCCAGGTTGAGACGGTGGCCAGAAATGCCTTCTATCAGCTTTGGCTGATATGCTAGCTGTGTCTGTTTCTTGAGATGAATGACCTCAGAACAGTGGTATATATGCTGGTAACCTCCAGAATGGATTACTGTAACATGCTCTATGTGGGGCTGCCCTTGTGTATAGTCTGGAAACTACAGCGGGTTCAGAATGCAGCAGCCAGGTTGGTCTCTGAGTCATATCGGAGAGACCATATTACTCCTGTATTGAAAGATCTACACTAGCTGCTGATAAGTTTCTGGGCAAAATACAGTGTGTTGTTTATAACCTATAAAGCCCTAAACGGCTTGGGCCCCGGGTATTTAAGAGAATGTCTTCTTCGTTATGAACCCCACCACCCATTGAGATCATCAGGAGAGGTCCTTCTGCAGTTGCAGTTGCTCATTTGGTTGCTCATCTGCAGTTGCTCATCTGGGTGACTTCTCAGGGATGGGCCTTCTCCGCTGTTGCCCCAGAGCTTTGGAATGTGCTCCCTGATCAAATAAGAGCCTCCCCATCTCTGACAACTTTTAAAAAGTCTTTAAAGATGCACTTATTCACCCAGGCTTTTTATTAAATATTGTTTTAACAGTTTTAGCATCGTTTTAAAATGTTGTTTTAAAAATTTAAATTGTTGTAATGTTTTAACTTCTACTATGTTTATTTTGTTTTAACTGCTGTTTTAAGTTGGGTTTTTTGTCATTTATTTTAACGAATGTTTTAGCTTTTTGTTTGTTTGTTTGTTTGTTTGTTTGTTTGTAAACTGCCCAGAGATGTGAGTTTTGGGCAGTATAGAAGCATGTCAAATAAATAAATAAATAAATAAATAGTGGGGCTCTTGGCAACCCTCCGCCTGCAGGCTGCAGCCCACCAGCACCACAGAGTATTCTGGCAGGTAGGGAGAAGGGAAAGGAGTTGGAGCTCGTTAGTTATGATGTTGTTAGTGAAAGTAACTGGTTTGATCTGAGACATAGGTCTCCCCATTAGCCAAAAAAAAGGACAAATGGCATAATGTAAGGGACAGGCAATTTTGGGCTGAAATAAGGGATGTCGCTGCTGATAAGAGACTGTTGGCAACCCTACCTGGTCTACCACTCTTTCCACTATGCACTGGGTCATTTCTTCAAGATTCAACGCCTTCTCAAATTGCCATGAAGTGCTCATTCTCACCTGCATCACTCAGCAACACACAATGATCATGACTGGGCCAGTTTGGATGATGCTGCATCTACTGGCTTGAGCACATGCACTAAGGGTGTGTGTGCATCATGAGCACACATTTCCTTTCCCCTCTCCTGGTGTACCAAAGCACCTGTCCCTAATTGCATGGGAGGATGGTTCATTCAAACCACTCCTCTGCATGCACCACAAAGACTAGTTTCAAGGTATTTATTTGAGGGGCGAGTAGAAAGGCAGTTCAGCAGGCGACGTAATTAACAAGACTCAAAATGGATCGATAAGTTTGCAATTTGATTCCCAACTTGAGAAAGACTGAAATTACAAACATTGTTGAGCCGTGTCAAGATGAACAGCAGCATTTTTATTCCAAACAGAAAAGAGGAACGGGAGAGGTAGGAAAGAAGGAAGGAACTGTGGGGCATGATTTTAATAGGAAAAAAGAGAGAGGGGAGGAAAGGGAGGAGGTACCATTTCCAGCTCTGCTTCACACAGCAGGGAAGTGCCAGAGGCCAGCACTGCAGCTGTTCCTGCTCCATGCCCTCAGCGTTCAGATCCCTCTTCATTTAAGGGGCTGCCCCAGGGCACCACAGACCCATACAAAATGAATGCCCCTTACATTCACACTTAGGACATAATGGATACTCCTTTGTGATAATTCAGACTTCAAAAGGAGCCCAAACAGACAAGGCTCCAGCTGGGAATAGCCTCCCAATTTTAAAAAGCAACTGAAAAGCATCATCGGAGGCTTCTAGTTTTTGTGAAGGAAACTCCACTGGGAAAGCTGCTTAACTCCCCCACCCCCCACCACCGCCACTGTTTGTCCAGTCAAAGCTACCTTATCTGAACTACTTTTCTCCCTATAGGGGGAAATATACAGAGATCCTATATGTTTTTTCCATGCAGGTGTTGAAGCATGTGGTGGGTCAGTTTTGAGTGCAGGAAAAGGATAGAGTCGCCCCTCTCCCCACTTTTCCTCTTGACCACAAACTTCTATATTGCTTATTTTTTATTTTAAAAAATCAAGCAGACCTCTATATTGCTTCCAGTTCTCTGGCATATTGTCTCAATCTCTCTATAAATAAGACACTTGATAAGAATTGCAAACCTTTGTCCTCTAACTAGTCCAATTAGGAATGATCCATTGTGTGAGGGAAATCGACATGCAAACTTGTAGTCACTGTAACCAGCTGTACATAGGAGGTTTGGTGTAAATTATAGCCTTTGAGCTATTCAAATAAGAAATTGACCATTGTCTCTGTAACAGCTGGCAGTGTGGGTGGGGAGAATGAAAACAATCTTTTTTGCAAACTGAAATGATGTTGTTTGGTTGTTTCACTTTCAGCTACAATACTCTATTAATTTATCTTGCTCACATACAAGAGGAAAAGAAAAGCATATGCACTGGAACATCAAAGAGACCTGGGAATGGCTCTTAACAACTATAGATTTCTTTTAAGGCTGTTAAAATGATGTTTGCAAAGGACCATGCAGGGAAGCCTGAGAGCCGTGCTGAGGAACCTGCTGTGGTGTGGTGGCCATTTTAAGTTCCAGTATATAGAAACTAAATTTTAAGCAAATCCACACATTTCTCTAAGAAAACATGGACAACTCAAAAAATGTGGGAGCGGAAGTGTGTGAAATGATAGGTTGTGCACATCTCGGTGCCTTAATGGCCATCCACATGCATTTGCATGGATGTGTGCTAGGAGACGAGATGTGTCCTTTAGCCTCTCAGACATTTAACTTCTGGAGACTGGTGAGGTAGATAAAACCTTGCACTAACAAAATTAGCACTTGAAATCCTCAAAGGCAGAGTTTGGACAATGTCTGAGGTATGGCATGGAACAGAGCCTTCTTGGTGGTAGCACCTATGCTATGGTATTCACTGCCCTGGAAAATCTGACTGATTTCTTCCCTCCCAGTGATAAGTAAAAATGATGCTACTCAGGCACACAGGTTCCCCACCTTGGATCCCCAGATGCTGTTGTAGTCCCAACTCCCATAATCCACAGCTGCAACGGCCTTTGGGAGTAGCAGTCCAAGAGCATCTGGGGACCCAAAGCAGGAAACCCCTGGCTTAGAGTGTCTCTTAGACTTAGAGCAGTGGTGGCCAGAGCGGGTGCCGCCGGCTGGTGGTGGAGGGAAGCCTCGTTGTAAATGAGTAGATGCTTGCCTCTCCTCCCACGGTTCAGAGCAGTGGTGGGCCACCCAGCACCTGCCACTCAGCTGGCCACGCAAACGGCCTCCACCAGTGACCTGAGAATGTGGCCTGCATGGGCTTCGTTTGCTGGTTGCTGCTCTTTAGTGTTTTGAAAGCTTTTGTTTTGGGTTGTTGTTTTTAAAAATGGTATACATGGTTTGGTTTTATCATGATTTGCAGCCAACTCAATGGATTCTTATATGTTGGAAAGATGCAGTATAAGTATCTAGATACTTTTTCTGAAAATGCTGAAATTTGACCCTCTTCTGGACGGAGAAACAGAGCGGCTGTGGGCAAGTGGGGGATACCAGCATGGCAGACTCAGGGTGGCCCGCATATATCCTCCCCCCCCCGCCTACAAGGAACCTGTAAGGGGGGGGGAACCTAAGGGGGCTAGCTCACTGCAACTGCCCCCCTGTTAGTCAATGGGATGGAGTGTCCCTGAGCTCAGATGGTTAGCAGATAAGCGTGTGGAGAAGTAATAGAACTCTTCGAAAGGAGGTGGGGAAGAGGCCTCGAACAAAAAGAGGGAGAACTTTATCAGCTTGAAGAATGCTCCCTCAGAACAGTCACAAGGCCTTCTGCTTCTCGGGGAGAAAAATTTGTTTTCTCACCAGCGATTTCACAGGTTTGTGTTTCTGAGAGGGAAAGACATTGAAAAAGACTGGGACTGAGCACCAGTGCCCCTCCTGCACAACACCCAGAAAACGGGAGTGGGGGTGGGTGGGAATTGCATATGAAATAAGACTCGAGTTAGAGCATGCACTTCTGTCTTTGTTACTAACTTTTGTTTTCACTGTGCTCAGCCACAGGCTCAGGTAACACTTGCACACCAGGCTTATTCTGCAACATTTTGTTGTGGATCCATTCTCGTTCTAATAAGCAAACAGAGAGGAGAGCTGGTCTTGCGGTAGTAAGCATGACTTGTCCCCATAGCTAAGCAGGGTCTGCCCTGGTTGCATTCAAATGGGAGACTTGATGTGTGAGCACTGCAAGGTATTCCCCTCAGGGGATGGTGCTGCTCTAGGAAGAGCAGAAGGTTCCAAGTTCCCTCCCTGGCTTCTCCAAGATAGGGCTGAAAGAGATTCCTGCCTGCAACCTTGGAGAAGCCGCTGCCAGTCTGTGAAGACAATACTGAGCTAGATAGACCAATGATCTGACTCAGTATACGGCTGCTTCCTATGTACCAATAAGGGATAGTTATTTATTTACCCGGAACAAGGATTGTCCTGGTAAGCAGAGACAGTTAGAGCATATGCAGTCAAGTGGTCACAATCCATTCAATTATCCAATTAATTACTCACTTCATTACCTAATTATGTCTGTTGATGCTTAATACTTTTACAGCTCAGTGTGTTCAATGGAATGCATGGCCAGGTGCAGGTACAGAGGCTTCCAGCCTGAGTTGTTGAGGCTGGAAAGAGAACAGTTCCTCCCATGGGAAGGACAGTGCTTCGCGTTGGCAAATTGCCACGGTGGGGCAAAATCGGCCCATTCCTGTCTCCAGCATGTGGAGGGGAGGGCAGGCTGCCTCCAAGAGGGACGACTGCATGGGGTTGCCATGTCTCTGTGTGCACAGAATTAACCTTGTGCCTCTCCTCCCTGCTGCCATTTGATAGGCTTGCCAACTGACCAGAAAAAAATAGCATGGCTTGGGCCCATGCCTTTAAACAGCCAATCTGCAGAAATCAGCCTTTTACGGCATAGAGCTTTATATTGTCAGCTGCTAAAGTCTGGACATCAAACAGTTGTTGAAGGCACAGCAACAGAGGCCAATGTAAAAAATGGGGACTCTGCCTCATACCAGGTCCCTGCATATAGGGTATTTTGTATTGTTTTTATTCATTCATTCGATTTATTTATTTATTCGATTATTTATTTATGTATTTATTTGCTTTTTAATTTTTTTTTTAAAAAATCAGGTGTGTGTGTGTGTGTATTTATATTTTTTTTAATGTGACTTTTTTATAATCTTGTTTTTAAATTTTATTATGAGCCACCTTGGGATTTTCTTAATGAAAGGCGAGGTATAAATTTAACGATAGATAGATAGATAGATAGATAGATCGGGTTCCTCCCTCTGGCTTTCTCTCTCACCCCCACTGTTCATTATTAATGGAGTTTTCCTATCCATACCTCACTTACCTATCAATAACAATTTTAATCTATATTCACAACTCCTAGTGGCATAGCTGCTGGGTACAGAACAGGGGTTCCCAACCTTGGATCCCCAGATGCTGGACTAGAACTCCCATCATGATGTTGCAATGGCCATGTCACAAGATCTGGGGACTCAGGGTTGGGAACCCTTACCCCAGTATATATGAGAGACCAGGGGCTCTCAACCTGTGGTACCCCAGATGTTGCTGATAGACAACTCCCATCATCCCCAGCTGCAATAAATTGTAGCTGAGCACAATGGGAGTTGTAGTTCAGCAACATCTGGAGTGCCACAGGTTGGGAGCCCCTGCATAACCAAGCACATGAGTTATGAGTTCACATGAGCTAAACTGACCATGGTGCAAAGGAGAATGTTTTGTAAGGGGACTAGGAGGAGCCCTTGAAGAAACATTGACTGTCCTAATTTATTCCTCTGGATTCACATGTTGTAGCCAATGGGTGGAAAATAGGACACCACTGTTTCTCTCCCCCCTCCCCCAACAACACTTGATGGTGTTGTGTCCCTTTGATTGAGTGGTTACGTGCAATATCCGCAAGATGGCAGTGTGGTACAGCTGGAATGTGGAACTTGAAAGCCAAAGCTTTCTCGTCTAGGAAGTTGTAATTAACTGGCTGGCCCTAGCTGTGGGCTAGCAACAGTGCAGAATATCATCCCCGATCTTATTCTTCACTATCATCTATGGGGGGGGGGTTGGTCTCAGTTTGAAAGCGGATTTAAGGGCCAGATCTGAACTGAGCCCCAGAATGGTGGGGGAGGGCTTTAATAAAGCCCCCCTTCTCCACTCTGGGGCCCAGCAAACCCGCAATCCAGATTGGATCCTCTGTGGCTGGTATTTACACCCCCCCCCAGACTATGGGAAGCACCTATATCAGGCAGCAGCGATACAGGAAGATGCCGAAAGGCATCATCTCATACTGCGTGGAAGGAGGCAATGGTGAACCCCTCCTGTATTCTACCAAAAGAAAACCACAGAGCTCTTTGGGCGCCAGGAGTTGAAATCAACTTAATGGCACACTTTACCTTTACCTGGAAAAGCACACCCACCATGACCAAAGGTATGCCAAAGGAGTGCCAAACTATGGCTTTCCAGCTGTTGTTGGCCTATGTGGAGGAATGGGCCTAGATCTCTTGGTTTTTGTAAATAAGCCCTTGTGAATTGTAAATGAATTGTAAATGGTATTAATATGCACAAACTCCTTCTTTATTGTAAATAGGATTTCTGTGTTAATATGCTTGCAAGTCCCTATGTTGCAAAGAATGCTGGCAGGGTCAAGAGTTGGGGCCTGCTGTATTTTAGCTTCACATTTAGAATGTCAGTGACAATTTGGTTTTGGAGGGAAGAGAATTTTTGGAAAATGGAGGGAACTTTGTGTTATACAGATTGGATTGTTTGAAAAGAACTGTTGGGACAGTTTGTGTATATATAGGAGGCTGCTTTCGTCAGAGTTGAAGAGAGTCCAAGAGTTGAAGTTGGTGAATCAGTCAGAAGAAGTCAGAGTTGGAGAGTCCAGGAAGAAGTCAGGAGTGTGTAGTTGGAGATCAGAACTCAGAAAGCTGAAGGGAATGAGTCCAAGTGGAGGAGCTGAGGCCAGTCAGAGCGGAAGAATTGCTAGCCCAGGCTGAGACAAGCGATGCTGCTGTGGCTGTAGCAAGAGCTGAAATCATGGCAGAACCCGGCTGGCCAGGCCTGTACTGTGAACAGGACGAGAGAAGGAACCAGCCAGAGTTGCTAAAGGTGTTCATCAAGGATTCTTAACTTAGGGCTCAGTGAGGTTAGTGGATAGTGGAAGTGTTTTTGCCCACATTTTGTTGGTTCCCTGTGCTCTTTTGGTTGATGGTTTTATTTTATATATACTAAGCTTGTGAACACCTTTAGTGGCGCAGTGGGGAAATGCTTGACTAACAAGCAGAAGGTTGCCAGTTCGAATCTCTGCTGGTATGCTTTCCAGACTATGGGAAACTCCTATATCGGGCAGCAGCGATACAGGAAGATGCTGAACAGCATCATCTCATACTGCGTGGAAGGAGGCAATGGCAAACCCCTCCTGTATTCTACCAAAGACAACTACAGTGGTCACCAGGAGTCGAAATCGAGTTGTAGGCCAACATCTACAGGAAGGCCACAGTTTGACACCCCACCTTAGTTTGTTGCAGCAAAGGGTAAAGTGTGCTGTCAAGTCAGTTTCGACTCCTGGCGCCCAAAGAGCCCTGTGGTAGAATACAGAGCCCTTTGGTAGGAGGGATTTACCATTGCCTCCTCCCGCGCAGTATGAGATGATGCCTTTCAGCATCTTCCTATATTACTGCTGCCTGATATAGTACCAGCGGGGATTCAAACCAGTAACCTTCTGCTTGTTAGTCAAGCATTTCCCTGCTGCGCCACAAAACAAATGCATTATTATTATTATTATTACATTTATATTCCGCTCTTCCTCCAAGGAGCCCAGAGCGGTGTACTACATACTTGAGTTTCTCTTTCACAACAACCCTGTGAAGTAGGTTAGGCTGAGAGAGAAGTGACTGGCCCAGAGTCACCCAGCTAGTATCATGGCTGAATGGGGATTTGAACTAGGGTCTCCCCGATCCTAGTCCAGCACTCTAACCACTACACCATGCTGGCTCTCGCATTAAAGGCCAACAGATTTATTGTAGCATAAATTTTAATGTATTAGAGCAGGGGTTCTCAACCAGACATGGGCCATGATGGGAGTTGTAGTCCAATAACATCTGGGAATCTAAGGTGGAGAACCTCTGAGCTAGAGCCCCTTTCAGTCAAGTTCATGAAGATATTTGGTGGGCAGGTATCCATATAAATACCCATAGACATGTGGGTACAGATTAAAGCAAATGGTAATGATCCAAAGGCCATGAAATTCAAAGGGTCCAGTCTGCAACACTTCTCTGCAATGTTTGAATGTATGCAAGAAAAGCACAGTGACAGCTTACATCCATGGCAACTGGTTTAAGATTACCTTCCTAGTCCATTCTTAGCCTACTTTCCAGTAGACTTGAGATCACCCAGCATTCTGTGTGTGTGTCTGTGTGTCCCCCACCAACTTCGCAACGCCTGGACCAATATGAACCAAATCGGGTACAGCTTTAGGGACACACAGGGACAGCTCAATGGTCCAGTTTGTAATGATGACATCCACCCCAAACCAAGATGGCAGACACATGAACATTTGAGGCACAAGAGATCTAACTTGTGCACCTCAATTTGCACCAAATTTAGTCCAGATGTAGAGACAGTGAAAGGAAAGTAGTAGGGATGTGCGTTTCGTTTCGGATACAAAACGTTTTGTGCACAAAACAGGCCGTTTCGGCTGTTTTGAAGGCAAAACAAAACACCCAATGCTCAAAACAGAAAATTTTGTAGCCAAAACAAAACATCCCTGTTTCGGATACAAAATGTTTGATTGTTTTGGCTGTTTTGGAACTCCATTTTGCAATCGCAAAAAGTCTTTCTCCTTCAGTCTCCATTTTTAGTTTTGACATCTGTTTGAATTTCCAGCCCACAGACTGGCCAGCAAAAGCATGGACTGATCTGCTGGCAATTGCCTCCTTATTCCTTTTAAGCAAATTTAAGGGTAGAATTCACCCTCATTGGCTAGTGGGGCAGTGTGCATTTACCCTTATTGCTCAGTGGGGAAGTGTGCATTTCATTGTTGTTGTTTCACACTGTTGTGTGTAGATCAACTGCATTTTGGGTGGGAGGGATGTGGATGTGCATGAGCTTTGGAAACCTGCCTGATTTTTTCCCAAAGCTCTGCTGTTAATGTGTGATGTTGATGTCATTTGGGGTGGATTCGGGGCAGAAAGGGGGCTTTGGGGGCAGAAGAGTGGTTCAAGTGGTAGTGCCCCAATGGGTGCCTGCTGCCACCCAGATTCCAAAGGAATTGAGAAAAGGGCTGGTTTTTAAAGAATTTCTGAAGTTGACGTGTCTTTGGGGCAGATTTGGGGCAGAAAGGGGGCCTGAGGGGCAAAACAGTGGGTTGGGTGGCAATGCTTCAAGGGGTGCCTGCCACTTGCCCTATTCCAAAGGAATAGGGCAAAAGGCTGATTTCTTAGGAACTGTTGAAGTTTACGCTTCTTTAAGGTTCCCCCCCCCCCGGGAATAATGGAGGTTTCAGAAGACCCATAACTCCACCTGGGGGGCACTGGGGTAGCCGGGAGTGAGTGGTGGTGTAGTGCACACAGGGTGCCAACCACCCCCATGGGTTGCTAACCCATGGGGTGCTTGGTTATGTTGTTTCTGAGGTGTTCTGAGTATATATTCTCTGGTAGCATATGAGATTTTCAGTGACAAACCATGAATCCACTCTCATATGCTACCAGAGAATCTGAATCTACACTCAAACATCTCAGAAACAACAGAACCCAGTACCCCATGGGTTAGCAACCCATGGGGGTGGTTGGCACCCTATGTGCTCTACACCACCACTCGCTCTGGGCCACCCTGGTGCCTCCCAAGTGCAGTTATGGGGCAGGAATTATGGTCCATCATTCCCTATGGGGAAGAACTTTACAGACGCGCAAACTTCATTACATCTTTAAAAATCAGCCCTCTGTCCAATTCCTTTGAAATAATTCTGGCAGCTTTCTTGCCCCCACTGGGCACTACCACCCACCCTACTCTGCTTTGGGCCACCCCTTTCCCCCCCCAACATGAAGCTATACTTTTGCTGAAACCTCCATTCTTCCCTATGGGAAAAATCCTATACTTCAAAAATTCACCAAAAACCAGCCCTTTGCCCAATTCCTCTGAAATTTGGGTGGTAGTTTCCACCCATTGGGCACTACCACCCCCACCCACTAGTTTTTCCCCGGGGCCATTTTTCAAAATCCAAAATGTTTCGGATTTGGATTTTGCAATTTCGAACAAAGAACAAAATTGGGGTGTTTCGGATTGGCTGATTTCAAACAAAGAACAAAACGGGGGTGTTTTGGATTCGGGCCAAAAACAAAACAGAAAAACAAACAAAACGCACAACCTTAGAAAGTAGGCTGAATAGTGCTTACTAGAACAACTTGCAGGGTTTTTAGTGGAATCAAAAGCAAGATTCATTTTAGTTTTGTATGTCCTTTTGCTGACTGTGATTGGAAGTGTTTTTGCGTTTCTTAACAAAAAAATACTCATGACATTTTACTGGGAGGACAAACTGTGAAAAATGTGGGAGGAGGGGAGAATCCCCCTCTTTTAAGAAAGATAAAGGAAAGGCGGCTGAGGGTGCCAAAGTAGAGTGATGAGAGACAAAGGCAGACAGGCTCCTGTCCCTCTCTTATAGACATCAGAGAGACTTCTAGTCATAAGAAAAGCCCTCATGGATCAGGCACAAGGCCTATCTATTCCAGCATCTTGTTTCTCACAGTGGCCCTCCAGATGTCTCTGGGAAGCCCATGAGCAAGAGATTAAAGCATGCCCTGCTCCCACCACGGCTCTCTAGCAACTGGTATTCAGAAACCAGTTCCTGCTCAGCCTTTCCAGGACTGGTCATAACAGAAAAGTAAATGTAGGCAGTGGCTTGTCGTGTGGGTAGCCGCAGAGACAGCGTCTCCTTTGGATATGGTTAATTATAAATCCCCCCCAGCCAACTTGAGAAAGACCAGTGGAGTACATCTGGTTATATTTAACATGTACAGACAAGCATATATTTACACATGAATTCTCCTTCCATTTGAATTCTTACACATGGTCATTGCACAGGTATAAATTCTTTTCCCCATATGATCCCAGAGCACAACAATCACAGGCCTGGTTCATACAGTCATTCAAATCTAGGCTTAATGTGGGTTACCAACATTAGCATGGTTGTGTGAACCTACGTCAAGTTGGTTTATGACCCAAGATCAGTTGGAGATTCCCATCTTAGTATGCATTCACACAATTATACTAATGTTGGTAACCCACATTAAACCTAGATTTGAATGATTGTGTGAACCAGGCTACTGTTTCTTCTGTAGATCATGATCACATGTATATACAGTTCAAATATTATGAAAATAGGGATGCTGTCCAAAGCTACAGCATCTCCAAGAGCACATTGGCAAGCCCTGCCCCCATTGTGAGGCACAGTAACACAGTAACCCCTCCTACTGGCCATGATTACAGTGTTTGTGTGAAGAGACTATCATTGTATTCATGGGAAATGATCAGAACCCTGGGATGATAATCTTCCCATAATTAGAACACTGAGATGCATTCTAATCATAGCAGGAGGCGGGGTTTTAAAGCATGACAGCACTTGGGTGGGGCTTACAGGCACATTCTTGTGGATGCTGTGCTTAGGTAGGGCATCCATGAGCACAATAATGTCTGCAGGTCTTTTATTTGTGATCAAATACATCAAGCTTCTATATCAAGGAGCAGTTCTAGCTCTCTCCCATTTGCCTTTTCCCAGCTGTTACAGTCCACAAAAGATTAACCCAGTTTTCTGCAGAACTACAGAGCTGCTAGATCAAAAATTCATCTAGAAAAGAGCTGTAATTTTTGCTCTATGGAGAGGCAACATCTTGAAGCAATCAAGTCCAGTTTGTACCAAAGCGCTGTGTTTGGTACAAATGCAGGGGTTTGTTCCAACTAAAAGTTGGTACAAACCAAATTTGGTTTGTACTAAAACCAATTCCTTAAAGTAATTGCCAATTCCTAAAAGATTTAGGAATTAATGAAAATCCTGTAAAATAAGATTTTTTTTTGACAATCATGTAAGACAGTTTTAAAAATCCAGACCTAAACCAGTGTAAACTAAAATTCTGCACCAAAAATGGGAAATTTGGTCACCAAGTACACACATTAACTCAATATGCACATCCATTTGCGTGTTTTCAGTCATTTATTCTGGCCAGAGGTAGGGGGCTATGGAGAGCACTCACAGGGCTGTTGAAAGGCCAAAATCTGTTTTATTGTTTAATATGTATTACATTCATTATTCATCCTTCCCTTCACAAGCTTAGAAAGTCTGTGAAGTGCAGCATACATAGATACCAGGGGCATAGCTACAATTGAACAAGAGGGAGACAAATGTCCTTGAGCCCCCAAGGGAGGGCGGCACCGCCTGGGTGACAGCTTCGTCATTGCCGCCACCGCACACACACACCCCTAGTGGGGAGCCCATCTTCACTTTTTATCCCAGGGCCCACTCCAACCTTGCTACACTCCTGCTAGATACATAGAACTTTGCTTCTTCTTTTCCATTACCACCGCGGATCAGGGAAGAGCTGTAATGCAATAGGAGAGCGCATTAGTAGAACAGAAAGTACCAGGTTCAATCTCTGGCATCTCCAGGCAGAGCTGTGAAGGTTCATTATCTGAACCCTGCTGCCAGACAATGTAGGACACCCTGAGCTAGATGGCCCAAAGGTCTAACTCAATATGCAGCAGTCTCATGCATTCTTAAAATAATTATTGCTACTAATGGAAAATAAAATGGAACAATTTGGAAAATAAAATCCGGAAGAACACACAAAAATCCTGTCAGCTCCTTTGAAGAACAAGAACACGAGGGGTTGCAATCATTCCTTTTTCTGTCCAGCCACTAACTTTACCTTCAAGTCTCCCTGTTTACCAGATAGATAGGATGATTGTCGATCCAGAGACAGAAAGAATCTGTGCAGAACAGACTATTTCAGAGTAAATGAACAGCAGGCAGAGAGAAGAGCCTTCAGCAATGCACGTAATTGTGTGTGGGAGAGCAGTGATCCGTGGTGTGAAAATAGGTGAATTTCCAGTTTGCAAGTGTCCCTGTTTTCCCCTGTGAAATGTTGGAGGGTGTGATGCTTGAGTGGCATGCATTTTGTTTTGGAGATTGTCTGGAGGCAAAAATTAATGCTGGAAATATGAAAATCAGCTAATGTTAGGCCAAAGATGACCCAGCTCACCTGATGCAGAAACAGCTCCATATGCCAAGCCTTCTGGAGTGTCTCTCATATCCAGCGAATCATTACAAGTAGAACACAACTGGCATCAGCTGGCAGAGGGGTAGTTGTGTTGTCTTTAGCAGCAAAAACAATAAAGGGTCTTGTGGCACCTTGGAAACTTTGTCACAAGCAGGGCTACTTTGTGCCACAGACAAGGGCAGCCAGTTCATGAGGCAAGGTGAGACAGTTGCCTCAGGTGGTAGATTATTGGGGCACCAGTTGGGAGGCAAAATGCCCCTTCCTGCCGCCATCAGTGTAGCTCTTTGGGTCTAGCCTAACTTTTGCGAGAAGTGTGGGGAGAAGAGAGAAGGCTGCCCTCCTCTCCTCACACTCCTTGCAAAGCTAGCAAGAAGCCTGAGGAGAGGAGGCTGCTGACAATTTTCTCTCCTCCTCACCCTCTTTCCCATGCCACTGTATTTATTTATCTGATTTGATTGTATATTGCCCAGCTGACAAATCCCTTTGCAAGGGCTAGTGTTGAAAGGGGGCTGGCCCCCACCAAGGGGGCAAGGCAGAATTTGTTGACCTGGCTCAGGCACCACAGTACCTTGGGCCACCGCTGGCCACAGAAGCCATTTGGGCTTCTTCTGACGAAGCTGGACCTGAGAGCACCCCCAGACTGCAAAGCGGAATCTGATTCATCTGATAAAGTGGACTGTAGGCTACCATAAATTCAAAGTGCCACAAGACTCTTTGTTGTTATTACTAGAATCAGTATGGAGAGATTGGGGTTTTTAAGCAATTTCGCAGATTCTTACCCCTAATCCTCTTGTTTTCCCTCTCATTATTCTACTAATCCTACAAGGAAATGAGCAGCATGACAGGTAAAAGCAACAAGAATGTGCCATGCAAAATGGGCAAACTGTGCTTTGGGGACCAAGCATTAAGTTATAAAATGAAGCAGAAGGGCCAGCCTAATGTTTTTCGAGCTGGGATTTTTGGGTGGGGGATATAAACCCTCCTGCAGGGGCACCAAAAGCCATGGGAATGAATAATGCTAAGTGCTGAATTGGTATTTGGAATCAGGGAGGGGCTGAATGAGGGCTGATAAACAAAGGCTTGATCCAACAAGATGGAGGTTTTACAGGTAGCTGGTTTGTCTGCTAAGAGACAAAAAGGGGCTATTCTCACGAGCAGCAAAAATCGGGCTAGGAGAGCCTAGCCCGATTTTAGCTGCTTGTGTAAACTACCGGGCTCGCAGGCAAGGCCAGTGGCTTACAAGCGGCTGGCCCGCTTTTGTAGCTCTCCCCTAAACCCGGGTTTGCGGAGCAGGCGCTCTGCAAACCCGGGCTTCCCAATCATGAGTAGCCGTGGCGCAGCTCTGCTAGTAGACCCCCAGAGGGGAGGCAAAAAGCTGCCTCTCGGCTCCGGGAGTTTCCCCAGTATGCCCTGTGCACTTGCGCAGGGCATACTGGAGCTTCCGGGGGCCACGCAGCACCCGAGCTCCACAGCCCCCGCCGGCTCCGTGTGGAGCAATCGTGTGGGCGTCCTATCTGGCCGCCCAGGGCTCCCGCTCTGATCGTGAGCAGGGAGAGTGGGCTTAGCCCGCTCTCCCCGTTCTGCTGCAGAAACTGGGTCTCACCACTCACTGAGACCACCCGGCTCAGAGGCTATTCACACGATGGGGCGAAATCGGGCTAGCGGAGGCTAGCCCGATTTCGCCCCATCATGTGAACCACCGGGCTCGGCTGTGAGCCCGGTGGTTCCTAGGCGGGTAATCCGCCTAACTACCCCTGCCCTAAAACCAGATTTATGGAGCGAGTGCTCCACAAACCTGGTTTTAAAGATCGTGAGTAGCCACGGCACAGCTCCGCGCCGCCGTTACTCATGAGTAGACCCCCAGAGAGGAGGCGAAAAGTTGGCTCTGGGGGTCTCCCCAATATGCCCTGTGCACTCGTGCAGGGCATACTGTAGCTTCCGGGGGCCACATGGCCCCCAAGCTCCCCAGCCCCCGCCAGCTCCGTCACGGAGACGGCAATCGTGTGGGCAGACGATCCGGCCGCCCAGGGCTTCCTTCCTGCTCATGTGCAGGGAGAGCGGGCTTAGGCCGCTCTCCCCGCGCACCCTCCAAAACCAGGTCTCACGGTGTTCAGCCTATTCTGAACAAGGGTGCACTCCTCATAAGGGACTAGCTTTGCAGGCTGTTGATTCTCCTGGACCCAGTTTTGCCAGTAGAGGCCCAGGTGGCCTCTGTGGCACAGAGTAGGAGTGCTTTTCATGGAGTGCCAGCTGCAACATCTGGACAGAGCAGGGGCGTAAGGAACTCTTCAGCAGCCGGAGGACAAAGTCCTGCCAGCAGCTCCCCTCCCCATTTTGATATTTAATTGCACATGCAAAGCACATCCCCAACCCACACTCCCTGCATCTGATGCTAGACTCAGAGGATGTGGCCAGTACCGGGGACGTGGCCAGTCAGCCCTTGCAAAGTTTCCCCTGTCAGCCAAGGTCAGTCGGAGATTCCCATCTTGGCATGGGTTCACACAATCAAACTAATGTTGGTAACCCACATTAAGCCTAGATCTGAATGATTGTGTGAACTAGGCTACCATTTCTTCTGTAGAGCATTATCACAAGTACATGGAAGCTCCTTTCCCTGTTTCATTGAAACGCTGGCTGGCTGGGCTCCCCATGCCCCCTGCAACCCAGCCAGTGTTTCAATGTAGTATACACTCCTAAAACAACTTGCAGCTGCAAGCATGCCTTCTGTACCACAAAATCTGGACTTTCTGTGTCTAAAAGTATCTGAGATAATTGCCAGTTTGTTCAAACCACCCTAACCCCATGCTTTTCCAATGAGAGTGTTTTTCCACATTTTTGGGGACCTTAATGAAATTTTCTGGTATTTTTGAATGTATTTATTATTTGGTAATCTGGGCAAAGTCTGGAACCTACCTGTGAAAATGGCAAGTTTCTATCGTTTGTGGTTTTGTCTGGGAGTTTCATGAAAAACTGCTGTGAACTTTCAGACTAAATGACCATGAAGGTACAATTTGTCATAATTCTGTGTATACAAGATAACCACAGTGACAATGCACAACTGCAGTTATTGGTGATAGTAAAGTTTTCCTAGCTCAGATAAGTCACTTTACAAGGTTAATTGACAGGAACCCATTGTCTTCATTCAAGCCTATGCAAATTAGGCTTGACCCCGAAACAGCTCTGCCACGTTTCGGCGGTGGCAGGGGTGTTCCCTTAAGGGGGGGGGTGCACTCACCCCTCCCGCCACATTTCCCTGCTACCTGGGCAGTACCCCTGCTAACTGGGCAAAGAGGCACCTTTTACCGTGGTGATTCTCTTTATTTAGCAGGGGGAGAGTAACTGGCCCTATCCACCCCCAGCACAGAACTTCTAGTGACTGTTGCTGGTGTGTGTCTTATGTTTCTTTTTAGAATGTGAGCCCTTTGGGGACAGGGAGCCATCTTATTTGTTATTTCTCTTTGTAAACCGCCCTGAGCCATTTTTGGAAGGGTGGTATAGAAATCGAATTATTATTTATTATTATTATTTCTCCTGCCAGCACTCCGTTGTTTTGAAGCCCCTCGGGGTGACAGTATTCCTCCCTGCCACCCCGTTGCCCTCATCGGCCGGAAGTACCAGCTGCACGTGGGGGAAGAGAGCCAGGCCAGAGTAGAGGGAATGGAAGAGCGGTATGCTTTGCACGCCACCATAGTGGGAGAAGAGCTTGGGTGGGAGGGGAAAGTGGTGTGCTTTGCGCACCACTAGGAAGATGGGGGTGGTGGAAGGCTGTAGTTTCCCTTTGAAATTTCCTTGCTGAAGAATAGTGACTTTCAAGTCAGCAACAAAAAGCCTTGAGAGACTGAATTCCCCCCTCTGGTTTCATCTTAATATCAGGTGTGTGTTGATGTGTGTGTGTGTGCACGCGCTTGTGTGGGTGGTGAGTGACTTCTGTGTCCTGATCCTGAGGCAGGGTGCTGGGCTCTACAGATGCAGTGCCTTCAGTGTGACCCAGCAGGGCTTTTCTTAGGTTCTCATAATGATGGTTCCATATGGGATGGTGGGATAAGGAGCGAATAGCCATGTGCACATGACGGCAATCACACCAGAACCATCCATTGCCCACAGGAGGACCGTGAAGACTTCCTTAGTCATTTGTGCTGCTGTCACTTCCCAAGGAGCGCTGCCTCCCCAGGGAATGTTGACGCACTGATTGGAAATGTCAGCTTGTCATGTTTGCCAAACGAACCATGAACATTACAGGATTACAGAAGGAACAAAACTGATGTGATCCTTCTCCTATAAATACCAGAGGCAGGATTAATAACAATAATTTTCTCGGCTGCATCTTCCAGGGGGCTGAGATAAACTAAATTAAGCAGTAGCAGGCTGCATAATACATCAATGCTGTCTCCTACCACAGATACTTCCATCTGGCGTTGCAATGATACGATGACCTATAGGAATGCCCAGGATAAGGCAAGAGCATCCACCGTGTCCTGTGTTGGAGGATTCAGTTCTTAGCCTCTCAGTTAAGTTCGGCATGTTTACCTGTACTCGTCCTGCTGTCTCTTTCCACCTCCAATATATTTGGTTTGGGAGGGGGAACTCCTTAAATGCTCAATGGGTTGGGATCTGCACCCATGCTAAGCTTCACAGTGCATTGTCTTTAAATTGTCACACTGAGAGCCAGTGTGGGGCGGGGTTAACAGTGTCAGATGAGAACTTGGGAGACCCAAGTTGAAATCCCCACTCAGCCATGAAACTCACTGGGTGGCCTTGGGTTAATCACTCTTTCTCAGCCAAACCTACTGCACAGGATAAATGCGGGGACCATATATGCCACTCAGAATTCCTGGAAGATACCAGGAATTTATACCTCTCTATATACACCTAAATATAAATCTTACTGGCAGTCTAAATGTAACTGCCAGTTGTGGATAATACTTCATGCGTCTGATGGAGGAGGCTCAGCACACCATGGGCGTACCGTATGTTAGACAAGAGGAGACAGTTGTCTCCCAGCCCGGCTGCCTCCAAGGGCCCCCCAAGGACAGTCTCGTCTCCCAGGGTGCAGGCAAGGCATGCCCTCACCCGGCAGCGCCTGTCCACCCTGATGATTGCAGCTGCCTGCGGGCCACACAATGGCCGGCGCCGCCTGGGTGCAGCACACACAGTGATGGGGGGGGTGCCTTTCCCCTGCCTTCAAAAGGCAAGACCAGCTGAGCCTGCGCACCTTCTCTCTTCCGCCTGGGCGTGGGCAGGTCAGCAGCAGCCTGCCTGCCTGCCTGGTGTGCTGTGAGCCGCAGGAGTATAGCAGGCAGGTGGAAAGGAAGCTAGGCAGCAGCGATGGGCGGTGGCAAAAAACAGCAACAACCAACAAGACTTGCATGAAGGAGACAAGGAGTAGTGGGATCATTGAGAAAAAGCTCCAGAGACAATAGCAACGGCCTGCCCTCGGTTGCTCTCCGATAGCTGGGGTAGAATCCACCGCTTTGGAGCCGCTCTTGCCTCTTCCCCTCCTCCTATTGTTGCTGCATTGCATTCCCTTTCCCTTCCCTGCTTTCCCTGTTTCTCTCCTTCCTTTTTGATCTGTGTGTGTTTGTTCTAAATCGGGGTTTTCCCTGCCTTTCTGCCTGGGCTCTCTGTGTCCCTCCTTTGCAACTGCTCCCTCAGGGAGGGAGAGATGGGGAGGGACAAACTAGACACTTCTCGCTGTTGATGTTTCCTTCTGCTTATTGCTATTGGCACCTGGCTGAATCAAGGTGGCTTTCTTCCTGGAGAGAGGGAGACATTACCATAATAAAGCCAACCCCAGATAATTTGATGGGCACCAGTTCAGAAGTCACCATTAACTCGAAGTGATTCAAGCTGATGTGTTTCATTCACAGTTCGAACTTGTGTCACTGCCGCAGCATTCCTATAGGTTCTTGTTGATTTCCACTCACATTGCGACAGGCTGAGCCAAATATATAAGAGCTGGCCCAGGCTAGCTGCCTGCTGCCATATATGAAATGTTTGCTTACAGTGCAGGTCTGGAGGGAGTGTTCCCTCTCTCTTTGGTGCTACTTGTGTTTCAGTGCCACCAGTGTGCATGGTGCTTTGCTGAGTAGAGTTGCACCATCGGGTCATGTAAATTATTTTGCAAACTACCTAAAGACATGTTTTATTAGGGGTATTTAAATGCTATAAATAAATAAATCACATCTTTCCCAAGGAGGTAACAATCTACATTTAGCAAGGAGGAGGGGTTAGTCACAAGACTGATACAGGATGACTGTGTGAGCATATGAATTATATGTCGTTGGGATGGTGTTTTTCCATTGGGAGATGAGGACTAAGAGTCTCAGGGGCTTCACGGAAGATGTGGACTTTTGAGCTTGAGTTTGAAGGCTGAGAAGGCTGACATTAAGAAACTTTTTTCCAGAGCAACTTAAGGGGGCAGCAAGAAAGAATGGACAGAAGTGTTTAAGAGAGTTGGAGAAGACTGCTTACACTTTGCTTTTTCTGTGGGTTGGGGACAATACTGGAGTTGGGGCCAGTATTATATCAGCACTTATCAAGATATGTGCTTGTAAATATAAAAACGAATCCTTCGTTTCTGTTCCTGACAATCTCTTGCAAAGTTTATCTTAAGCTGCAGACTCCAGTCTTGTGCCTGTTTAACCCAAAATACAGCAAAGTGACAGTTCAGGCATTATCAGATTTGACTTGCTTTGGTTATAATTCCCAGCATCTTGCAAAGCTCAATTCTGTGCATGTTTACTTCTTACATATGGAATTTACTCACTACCTCCTTTCTCCTTGTAACTGTAGTTGGGATATGTGCAATTATTAAAGTTCTTCATTGATACTGTTGTATTAGTTGGCTCTGCTGCTATTTACACCTTGCAAGTGTAGTTGGGATAGTTGGCAGAGACATGGAGGCAGGAGAAGGAGAGGAAGGCAGTGGGGGGGCCCATTTTAAAATCTCATCTCCGAGTCCACTCCAACCTTGGTACGCCCCTGCAGCCCACATTAGCCTTCTTCTAATAATAGTCTAATAATTGTTTCCAATCCACTGGAAAAACACAGAGTAGAAAAATGTAGATTGGTATAAAAACAAGAACACTCACCTGAGGACTGTTTCTAGTTACTGGTGCATTGAAGCTTGGGACCGCTCAGAAGATCGCACAGGCTCAACACTCACATAGACATAACAACATAAGAAAAGCCTTGCTGGGTCAGTCCCAAGGCCTCTCTAGCTGCGTTACCTGTAACCAGTCCCAGCTGTTAAGAACATAAGAACAGCCCTGCTGGATCAGGCCCAAGGCCTATCTAGTCCAGCATCCTGCTTCACACAGTGGCCCACCAGATGCCGCTGGAAGCCTACAGGCAAGAATCGAGGGCATGCCCTGCCCCCTCTCCTGCTGTTACTCTCCCGCAACTGGTACTCAGAGGCATCCTGCCTTGGAGGCTGGAGGTGGCCCACAGCCCTCCAACTAGTAGCCATTGATAGACCTCTCCTCCATGAAGTTATCCAAACCCCTCTTAAAGCCTTCCAGGTTGTTGGCTGTCACCACATCTTGGGGCAGGGAATTCCACGAGTTGATTATGCGTTGTGCTAAAAAGTACTTCTGTTTGTGGGTCCTAGATTTCCTGGCAATCAATTTCATGGGATGACCCCTGGTTCTAGTGTTATGGGAGAGGGATAAGAATTTCTCACTGTCCACTTTCTCCACACCATGCATGATTTTATAGAGCTCTATCATGTCTCCCCGCAGTCATCTTTTTTCTAAACTAAAAAGCCCCAGGTGTTGTAGCCTTGCCTCATAAGAAAGGTGCTCTAGGCCCCTGATCATCTTGGTTGCCCTCTTCTGCACCTTTCCCAGTTCTACGTCCTTTTTTAGATGTGACTAGAATTGTACGCAGTACTCCAGGTGTGGCCGCACCATCATTTTGTATAAGGGCATTATAATATTCGCCATTTTATTTTCAATCCCCTTCCTAATGATCCCTAGCATGGAATTGGCCTTTTTCACAGCTGCCACACATTGAGTTGACACTTTCAACTAGCTGTCCACCATGACCCCAAGATCCCTCTCCTGGTCCAGTCACCAACAGTTCAGATCCCATCAGCATATACTTGAAGTTGGGGTTCTTCGTCCCAATGTGCATCACTTTACACTTGCCAACATTGAACCACATTTGCCATTTTGTCGCCCATTCACCCAGTTTGGAGAGATCCTTTTGGAGCTCCTCACAATCTGGACAAAACCAATGGACAAAAGCCATTGCAGCTGAAGATTATGGAAGTTGTAGTCAACAACATCTGGGAATCCCTGTTACAGGGAACACTGTTCTCTACTAGTCCAGCATCCTGTTTCACACAATGGTCCACCAGATGCCTCTGGGGAGCTCACAGGCAAGAGGAGAGGGCTTGCCCTCTCTCTTGCTGTTGTTCCCCTGATACTGGTATTTAGAGGCCCCTGAGGCTGGAGGTGGCCTATAGCCATCAGACTAGTAGTCACTGATAAACCTGTCCATGAATTTGTCTAAGCCCCTTTTAAAGCCATCCCAGCTGGTGGCTGTCACCACATCCTGTGGTGGAGAATTCCATAGAGTAATTATGCTCTGTGTAAAAAAGTACTTCCTTTTGTTAGTCCTAATTTCCTGTCCAGTTTCATGGGATGACCCCTGGTTCTTCTTCTTCTTCTACTACTACTACTAATTATATACCACTTTTCAACAGAGGTTTGCAAAGCAGTTGTAATGATCAGGCAGTAACAGCCTTGCCTTTCCTGTAAAGAGTGAACCAGAAGTGAACCCTATCCTGTCTGACAGGCAGTGACCTCTGGGGATCAGCCACTCAGCATACAGTGGCCAGGACCTAGAGGGTCTGGTGGCAGGAAGTGAAGGGGGTCTTTGTTCTCAGAAGGAGCCAGGAGGGCGATGAGAGAAGATGAGGAGCAGGCTTCGTGAGCACCAGCAATGAAGTGTTGCTGCCTCATGGCCAACAGCCAGCCTGGAGACTTCTCTCATTGAAGGACATCTGCAGATCCTTGAGAGACAGGATTGCAGGAAACTTGAATTCTCTCTTGGAGTTTGGGGTGAGTTCAAGGGAAAAGGAAGCCAAGGGCTTTGGCTTCGGGGAAAGGTTTAGTCAGGGAACTGTGTGTAAGATTTCTTTTGATTTTGTGCTTTTGCAAATCCTTACAATTGGTCTATAGCAGGGTTTCTTAACCTTGGGCCCCCAGATGTTGTTGGACGACAACTCCCATTATCCCCAGATATGGCCTTTGTGGCTGAGGATGATGGGAGTTGTAGTCCAAAAACATCTGGCAGCCCAAGGTTAAGAAACCCTTATCTATAGTGTTTTTATCTGTAACGTAACTAAGAGGAACAGAACCTGAGCCCTTTTATCCAACCATTGCTCTGTAGGAGTCTCTGTGCCCTGTAAAGGTGCTTTTAAAGGTTCCTTGCAACTGGGGGTGCTTCTTGAATTATCTTTGCAACTGGGTAACCACGATTTTTAAAATGTGCCACCAGCTGGAGTGATCTTTGTAAGTAATCTTGTAAAGTACTGAGTATTTATTTTTACCTGTAACTTAAAGCTGAGAGAGCCTCAGACTGAATCAGTCTGTAGTATTTTGAATAAAGTTTTTCTCTTTTTGTTCTTTGCATTTTACCTGTCTCTGAGTGGATTTTTAACTCAGGAAAAGGGGTTTTACTCTGGTACAAACATGCCTCAATGTTGATTACTCAACAACTCACACTACCAAGTTTGCTCTTCATGTGTAGATGGCACGTGGAAGGTTTTCTGTATTTTTCCATTGGTAAAAGAAGGAGAGTTTCCCTAGAATTTCTCCCACACCAGGGAGGGATTAAACTTTGTTAAAAAGTCGGCATTGTGGCAGCAATTACCAAGAAATGGTTAAGTTTTAAAGGAACAATATTTGTTGAGTAAAGATGGAGGGAATGAATCAGCATTTTTCTTTCCCCCATGTGGGCTCACCTTGAGACAAAGACTGGGCTTAAATCTGCTATTCGCTACAGCAGTTTACATAGAAAAATAAATAATAAAGATGATTCCCTGTCCCAAAAGGCTCACAATCTAAAAAGAAACATAAGGTATACACCAACAACAGCTACTGGAGGGATTCTCTGTTGGGGTTCTAGTGTTGTGATAGAGAAAGAAAATTTTCTCTCTGTCCGCTCTCTCTACTTCATGCATAATTTTATATACCTCTATCATGTCTCCCCGTAGTCACCTCTTTTCAAAACTAAAAAGCCCCAGATTATGTAGCCTTGCCTCATAAGGAAGGTACTCCAGATCTCCCTCTGCCTCAAAAGTGAGACCATTTCCTCCAGTTCCTCAAAACTTTTTCTGTTTTGGTTTGTCAAAATGGTTTGTCTCATCCTGAAACCATCTCTGCCTCTGCTTCATGTGCCTCTTCTAAGCAGTACATAACAGGCTCAACCCCACAAAAGCTTATACTACAATAAACTGGTTAATCTTTAAAGTGCTCTGAGACTGTCAGCTTACATACTATGCAAGAGACCACCAATCCATGTGAGAGGCACATATGCTGCTTGCAAGTCACTCTACAGCTCGCCTGCATTGTTTGAAAAGGCAGGACTTCTCTGTGATTACAGTACTATGGAGTGCATTGTTGCAGTTGTGACACTATGCCCACCATTCCCAATCAGCAGGTTTCCTGCACAGTATGAAACCCTAGAGGTGCTAAGGGTTGGATCGGCTAATGCCACCTTTAGGGGTATAAGGAAAAGAGTCAGTATTGTTAGCTAACAAAATTAAGTACTTTCTGAAGTATTCTGTGTGTGCCACACACCTCCAAGGACCTAAAGAGAGGAGCCACCCAAAATAGGTTTTGATTGACCCAGACATATTCCAAACTATATTGATTTACTGCTCTGTTAGTGGACTTCCACAAATCCACTAATCATCCATAGGAATATAGGAAGCTGCCATATACTGAGTCAGACCATTGGTCCATCTCGTTCAGTATTGTCTTCACAGACTGGCAGCGGCTTCTCCAAGGTTGCAGGCACGAATCTCTCTCAGCCCTATCTTGGAGATGCCAAGGAGGGAACTTGGAACCTCCTGAATGCAAGCATGCAGATACTCTTCCCAAAGCAGCCCCATCCCCTGAGGGGAATACCTTAAAGTGCTCACACATGTAGCCTCCCATTCAAAAGCAAACCAGTGTGGGCCCTGCTTAGCAAAGGGGACAATTCATGCTTGCTACCACAAGACCAGCTCTCCTCCCTGGCCATAGTGGATCTGGCCATAGCGGACATCACACAGGTACATGTAGGTAGGCAGTGCTGGGGAGGAGTCTACTGTTATGGTGCACATCGGCACCAACAATGTTGGGAAATGCAGTTGGAGGGTCCTGGAAGCAACATTTAGGCTGCTAGGTAACATACTGAAGTCCAGGACCCCCAGGGTAGAGTTCTCTGAAGTGCTACTTGTTCCATGCGCAGGGCCAGCGAGACAGGCGGAGATAGGGCTGAGAGAGACATGGATGAGATGGTGGTGCTAGGAAGAGGGGTTTAGATTTGTTAGGCACTGGGATACATTTTGAGGCAAGTGAAACCAGATGAAACCAGATTGCTGGCGCTTAAAATAAAAAAGGTCACAGAGCAGCTTTTGAAAATGATGCCTGGGGGACTGCCGACAGGAACTGGGGAGTATCTCATTTGGCAAGCAAAATCCCTTAAGATGCGGAGATGTAGATGTTTCAGATAAGCCAGAAGGGGACAGAGTAGAACCAGGAGCAGAGCAGATGGAAACACATGACAGTTGGCCAAAAAGGTCAAATGATGGTAAGGTAACTCCAACGCCAGGTAAGAGACTTGGTGTATCGGTGTTTATATACCAATGCCAGAAGCCTCCGAGCCAAGATGGTGAGCAGGAGTGCTTAGTTACTCATGAAAACATAGATATACTGGGGCATAACAGAAACATGGTTATTCCAGGATATAAACTCTACAGAAAGGACAGAGAGAGACGAATTGGGGGTGGTTAAAGAAGGGATAGAATCCAGCAAGCTATAGAACCTAGGAGGACCAGAGTCTTCCACAGAAACACTTTGGCTGACAATACAAAAGGAAATGTGCTACTAGAAACGTGTTATTGCCCTCTGGATCAAAATGCTGCCATAAGGAGACTGGCATCTCTCTCCCTCTCTCTCTCTGTGTCTCCTAGTTAGAAGGTGGAGAGGAGCAGAGATCATTCCTCCCCAAGCAAAGGGGTTCCAGGGCCCCTCCTCAGCCGGCACAAACAATGCAGGGGTAGTGCCCTCCAGCTGCAAGCCTAGGTATGTTTACTGAGGAGGAAGCCCCACTGAACAGGGTGAGACTTACTTCCAAACAAACATTCACTGTAATGCACTGAAGCGGGAGGACAGGGTCCTGGCAACCACAAATATTTGTTTGGCTACCAAAACTAGCCGAAATGGGAGAAACCCTGTTTCTCACATGGGATCAATCTTGTCTCTTGTAATTACCGCACAGCCACTACTTGTACTCATTGTGCTTTTGGTCAGCTATGACAGAAGGAAGTCCTTTTTTCACACAGCACATAATCAATCTATAGAATTCTCTGCCACAGGATGTGGTGGTAGCCACTAGCTTGAATGGCTTTAAAAGAGGCTTAGACAAATGCAGGGAGGACAGGTCTATCAATGACTACTAGTCTGGTGGCTGTGGGCCATCTCCAGCCTCAGAGGCACAATAATGCTTCTCAGTACCAGTTGCAGGGGAGCAACAGCAGGAGAGAGGGCATGCCCTCAGCTCTTGCTTGTGGTCTTCCCAGGAGTATCTGATGGGCCACTGTGAAACAGGATGCTGGACTAGATAGGCCTTGGGCCTGATCCAGCAGGGCTGATCTTAGGGTCTTGTGATTCCATTACCACAGCCCTTATCAGTTAGGAGTGATCAATCAATCAATCATCATCATCATCATTAATTTTTAAAAGTGTAATGGAAAAGCCCGTCTTGGATATAATTTTGATGGCCATCTGTACATCCAAACTGATCCCCAGGCTGCCATCTGCACTAGCAGGGGTCACTTAACTAGAACTTTCAAGTCCTAAGACAAGTGAATTTCAATTAATTATAGGGTTCATTTTTGTCCAGGAAATCTGTCACTGGCTTGCAGTGGTTTGGAGGTGTTTGGCAAATGTAAACTAACTTCTCCTGCTACACAATTATCCTCCACTTATCTTAATGGCTCATCAGTTTCTTTGAAGTGTTAATTGACTCTATGATTAGACTTTTAATCTTGAATAGAAAATTTGGCAGAGGGGAGAATCCTGTTTACTCACTATCAGCATAGTAATTGAATCTTAGCTTCTGAGGAAATTACTTCTACTACTCACCCAACCTGGGACTCCTATTAATACTGGCTGATTCTAGAGCAGCACTGCCACATGGAGGCCAGCCCTTCTGGGGTCTGACTGGGCCAATACTTCAAGGGCAAACACCCTCTCCTTCAGCACTCCTTTTGAAAAGCTTGAAAGCTTGCTCACCACTTTGCGATGTTTTCACTGCTTCTATAAAGGAATTGCTCTTCTTTGGTCTTTTGAAGACATGCTTTTCTCCCTGTGGAGCAGGGTCTGATCTGTCCTTTGAGGGGGGAAATCTGGTTCATCAGGAACTGTATTATTTGCTTCTTGGCTGTTTAAGTGTAGGGCTGGCTTATACTCAACACTACAAAGCCAGATTAGTATTTCTGGAACTGTTCTACATTTTATTTTCCTTTTTGAAACAGTCCGTGTGTTCACTATGTTTTATCAGTAAAAACATATCTTCACTCTGTTTTATCTGATATAGATAGATAGATAGATAGATAGATAGATAGATAGATAGATAGATAGAAAGAAAAGTCCTCTACTATGGCAATAAGCCCAGGGATAGACTGGGACTTCTGCTGGTGTACCGATCGCCCCGCTACCCAACAGAGACCCTAACTGAGCTGACGGACTTGGTCTCAGGCTTGGCGTTGGAGTCTCCCAGGCTTGTGGTGGGGGACTTCAATGTTAACTTTGGAACCACTTTGTCCGGGGTGACTCGGGAGTTCACAGCAACCATGACAACTATGGGCCTAACTGAAGTGGTCTCAAGACCAACACATATTGCTGTTCACATGCTTAAGAGGGAATGGGACAACTCGCCGCCGGTCAATTGGACGTGGCCAACTCACAGCAGGGACAACTCTCCACAGGGAACAACGCAACTCCCCCGCCCTCCCGCAAGCCCATCCTGTCACTTTGGCTTCCTCTCGCCTCCCTCCTGCTTGTCCCCTCCAGATCGAAAGCCAAAGTGACAGGACGGGCTTGCGGGGGGGAGTTACGTTGTTCCCTGCTGCAAGTTGTCCCTGCAGCGAGTTGGCCGTGTCCAATTGACCAGCAGCAAGTTGGCCGTGGCCAGTTGTCATAGACCTGTACACAGTATGCCAAATGTGACCACCGCATAGATTTGTATGATGGCTTTATAATTTTAGCACATTTATTTTCAGGCCCCTTACTAATGATCTCTAGCATGGAATTTGCCTCTTTTCTACAGCTGCTGAGCACTGAGTTGACATTTTCAATTAGTTGTCCACCACGACCCCAAGATCCCTCTCTTGGTCAGTCACAGACAGCTCAGACTCCATCAGTGTATATGTGAAGTTGGAATTTTTTGCCCCAGTGTGCATCATTTTGATTTTATGCTTACTTACATTGAACCACATTTGCCATTTTGTCGCCCACCCCCCCAGTTTGGAGATCCTTTTGGAGCTCCTCACAATTTGTTTTGGATTTCACTATCGACTTGACAGCACACTTTACTTTACCCTAAATAACTTAGTGTCATCTGCCAATTTGGTCACCTTGCTGTTTACCCCAATATCTAGCTCATTTGTGAATAAATTAAAAAGCCCTGGTCCCAGTACAAATACCTGGAAAGTTTTTGTGTAAGGGGAATTTTGTTTCAAATGGGGTACTGTTGTCTGCATTTGCTGAGGCTTGTGCCAGTATAATGTGAATCTCCCAAGCTTCATCATTGATTTAAGTACTGTCTTGCTCATATAGGAGAAAGGACACTTCTGTATCTGTGATCCTGTTATGGTCCTATTTGTTGGGTGTGTGGAAATCCTAAGGAGCAGGCTGTGTGTTTCACATTCTTTCAGAAGTTTTGAGACAGCTCTGGCCCTTAGGATATGCAGACTGGGGGATTTCTAGATTCCGAAAGAAACAGGGAACATGATCTTAATTCTCAGTTGGGAAATGGGAGCCATGCAGGTTAAAACAGAACAAGATTGTAGTTTGGGGTCTAATGAACCTGCTGAAGGGATGTAGGGTGGGGTGGGGGAGCTCTGTCTGCTGGAGATGCTCTTTCTGTATCAATGTGGAAGATGACCTAGATTAGAGGAAGCAGAAATGACCCAGAGAGCATCCTTTGAACCAGAGAGGGGTTCAAAAGGAAATGGTCCTACCTCCATCAGCCCAGAAACCCCGGCAGGCAGCTCAGATTCAAAAGGGAGGGAACCACTAGGGCTTGTTCAGTTCTCAGGAGTAGAGTGGAATACTCCCCACCCCCACCCCAACTTGTAAATTTAGGAAGGGGCCCAGAATTTCCCTGAGTTGCTAGAAACATTCTGTATGTCAGTGGAACAGAACTGGGGGATCCACATCCAGTGGGTCAGTGTGCAGTGCATGTCTCCAGACATGGGTCAGCTCAGTGCACAGAAGCTAAGTGTTGTCCATTATACTAGGTGCTTGAAAACAATGTGGCAAATCCAGAGTTTTTGCCACACTCATGTATACTTTCTCGCTAAACACCTCTCCACAAAAGGACTCTCCATTCATGCATCAAGCCACATGTAAGCTGCTTCCACAGCTGTGGTGTATGTGTGGAAACAGGACTGACTGTGAGAATCTTTCCGAGCTCACTGGCACCTCACTGAGAACTGAAGCCAGATTCTACAAGACTTTTATTAGACCTGCTTAATTAACACATTTCAAATAGACACATCTGAAATAAAGCAACTACATATTTTACTTTGTTCCTGTATCCAGAACCACACTATCAGTGTTCCCCAAGCTGAAGTAAACAATTACAGCCTCTTTGTGCATAACAAACATAACAATAATTTGGGGTAAAATGATATTCCTCTGTGCGAGAAGAAGGATAGCAAGTGGCCTTATCTGACACTGCTAACTAGAGGAGAAATTTCAATTAAATAACACTTTCACAACCCTCCTCTTTTCCTCAACATGGGGACAAAGTGAAGTCTGGTCTAAGATGGATTTCATTTATTTGACCACAGTATTTCCTATATGCTATGACAAAAAAAATAATCATTCTTTTCAGGGATGGATCTGGGCAGAGGGCAGATTTAGGGAGGTATCATATTCACACAAATGAGGTACTGCTTGGATCAACTGTAACTTTCTCTCCAAGGTGAGGAGATGTGGAAGGGCATGCAAAAATCCAAGACTCTTCCTGAGTTGAGATTTCTTCCCAGTAAGGATTGTCTGAATAGGCCAAAGAAATAAATAAAAAGAAGAAACCAGGAGTAGGAGTGCATCAATTTGCCCAGAGTTGTATGAATACCTCATGATGCTTCTGAGTAATGCTTTTTGAGTATTGCTGATTGTGCTATTCAGTGCTTCTGTCAGTACTTCATAAAGGCAAGTATATACAAAGGCTCACATACACAGTGATGCCAGAATGAGAGACTTAGTGCAAGCAGCTCTGGTGCGGCTGCAGCTGACTCTACCAAAAAGGCACTGCTGAGGGTTGAGAGCCCCTCACCACTGATGTGGGATGCCTTGCAGGCATCTGTAGTCGGAGAACCTGGAAACCAGGAAGGCGGCACTGTCTGCTAGCAGTGCTCTGTCCAGTTTCCAGGCTGCCCCTGCCCCCACTTCCCCTGCAGCCCCGCACAAGGCAGTTCATCTTGTTGCCAAGGGCCTCAACCCTCAACCCTCTCTGCACTGCCTTTTTAGCAGAGGCGGGGGACTCCAATATCTCTGAGGACTGCTTGCACTCTCTTGTTCTGCTGGCATCTCTAGGCTTGCGAGCCAATTCTTGTGCTGGCAGAAATCCAGCATGTACAAAACATTTTTAATCAGAATAATCACTATCAAAAAATAATGGGCAACATTTTGTAGTCTTCTGCTGAGCTGGTGTGGCACAGGTGGGTAAGCTGTTATTAGAAAGGATGAACCATTTCACCTGGTCTGGGGATAAAGAGCTCTCTGGAGAAGAGCATGCCCAGAAATAATTGTTTTTTGTACAGGAAAGATCCACCTTCTTTTTAACTCCAGACATTCCCTGAAGATTGGGTACATGCTGTATGTTTTCATGTGACTGAAGCACAACTTTGGATTTCTCTGCCTTCCTGTGCGGAGCCTGGCACTTTTTTGACTGACAGACAACGGGAGGTCCCAAACTAGAGTTATCTGGATCCCTTGTGCCTCTGTAAGGATGTTCTGCCTTCTTTGACCTAGAACATCCTTTTCTGGTTATTGTTGGCTTCACTCCCGCATTGGTAGACTTTGAAAAATTTCCTTCTTTCCTGGAGGAACCAAGTCTTTTCCTCTGGTTGCATTTTTTTGGCTTTTCCCTTTTTGTCTTGATTCCTATACTTCCACTTTGCATCTTCTTGTCAGTAGCCAGCTTCTTGTGGCCATCTACATGGTTTTGCAGAGGCACATTGTCAATGTCAGGCTGGTAGTGCTGTGAATGCCTCATAGCATTAAGCCCTTTCTCCTGCTTGTCTCTCTTGATCACTTTCCTGCTTGGTGTGGTTTCACTTGGTTCTTGGATAAGTAGCCAGCATCCCTCATGACTGACTGCAGGGACAGCTGTACCAGAGCAGCAGGTGCAAAGAGCATTGATAACATCATGGCCTGTGGCTAGAATATGGCTCCTCTGCTGTATGCTGACATTTTCTTTGCCTTGAGAGGCAACAGCAGTTGAAATGTCCTTACTTCCAGGAGATGCATTTAAAACACTCTGGTGGGAATTGTAAGGTAGCTGGGCCAACAGCATGTCTGGAGAGGTCTGAGAAACATTGTCTTTTACATGACTTGTTATTCTGGGAGCAGAAATGAAGGCCTGCAATTCAGCCAAAAGACCGGGAAGCTGCAAGAGGCCCAACTGTTCACAGAGCTTTAGATGTTGCTCATTCTGCTGAGCTCTTAATTGTTCCAGACTCTCTTTGAGCAACTGCAGGCTGGATTTCAGATCTGGGATTTCTGTATCTTTCTGTGCAAAGTGGCCAGAAGAACAGAATCACTGGACAGCATGCATTTAAAATCTAAACATGAAATACCTTCAAGCAGGGGTACAAATTCCCACACACACCCCAAACATGTGAGGAGTTCCCCGCTCATTTTACTGAACTCCTCCCCACCAAATCTAGTAACCCAATCAATCAATCAATCAATCAATCAATCAATCATCTTTATTATGGTCAAAGACCAGCACAGGATATATAGTACAGATACAATGAAATAAAACTCATTAAAATTATTATAAACCAGATAGATACACCTAAAATGTTGTAAATCCATAGCTATAATTAGCCTAAAAAATTATAATTATGATTATTATGATTAAGATTACAACTCTAAAAACTGTGGGTTTATTAATAAAATAAGATACAGCAGGCTAAACCTAGGAGCTGTAGGGAGATTAATAGAGTAGAGATAAAACAGGGGTAAGCCATATCTCCCCCCACAAAGGTGTCTTTCCTTCTCCATCACATAAAAAAGTAAGGAGTCACTTCTCAAGCTGTCCTTCTGTCTGCACCTTCAAACTAATTCAAAAGCCATAACAGACTTGTACTTACAATTTACTGAGCTTTCTTCTCAAGCCAGGAGGTGCTGCATTCCCCTCCCACCAAACAAGCAGACAAACAATCAAAGCTAGTCTTTAAGATATACCTTACAGGCAACCACAGAACACACATCCTCCAAAACACAGAGCTACCTCCAGCCCCTCCTCTCTGTTGCTGTAACTTCCTCTTTTTTGTTAATGGCTGGAATGGCTACTACTATTCTAACAGGATGCTGTCCAGTTGACAGTATGCAGCTTGCTACTCAGGCTATTCCAGCTTCTGATTTCGAGGGGTGGCTCCAGGCACCACCACCAAGAGACGACAAAAAAGGAGAGGAAATACTCACCAATGGCAACCAGCATATGTATTTCTACCCCATTTTTTCCTTCCTTGTGGGGACAGTGTCTGGAGCTGCCCCCAAGGACTCAGAAGTGGGAACAGATTGAGTAGCTGTAGCTTGAAGGGGTGGGTGTTGGAGCAGGTGTAAGTGTATGTTGCAGGTGAGTGTGGTCATGATGTGGTGTGTTGCCAAGCAGAGTGTAGCTGAAGGTGTTGGGGCTTGGGAGCCATAGAGAGTGGACAAAGTGCTAGGGTGTTTGTGTATGATGTCCGTTCTAGGCAATAGTGTTGATGGTGTACATACAGGTGAGGCTGTGTGGTGTGTAGGTATCCAGGATGGGTGAGAGGTGGAGGGTGATACAGTCAGTGGATCGTGGTTTGAAGCATCCTGAGATCATCCACCCTACTTTGGATCCTAAATGTCCAATGCTGGTTTTCTCTCCACGCTGGAACTGACATTGCCAGTGTGGCATGGGTTCACACGATCATGCCACTGTGAGTATCAGCATTCAACCATGATTCCTATGATTGTGTAAACCCGCCCAGTGTGTGTGTGATGGAGGGGAGTGGACATATACTATGTATGAAGATGGCACAACTGTTTATTTTACCATGATTACATGTGCTTGGAAGCCAATGCAAACACCAGCTTCCAGATGTTTCACTAACAGTGCAATAGTGTTTATCCACACTCGTGACAGCATACAGAACCTATTCCTATATGGAAATAATCTCCATATACAGAAAAGGTCATATTTAAAGCACATCTCTATACTGGAGTTGGCTACTGAATTAGATTCTTACTAATGACCAGAAATATTAGACTGGTTCTCACATTAAATTCTCTGTAAGTAACTCAAGACCATGAATATTTCAGTTCTCTCTGAAAAGTCCCCAGAGCCTGATACAAGAGTCTTTCTGACCTTGCAGGCGGAAGTAATCTGAATTAAATTAATGGTGGAAGGGCGAACCAAATATAATGTTCATGTTTATTGAAATTTGCACAATTTATTCTGCTGATAGTAAATTTCTGAGGTTTTTAGAATTTTGTTTTTCAATTTGCTGTGAACAAAAGTCCATAGCTTGTGTACTACAACTAAAATAATGATTATTATTTCATAACAGGAAATGTGCAGATGTGTCTCTGAAGATCCAATTTGATCATTAGTCTAAATTTTCTGAAGTAAGAAAAGAAAAAGCAGGAAGCAACATGCAACTTAAATGAAGAACAATTTCCACACTTACATCTCCCAGTCTTTTCTCCATCATCAATAATGTCTGCTCCATTTCGTGTTTGTCTCTCAGAGCATTCAATACGGCTCCATAATAGGACTCAGAGGTTTCTTGCACTAGATAGAGAAATCAATACAAGCCACAATTATTCTGTCATCTGTAGATAAAAATAAAATGCCATTCAAGGTTTCTCAATGGATTTGGAGTGAAATGGTACACTTCTGTGACAAAACCATAAGGTCACCGTAGATTATGAAGTGGATGTAACATTTGATACAGTTGCTGAAAACTCACACAATGTTGTTCAAGTTGGCATGAAATTGACCCCAGAATATTTTCAGATACTCCGTGCTATTCAAGTGATCTCATGCAATGAAAAGGGACTCATTCTAACCATTCAGATGCATTTGTAATAAAACCCACTTATTACACATTTTATTTATTTACATATTTATTTATTTAGCATATTTCTATACCGCCCAAAACACAAGTTCTATGGGCGGTTTACAG
Source organism: Hemicordylus capensis (assembly GCF_027244095.1). Lineage (NCBI taxonomy): Eukaryota > Metazoa > Chordata > Lepidosauria > Squamata > Cordylidae > Hemicordylus > Hemicordylus capensis. The sequence continues at coordinate 266,305,109 of NC_069658.1, forward strand.
GACAATAAAAACAACCAATAAAAAGATTACCATATTTCAACCATTAAAATTTAAAAAGTTAAAACTATTAAAACACAATTAAAACACAATTCAAACAATATCTGATTAAAAGCCTGGGTGAACAAACGCATCTTGACTGCCATTTTAAAAGTTGTACGAGATGGGGTGGCTCTTATTTCAGCAGGAAATATGTTCCAAAGCCTCGGGGCAGCAATGGAAAAGTCCCGTCCCCGAGTAGCCACCAGACAAGCCAGTGGCAAATGCAGACGAACCTCTCCAGATGATCTCAATGGGTGGTGCGGTTCATAGCAAAGAAGATGTTCTCTTAAATACCCAGCGCCCAAGCTGTTTAGAGCCTTATAGGTTATAACCAAAACCTTGTACTTTGCCTGGAAACTTATTGGTAGCCAATGTAGATCTTTTAAGATAGGAGTGATATGGTCTCTCCAAGATGACCCGGAGACCAACCTGGCTGCCGCATTCTGGACTAACTGCAGTTTCTGGACTATGTACAAAGGCAACCCCACATGGAGCGCATTGCAGTAGTCAAGTATGGAGGTGACCAGTAGATGTACTACTGTTCTGAGGTCATTTATCTCAAGAAATGGATGCAGCTGGTGTATCAGCCGAAGCTGATAAAAGGCACCTCTGGACACTGCCTCAACCTGGGACACCAGGGAGAGTTTTGTGTCCAATGGAGCCTTGAGGGACACCATACTGGAGTTCAGTTTTTGAAGAACAACAGTCCCCAAGAGACACCATCTGGAATCTGCCCGAGAGGTAAAGAGTGGAACCACTACAAAGCAGTGCCTCCCACCCCCAGCCCCCTCAGACGTTCCAGAAGGATACTATGGTCAATAGTATCGAAAGCCACCGAGAGGTCCAAAAGGACCAACAGAGTCATACTTCCCCTGTCAATTCCCAATTGGAGATCATCCATCAGTCCGACCAAGGCAGTCTCCACCCCATAGCCCACCCGAAAGCCAGTCTGAAACGGGTCTAGATAATCAGTTTCATCCAAGACTGCCTGGAGTTGGGAGGCCACCACCCTCTCAATTACCTTGCCCAGCCACGGAAGTTGGAGACAGATCTATAGTTACTCAACTTTGAAGAATCCAGAGCAGGCTTCTTCAGAAGTGGTCTAATAATTGCCTCCTTAAGACAAGGAGGCATCCTGCCCTCCCTCAGAGAAGCATTTATTATCTCTACCAGACCTTCTACAACAACCTCCCTGTCAGATAGTATTGGCCACTTCGGGCAAGGGTCAAGAGAACAGGTGGTAGGCCACATCACTCCAAGCAGCTTGTCCACAACCTCACGAGTCACAAACTGAAACTGATCCAGCCTAACCACATAAGAGGAGTCTCTGGACACCTCCGATCCAGACACTGCAGTAATTGTGGGGTCTAAATCTAAGTCTGCCAGAATACGAGAGATTTTATCCACAAAAAAACATTAAACACATCACAGCAGGTAATAGATGGTTCCAAATTCTGATTCAAGGGAGGAGGGGCACTCATTAGCCCTCTCACAACCCTGGACAACTCCACCGGACGTGAACTTGCGGACATAATATGGGCTGAAATGAATCACTTCTTTGCCGCCTGTATCGCCAGATGAGAGCATAGATCTTCAAATGTGCTCTATGTTGTAATCTGTCAGATTCGAGTTGAGTCTTCCTCCACTTGTGCTCCAGTCGTCTACCTTGCCGCTTCAGCTCCCGTAGTTCTTCCGTATACTAAGGGGCCAATTTTGGTTGGCGAGGATGCTTAGGTATGATCATGTCTACTGCCCTGGTGAGCTTGCTGTTCCAATTCTCCACCCGGGCATCAACAGGATCACCGGCAGAGCCAACACTAAATCCCTCCCAGGCTTCTTGGAACCCTATTGGATCCAATAACCTTCTCAGGCGGACCATTCTAATGGGCCCCTCACCCCTGCGAAGTTCGGGTGTGACTGTGAGTCCAACTTTTACCAGGTGGTGGTCTGTCCATGACAATGGGGAAATCACAGATATCCCCACCCACGGAACACCACCCTAAACAGAGTGAAAGACCAGATCAAGCGTGTCACCTGCAATGTGTGTCGGTACCGAAACCCTTTGGGATAGACCCATAATTGTCATGGCCGCTATGAACTCCTGAGCTGCCCCAGCCGAATCAGTCCCAAAGTGGACATTGAAGTCCCCCAGCACCACAACATATGCAGTAGATGCCTAAGCAATTACACCTTGGTGAAAATATTCCATGTGCAAAAGACCAGTGACAAGGGTATATATGTGGCCCAGCCCAGCCCAATTCACTTCCTGCTACCAGTGACCAAAATGGCCAGTGGGTAGACACTAGAGTAAAGTAAAGTGTGCCGTCGAATCAGTGTCGACTCGTGGAGACCATAGAGCCCGGTGGATGTCTTTGGTAGAATACAGGAGGGGTTTACCATTGCCATCTCCCGCACAGTATGAGATGATATCTTTCAGCACCTTCCTATTTTGCTACTGCCCAATAAAGTCTGGGAAACATATCAGCGGGGATTCGAACCGGCAACCTATGGCTTGTTAGTCGTCATTTCCCCACTGCGCCATTAGGTGGCTTGGGTAGACACTACCATTCTGTATTGTTATCCTGTTCCTGTGGAATTTTTTGGGAAGCCTTTTCTGCTTTTTAAAACCCAGCACTATAGATGATAGAGTGGGGGGGAAACAAAAGGCAGCCTGGTCTACCACATACCACATGTGCCATACCTCCCACAAAAAATTCAGTCTACAGTTTGCTAAAAGGAGAAAGCAAATGTACTGCCAGTCTATCAACAGTGGAAACAACTCCAGGTGATGCTACAAGGGAAGGCAAAGTTTAAAGCTTTGCCGATTGTTGATACATGGCTTACAGATTTTGGCAGCAATAATGTTTGCTAGTCTGAACTACAACTGGGTTTAAGGCAATGCCCCCAGCACACAAAGCACCTCTACCAGAAATTTAATTTGGCTATAGCTATCCTTAGTAATCTTGGCTGCTGTTGCCAGACCTGGTACCTTCAGGGCTCCGTATATTCTGCAACTTCACAGAGCGAAATGCAGGAAAAGAACAAATTGTAGCACTGGATGCAGTACACCACTCCCTGATAATTTCAGTCTTTCATTTAACAAAATTATAATCTTCTAACTATTAAAATAGTCTTGCAACTATTTAGTCTTCTAACTATTAAAATAGTCTTGCAAGTATATAGAGGCAGTTTAAAGTGAAAGCTCTGAAGTCAGAACAGAAAGCAGTACTTCAGCGTTCTGCATAGCTGCTAGCCCATGAGCCACAAAATCAGAATAAGTTATGCAAAGCAAGCAAATTATGCAAGCATGCTTGATTTACATATTTTATACTGGTCATCAAATCAAATTTTGCTTGGCACAGAATTCCTTTCTTTTTAATTTTAAAATTACAATAAAGCAAATCCATACAAAGCACATGTATATCAATCAATCAATCAAATAAATAATGTCCTGCTGTTTTAAAGCTGGTGCAGAGTTTCAATAGGCAGCTGGGTAATTTTGGACCCTGGACCTAAGCGCCCCATCCTCAAAATAAGCATCCTTTCCATATATTTACAGTTCACCCACAGGTCTGGGCCACAGTACATGTTGAGGGGAGAAGGTCTACAACCCTAGCCTCCAGTTTGTCTTGTGCTTTTATCTTTCTGGCTCTTGGGTATTTGGATACCTTTTTGCTATGTTCAATATTTTTGTTTTATTTTCAGTTTTTTAGTTTGTTGAATTTGATTATTGTTGTTTTTAATCCTTAGTGTAAGCCACCTTGTGCTATCCTGCATTTGGAAAAGTGGAATATAAATTTGCTTAAATAAATTAGTGAGGTGAAGTGATTAGAGTGTTCAGCTAGGACTGGGGATTCCCGGGTTCAAATCCCCACTCAGCTATGAAGCTCACTGGGTAACTTTGGGCCAGTCACTCTGTCTCTCAGCCTAGCCTACCTCACAAGACTGCAGTCTTGCAGTTCTAATCAAATTCAGCATTATCTCCTGTTTACACAATGCCACTTTCTCTTTCACATCATTCAGCTGGCGGACTAGTGGATTCTATAATTCATAATTTCCTTGACTGATCTGAATTTAACACTGTTTTCCAAAAGGTCACAGCTCTTGCACAGTACCAATGTATATTATAAAAACCTCGCTTTATGTTATCACAGTACTGGCATTTCCCATTATTAATTTTTTAGATCTTATATAGCTGCTTTCCATGGCAGAGGCACGATCAGATCTGTCACTGATGCCACAGCTGCAGCCAACTTTATTACTTGACCCTAGTCAACCTTGCTCAGAAAGCAGAAGTCTAGAGAAAGCAGAAGTCTCATTAAAAAAAATAAATCTGGTTGCTACATCTGAGTTTCCTGAAATAAGAAAGCCTCCTTTCCTCCAAAGCAGTTATTCTTACTAATGGCTTACTGCACAAGGCTACAGAATGAAAACAGAATTCAGATGATGGGGATTTTTTTCTTTTCATCCCAAACTGCTGCTTCTGAATGACAGATCCTTCACTAACACAATCCCTTTTTTGTTCTTATTACTTTAAGAGGCTGTTCTTACGAGCAGCCTAGCCTGGGGTTAGCCATGAGGATCCTGGCACTCCAGCCCAGCCTAACCCCACTCCTGAGCCCAACTCTTAGCCGAGGTTAAGGGAACAAGCACTCCCTTAAACCAGCTGCTGGGCTCGTGTCCTCAGCTCCACGGAGCCGAGGAGACAAAGACAGGTGCCTAGATCACCCATCTGATGGAGGAACCTTCCAAGGCTCGTCACCCAGTGCCTTGTGGGATATACAGAGACTGGGGAAACGAGTCACAGCCTCTTGTTGCTCCGTGCTCCCGGCAGCAGAGGGCATGTGGACACGTGGAGGCTTGCGCATCCCAGGGACTAAACACAATAGCCTTGGGGAAGGTAGGCTGAACCCAGCCTTTCCTCCTGCCCTGCATGGTTGTGTGAATAGCCCCTAAGTGTTGATGCCTTGGATGTGCCTTATAAATGTTTTTCAACAAAAACATGCACCTTCTCAAGTTACTGAATGGGGATTCAAGGCTTATATTTTGGTTTATTATATACTTACACTAACAACTATTTGACATATCCCAACATGTTCAGTAGATCTGGAGGTCATAAGGACAGCCCTGCTGGATCAGGCCCAAGGCCCACCTAGTCCAGCATCCTGTTTCACACAGTGGCCCACCAGATGCCACTGGGAACCTACAGGTAGGAATTAAGGGCATGCCCTCCCTCCTGCTGTTACTCCCCTACAACTGGTACTCAGAGGCATCCTGCCTCCGAGGCTGGAGGTGGCCTACAGCCCTCCAACTAGTAGCCATTGATAGACCTCCCCTCCATGAAGTTATCCAAACCCCTCTTAAAGCCATCAAGGTTGTTGGCTGTCACCACATCTCGTGGCAGAGAATTCCACAAGTTGATTATACATTGTATGAAAATGTAATTCCATTTGTTGGTCCTAAATTTCCTAAGTGTTGGAGATAGAGTTCCAGTGCAACAACCTTTTGCACCAACTATCCAAATGACCACTAGGGGCACTGGGAGTAGAGATAGTGAGTGAGGGTCTCCCTAGCTGTTCCTATCTGTCTCTATTCTATGACGCCTGATATGACTCCTCAGGCATTTCATGTGGTGAGTCAGTATCCCTTCCTTTCCTCTTGGAGAACAGATGGAACCATCTCTCTCTCCCTACCTATTCATTATGTAGCCTATAGATAGGATTAGGTCTTTCCTATCCAAAGTGTACTTCACCAATAAATCTACTTAGTATTTAGATTCTACAAGAATCTCTATGTGTCTTCTATAAATAGATGCAACAATTAAACTTGTGTGTTCTACTCGGTAATGAGTGGATAGCTTCTTTAGTGCTCTGCTAATTAACCACAAAACCCATCATGGGTTAATTTACCCTTCAGCACTATGGCACTGCCCAGCTAACACGCTGAGAAGTCTAATGCCCCAGCACATTTCCTACTGCCTCACTATCTACCAATAAAACACAATATACAAATCTCTCCCAGAGGCTTATACTGATAGCTGCAAGCTTTAAAATGTCAGTCAGCTGGAGGAAAACTTGCTCCTCTTGGACCAGATGCAGGAAGAGAGGAATTTGGATTTCAAAGGGAACACATTTAATGGATATCCTTCCAAGTCTCCTGAACTGCAGTTATTTAGATGGTGGGAAAATAATTAACCATCACTGTGATTCCAGGCAGACAGCAGTGTTTATTAGCAGTCAGTTAAGCACAGATGAACCAATGCAGAAGCAATATGGTGAAAGTGGGTGACTCCTTTTCATCATACATACAACATTCTGCTGCAGCGTGACTCATTATCATGGAAAATGTCAAGTGCTCTTTTCCAGGTTTGGTGTCTTAAGGAACTTAAGAGAAGCCTGGGATTTTGTCCCGGATCACTGCGGAAGAAAATAAGTATGACAAAGCATGGGGCGGATTCGGGTTAGGATGACCATGAAGAAAGAGACAGGGTGTTTGTGGTTGATCACCACTTATATATACTATTTAAACAGCACTTCTTAATGTTCAAAGTGCTTAAGGGTTTTATCTCTAACCCAAGAACAGCAGAGAAATGTGACTGCAATACCCAGAGCAAATATAGCTGCCTGACAGAAAGCCCCAGCTAAACTCACAGTTCTCATGGCCACTATCTGTTCATCCTCACTATTAGTCTCTCTTGATAGATGGGGACCTGAGACTGAAAGTTCAGATTGAGCAGGATTCTGATCTCAGGTGCCCTGGCTGTGTCCCCAACCAGGAACGGAGCCAGGCTGGCAGTGGCCCGTGTGCGGCCGCCGCCCCCTGGCCCCGCCCCCACATCTGACATCAGATGCGGGGGCGTGGTCTCCCTTCCCAACAGGGCTTCATGGCCCCGTTTGAAAAGGAGATCGGCCCATGCTGCTTTGAGCTGTGTGGGCGGGAATGACTCTCTCTGCTTTAAAGGCAAGGACAGCCGTTCCGGCCACGCTGCCAATCTAGTGCGGGCCGATCTTTCTCCTAAATGGGGCCACGCGGCCACATTTGGGAGGGAGATCGATTGGCCCTGATGCACTGGCAGTGGGTCCAAGAGCGGCTCTCCCTGCCTTTAAGGCAGGGAGAGTCATTCCGGCCATGCTGCCAACACAGCGTGGGCCAATTTCAGCTTCAAATGGGGCCGCACAGCCCTTTTGGAACCAAAATAACGCCCCCGCATCTGACATCAGACGTGGGGGGGGGTGTCTGGGGCTGCGCTTGCGGCCCCTGATTGGGCGCAGCCTGGGTTCTTTGAACCCGTTCACCCAATGGTGGCTCTGCCCCTGTCCCCAACATCACTACTTTTACACTAGCCTCTGATAAGGCTATTTGGTGATGTGAAAAGAGTGTGGGGTGTGCACCAGTTATTAGATAGCCAGAAAAACAAATGTCACTGGATAAAAAAGAAGGTAGCACCCAGGGGCTGTCAGAATTGGAATCAGGCTCATATTTGTTTTAAGGTGTGGAATTTCTTGAGCACTTTATTATATTAAAAAACCCCAAACCTGTCTCCCTCTCCTGGAGCTCTCACTTCAAAGCCAAATATTGAACAAAACGTGACATTTTTGGAGCTCTGCCGCATTATAGCTCATGCTGTTTACTGTGCCTGGATGAGAAAATACTCCTATGGAATCCTGCCCTATGAAAACCTACATTTCACATGACCTACGTTACAGGATTGTAGTTAAGCTTGCCAGTACATACATAGGCTGCTTGCTTGCTGGTGGATGTGTGGCAGTTTAGTTTTGCTTTTCAATCACCTACACTACAATAATGGTGTTCTTGACGCAAGTCTAGTTGTAAAAAAATAATTTACAGAGAGGGCTGAGCTGAGGGTTTTCTCTCATGAGAACCTTCAGGATGATTTTGGAGCAGATTTGGGAGGCTGAAGAGGAAATGGCTTCTCTCTTTCACAGCTGCCCACCTGTTTCATAGCAGTGGCAGATTCCTCCCAGTGGCCGCCATTCCCCCACCCCACCCCAAGAAGCCTCGGAATGATGCTACATCATGACAGAGTCGCATCATTCCGAGGGGGCTTCTGTGGGAGAAAATGGTGGCCCGCAGTCACAGGGGAATGACTGCTGCTACTGCTGGCAAGGCCACCACTTCGACCTGTTTCACCCCCTCACAACATCAATGGGGTCAGTCTTATCTATATCCTAGGCTAGTAGATTTCTGGGCTTGGTTATGGGAGTCAAATTCCAGCCCAGACATAGAGTCCTTCTCTGGACTTGGATTTGTCCCTTGGGCTGCCTTGTGTACAGCCCATAACATAGGAATACAGGAAGCTGCCCTTCAGATCTCTGGTCTATCTAGCTCAGTACCTACACCGACTGGCAGCAAACCAAAACCAAACCACAGCTCAAGGAAGGCAAGCAAGCACCCAGATTCTGCCTTTGTCAATCTGAGATCCAGCAAAACCAGATAGTTCTAGCAGCAAGCAATAGCACAGCATTATACTCAGTGCTGAGGAAAAAAAGAAACCACAAAACCAAACCTTCCTTGATTCCTTCCTCCTCTCCTGATGCAAGGTCTCTCTCTGCCTCCCAGTCCCTTTGAAGACATTTTGAATTTCTCTCCTTTTTTGTTCCCCCTTTGTCAATCTGAGATCCAGCAAAACAGCAATACGTAGCAGCAATATGTAGCACAGCATTATACTCAGTGCGGAGAAAAGAAAACCACAAAAACAAACCTTGCTTCCTCCTGTCCTGATGTATCCTCTTCTTCAAAAGGGCTCTCTGTCTCTCTGCCTCCCAGGCCCTTTGAATACATTTTGAAATTCCCTCTAAATGTGTTCCACCTCCCACCTCACCCCAGCCAATGGAGGCACAGTTGCCCATGCCAACACTTGATCTGAATGACAACAAGCCAACTAAGAAGCATGGAGGTCTCAAGCCAACTGGAAGCCAGTGCCACAAAACCAATCAGCAATGGGGGAAAGCCTGTCAAAATGGCCGAACGCAGGGGCGTAGCAAGGTTGGAGGGGGCCCAGAGACAAGATTTTAAAATGGGTCCCTCGCTGATACACACACACACTTCACAATATATAGTGCACTCACACTCACATCCCCATTATGAATACGGTGAATATCTAGTTCACATTGAATTGAGTTTCTTTTACTCTCTACTCCTGCTGATCTCCAAGAGACTCAACATAATTCATAGGGGGTGCAACGTGGGCGGGTGGGGAGTCATGTGATGTGCCTCTGGGGGGCCCCTTGAGGCAGTGGGGCCCCAAGACGACTGCCTCCCCTTGCCTAATGGTAGTTACGCCCCTGGCCGAACGAATCACGCTAATTGATTTGCGCCAAATGAAGCTGATTTTATTTGACCTCAAATCAACCCCTTCATTTAAGGGGCAATTCAGTTCACGGTCAAATCTGTGAATCACCCCTGATTCGGCGCAGACCAAATTGCACATCCCTAGTAAGCTGTGCTCCCAAAACACAGAAGGTGTGCTATTTTGTTTGTGCTCTTATGCAAAGCCAGCAGTGTTTCCTTAGGAGCCCTCAGCCCACAGCAGTGCAGGTGGCTCAGAACCACCTGTATTGCATTGCGGAACCTGTGGGCCACTAAAAATAATTTAATAACTAGATCCAGAGGGGGAAAGTACATTTGCCTGCAGCAGGTCTACCAGTGGGATTATATTATTATTACATTATCCTTTTCCCCTCCACAGACCACCAGTGGTCCATGGAGCACAGGTTGGGAACCACTTCTCTAGATCATTTGACATCCAAATCCAATATTCTACGCCCAGTATCTTATTCCTATTCCATGTCCAGGTATTCAACAATTGCTGGGCTCACATTTCAGCTTGCATTTAAACAATTAGTCTCTAGTCCCCCCCTCAGTGTTCCCTCTAACAGGTATTCCCAGATGTTGACTACAACTCCCAGAATCCCCAGCCAAAGGCCACTGCAACCGGGGATGCTGGAGGTTGTAGTCAACAACACCTGGGAACCCCTGTTAGAGGGAACACTGGTCCCCATGGCAGCAATAAGGACTTGATATTTCATGGAATGCACCTGCTGAAGCTCTTCCCCCTGCTCAAACAGTTTCTAATAACCATGTATTTTCCTTCCTCCAAACTAAGCACTGTTGACCTCTTGAAAACTAAGATAAAGCATTTAAACACTGTGCTGATTTTTAGATATGGCTGCATTTTGGTTGTATCATAATTCATTCTGCAAAGTGCACTGTGTCCTACAAGGTGTTTTCTTTCCACAAGTGTTCTCTTGCCAGCTTATTTCTTTTCAGCCCCTGAATCAGAACACTTTTCTCTAGTAGGCATTTCCAGTATCAGAGCTCTGGCTGGGGGAAAGTGTCTGAAGAGAGGGGCAGTAGGGAAAGGATTCTGCACTCCTCATCTGTCCCTCTTGCTTTTAAACCCCATCCCTTCTCGCTATGAGATTAGGGCAGCTCCATGTTTAAACACATAGGAACATAGGAAACTGCCATATACTGAGTCAGACCATTGGTCTATCTAGCTCAGTATTGTCTTCACAGACTGGCAGCGGCTTCTCCAAGGTTGCAGGCAGGAATCTCTCTCGGCCCTAACTTGGAGATGCTGCCAGGGAGGGAACTTGGAACCTAGATGCTCTTCCCAGAGCGGCTCCATTCCCTGAGGGGAATATCTTGCAGTGCTCACACATCAAGTCTCCCATTCAGATGCAACCAGGGCAGACCCTGCTTAGCTACGGGGACAAGTCATGCTTGCTACCACAAGACCAGCTCTCCTCTCCTAGAACTGCTATCATAGTGTAACAAGTCTGCAGTCTTGAATGCTAGCTGGTCTACTTTTTTGTTAGACAGATTGCTGGCTAATAGTCCCAGAGGCCAGCTGAGGTAATAGCTGAGAGATCACACTGGATGGGGAAGCCATAACACAGCCTTGTAAGAGGGCCTGATGGGAAGAGCTGATGTGAAAGGTGATAGAGCCCCCCACTCCCTTCCTTTCCCCTGCCCAGCCTACCCCAGAGTGTGTTTGGTCACTGAAATGAAAAGGAGCATTGGTTACTTATCGCGAAGGCTTCTTCTAGCAGCTCTTGTGGAAGACATCTCCTGTGGGTTATCATCCCGTGCTTGCTCCAGAGAGGCAGGACTTATGCAAATTAAGTAACAAGCCTATAAAGCCCAGGGAGGATAGCCCTTCCCAGTTTAGTTTGTCAAGTTATGCTTCTGGTCAGAAGAAAAAAAAAGAACAAGAAAAACAGTTAATACAAAACGTGCCCAGTAGTTCCGATGTGATGGGTGGGATGAGATGTCTTCCACAACAGCAGCTAGAAGAAGCCTTCACGGTAAGTAACCAATGCTCCTTTCTCAGCTGCTGTGGGAAGACATCTCCTGTGGGACATACCACAGCCAAAAGACCCTGGGAGGGAAACACATCGGATCTACTGGCGGGAAAGAACGTGTTGAAGGACACGCCTGCCAAATGCAGCTCGAGAGGAGTGCATCAGGTCAATTTTATAGTGCTTGTGCTCTGTCTGCTCTGGAGCTTGTAGGACTAACTGAACTGGGAAGGGCTATCCTCCCTGGGCTTTTATAGCAATAGCAATAGCACTTACATTTATATACCGCTCTATAGCCGGAGCTCTCTAAGCGGTTTACAATGATTTTTAGCATATTGCCCCCAACATTCTGGGTACTTTTATAGGCTTGTTACTTAATTTGCATAAGTCCTGCCTCTCTGGAGCAAGCACGGGATGATAAACCACAGGAGATGAGCACAGCAGCTGAGATGAACCACAGCAGCTGAGAACAGCCATTCCAGGCAGCTTCTGATGAGAGGCTAAGTTGTAGAGGCTGGAAATGAGAATGGTGAAGCATGAGAATGGGGGTACAGGGCTACTCTCTGGGAAGGGAGGTCACCTGCTGCCGCCTTGTAGGAGTGCCCTTCTGTTTAAACTCCATCTAATGCTCAACTTGTATATTTGTAAATAAGCCAAATATTACAAAGATGTCATATGCCTCAGATGATCTCTCCGTCAAAGGAAGTCAGAACTAAACAGCTCTGCTGACATTCTATGTGGAATTCTATGTCTCAGAATTCCTTCAAAGGAAATCAGAATTAAACAGCTCTGCACCCCTGAAATTTCTACCATTTGGAGAAGTGGGGAGTGGGCACTTAACAATACATCTAGTTTGGCCCACAGACAAGCCCCTACAGAGGCAGTGGTCTCCTCAGCCCCAGGTTTTTCTTCAGATTGAGGGTCCACCTTCACAAGAGTAATGACTGGTTCCTTGTCACCCAGGAAAAACCCCAGCATCTGGAAGGGTCTCCATAGGTTAACAATGTGACCCTGCCCTCTGCTGGAAATAGAAATTGCTCATGCACTCACTTGTCTTGGAAATGTTTTTCAGGCCATTCAAAATTGATTTCAGAGTTTCTTCAAACTTATCCAAGGAGGACTGCAACTGCAAAAAATAAATAAATACATAATAAATAGATAGAAATGGTGAGCAGAGAGAAGTGACTGATACTTATTCACTTCCATTACAGTGTTTTCAATATATTCAGTATTTTCAGCTGTATCAAAATGCATCAAAACAGAAAGTTCAATTATATTTTATTACAGTGCATGACAAAAGGCAAATATTATCTAAATGAGCAAATGAGGGAAATGCACTGCAACATTTCCTACCCCAGTTTCCAATTTCTTAGATGGATTAACTTACTCTTTGGAGACTCTCTTTGGTGTCCAAAATAAAGGTGTTTAAAATCTCACTAAAATGAAAAACAAAGAATTTGTATGTAAATTACTGAGATGTAAATGGGAAAAAGCCAGGATAATGTTATGGGACAGCATGCATTACACAGCAAAATGTAGATTAAAAACTTCTTAATTCCTCATTAAACTACCCTGTTTCCCCGAAAGTAAGACTTACCCCGAAAGTAAGACCTAGCAGTAATTTCTGATGTACCGCTAATATGCCCTAGTGCATTTTGGGGGGCTAAAATTAATATAAGACACTGTCTTATTTTCGGGGAAACACGGTATGTATCAGCTGGGAACTATGTATCACCTTTATACATTCTATTAGTGATCATTCCCAAAGGACTTGTCTTTCTGAAACTTTGACAAATGGCTGGTGCTCAGAGGTACACCTAGGTAATTTTGAAGCCTGGACTTAAAGGCCTTTGGAGTCCCCCCTCCTCCCCTGCAAATTTAGCACCATCATGCTTGGTTGGGGGACCACACCACCCGGCACAGACGAAAGAAGATTTGGGGACCCTCAGGGGCTGTGGAGGCCCTGGACTTTGGCCCCAAAGTCCAGGAATAAAAGCACCTCTGCTGGTGCTAAATTGGAGGTGATAAGAAGTATAGGAATGCTGGTTTCAACAAGCTTTATTTACTAAGATCTGGTCATGGGGGAAAGCCCATAGAAGTTTTGTATAAGGGCTGCAACATTGGGATCAACAACTCTGGCAAAGTCTTAAAATCCTTTCTGTCAGGACCTTGGTAGAAAATAAAATGGACTCTGTCAAAAATGTTGAGGAAACATTTGAGAACAGTGCCTCTATACTCTTTATTTGTCATTTAAGTTACCTGCAGTAGAGAATATTAAAAGCCAGACAAAACACATAATAAAACTAACAAGTCATTGCAAATTGTCACTGTGCTTCTCTTATACATATTAGGCTTTACCAGAGTTGTCACAGACAATAGTCTGGTTCTGACTATTGGTTCTCACAAGCATCCTACCCAGCCTCAGAAGGCATGTGCGATTCTGATTTTCGATCGTGGTGGGTGAACAAACAATTAGGTAGGAAGAAGGGAGAGTGATCGTGGGTGAGAGAGCTGCTGCGTAGGATGGCTTTTCCTCCTACGTTGCTAAAATGCTGGGTATGAGAGCTGGGTAGGATGACTCCGTCCTACCCAGCTCCTGCCTCACACCTGATTGCTCTGCCCTTCTCCTACCTAGTTGTTTGATAACATACATCGGAAACCAGGAGCATGCAGGAGAGAAGAGGAGAGACAACATCTGCTCCTAGGTAGACCCCAGGGTGTGAGACTGGGTGCCTGCCTGTTTGTGTCCCCTGCTGCCCCCCTGTTTGTTATCTGCACCCCAGGACTGGCTGCTGTGCTGAGGTGAGTCCTTGCAGGATTGGGGCCGGGGAGGAGAGTGACTTGGCAGTTTCCTGCATTCCATCTGCCTAGAGCTGCCTGCTCAGGGCTATATAGGATTCTGCCAGTGACTTCAGCCCCCAGAACCTTGCAGGAAAGAGAAGAGGAGAGACAACATCTGCTCCTAGGTAGACCCCAGGGTGTGAGACTGGGTGCCTGCCTGTTTGTGTTCCCTGCTGCCCCTCTGTTATCTGCCCCCCAGGACTGGCTGCTGTGCTGAGGTGAGTCTTTGCAGGATTGGGGCCAGGGAGGAGGGTGACTTGGCAGTTTGCTGCATTCCATCTGCCTAGAGCTGCCTGCTCAGGCCTATATAGGCTTCTGCCAGTGGCGGTGGGCCTGCCACCAGCGGGGTTGCCCCTTTGGGGGAGCCACTTCGTGGGACAGCGAGGGCCAGGGCCAGGTCTCTTGGCCTAGGTATTTGTATGGGGGGGGTGCATTTAATAGTGGAGCTTCTGTTTTAATTTGTCCTGGGTGAGACAATCTTAGAATATGTCTGGGCTTAACTGGAGATGGGGAGACAGGGGGCGTGTCCACTGACTGTGGGGCGGCCATTCCGGTCGTGGTGGGGAAAAGAAGAAGTAACATTGGCAGGTCAGTGGGCTGTTATAGGGGAAGGGGACTTGGAAATCTAATAGCTGTTTCCCCTTCCGGCTGTCCTGCCAGCTCTTTGACCTTGGGGAGCAGTGCCGATCATCCTTGGAACCTCACCTTGCTCCTCTGTAATGCCAGGTCAGTCCAGAACAAATCAGAAACCATCCATGATTTGATTTTGGATGAAGGTGCCGACATGGTATGTATTACAGAGACCTGGCTGGGGGAGGCTGAGGGCCCAGTGTGGTCCCAACTTCTTCCTCAAGGCTACTCTGCTGAGGAGCGGGTGAGGGACCGTGGGCAGGGAGGTGGAGTGGCTATGGTCTATAAGAATAACCTTTCCCTTACCAGGATCCCTGTTAGAGTGTCGGACCATATCGAATGTGTGTACTTAAGTCTGGGGACCAGGGATAGACTGGGACTTCTGTTGGTGTACCGATCGCTCAGTGGAGTCCCTAACTGAGCTGACGGACTTGGTCTCGGACTTGGTGTTGGAGTCCCCCAGGCTTGTGGTGGTGGGGACTTCAATGTTCACTTTGGGACCAATTTGTCCGGGGCGGCTCGGGAGTTCATAGCGGCCATGTCGACTATGGGCCTGTCTCAAGTGGTCTCGGGGCCAACGGACATTGCTGGTCACATGCTTGATTTGGTCTTTCACTCTGATCAGAATGGTGTTCCGTGGGTGGGGAATCCTGTGATTTCCCCATTGTCATGGACGGACCACCATCTGGTTAAGGTTGGACTCACAATCGCTTCCCACCTTCACAGGGGCGAGGGACCTATTAGGATGATCCGCCCGAGAAGGTTATTGGATCCAATAGGATTTCAAGAAGCCTTGGAGGGATTTAGTGTTGGCTCTGCTGGTGATCCTGTTGATGCCCTGGTGGAGAATTGGAACAGAAAACTCACTGGGGCAGTAGACATGATTGCTCCTAAGCGTCCTCTCCAACCTGCTTTAAAATCGGCCCCTTAGTATATGGAAGAATTACGGGGGCTGAAGCAGCGAGGTAGACGACTGGAGCGCAAGTGGAGAAAGACTCGGCTTGAATCCGACAGACTGCAACATAGAGCTCATTTGAAGACCTATGCTCAGGCAATACGTGCGGCAAAGAAGCGATTCTTTTCAGCCTGTATTGCATCCGCAAGTTCATGTCCGGCGGAGTTGTCCAGGGTTGTGAGAGGGCTAGTGAGTGCCCCTCCTCCCTTGAATCAGAATCTGGAACCATTGATTACCCGCTGTGATGTGTTTAATAAATTCTTTGTGGGGAAAATCTCTCATATTCGGGCCAACCTAGACTCTGTCTCCACAATTACCTCAGTGTCTGATGTGGAGGTGTCCAGCGACTCCTCTTGTGTGATTAGGTTGGATCAGTTCCAGTTTGTAACTCCTGAGGATGTGGACAAGCTGATTGGAATGGTGTGGCCTACCACCTGCTCTCTTGACCCTTGTCCGACATGGCTTATATTATCTGGCAGGGGGGTTGTTGTAGAGGGCCTTGTAGAGATTATAAACGCGTCTCTGAGGGAAGGTAGGATGCCTCCTTGTCTTAAGGAGGCAATTATTAGACCGCTTCAGAAGAAGTCTACCCTGGATCCCTCAGACTTGAACTACAGGCCTGTCTCCAACCTTCCATGGCTGGGCAAGGCAATTGAGAGGGTGGTGGCCTCCCAGCTCCAGCAGTCTTGGATGAAACGGATTATCTTGACCCATTTCAAATTGGCTTTCAGGCTGGTTGTGGGGTGGAGACTGCCTTGGTCGGCCTGATGGGTGATCTCGAATTGGCAATTGACAGAGGAAGTGTGACTCTGTTGGTCCTTTTGGACCTCTCAGCGGCTTTTGATACTATCAACCATAGTATCCTTCTGGAGCATCTGAGGGGGTTGGGAGTTGGAGGCACTGCTTTGCAGTGGTTCCGCTCCTACCTCTCGGGCAGGTTCCAGAGTATGTCCCTTAGAGACTGCTGTTCTTCAAAATCTGAACTTTTGTATGGTGTTCCCCAGGGCTCCATATTGTCTCCATTGTTGTTTAATATCTACATGAAACCACTGGGAGAGATCATCAGGAGATTTGGTGCAGGGTGCTATCAGTATGCTGATGACACCCAAATCTATTTCTCTATGTCAGCATCATCGGGAGAGGGCATAATCTCCCTAAATGCCTGCCTGGACTAGAGTCGGTGATGGGCTGGATGAGGGATAACAAACTGAGACTGAATCCAGCTAAGATGGAGGTACTCATTGTGCGGGGTTGGAATTTGGGAGATTATTTTGATCTGCCTGTTCTGGATGGGGTCACACTTCCCTGGAAGGAACAGGTACGCAGTCTAGGGGTCCTTCTGGATCTGAGCCTCTCCCTGGTGTCCCAGGTTGAGGCGGTGGCCAGAAGTGCCTTCTATCAGCTTCGGCTGATACGCAGCTGCGTCTGTTTCTTGAGGTGAACAACCTCAAAACAGTGGTACATCTGCTGGTAACCTCCAGACTGGATTACTGTAATGCGCTCTGTGTGGGGCTGCCCTTGTACGTAGTCCGGAAACTACAGCTGGTCCACAATGTGGCAGCCAGGCTGGTTTCTGGGTCATCTCGGAGAGACCATATAACTCCTGTATTGAAGGAGCTACACTGGGTGCCGATATGTTTCTGGGCAAAATACAAGGTGCTGGTTATAACATATAAAGCCCTAAACAGTTTGGGCCCTGAGTACTTAAGGGAACACCTTCTTCAGTATGAACCCCACCGCCCACTGAGATCTGCTGGAGAGGTCCGTCTGCAACCGCCACCAGCTCGTCTGGTGGCCACTCAGGGACGGGCCTTCTCCGTTGCTGCCCCAGGGCTTTGGAATACGCTCCCTAGTGAAATAAGAGCCTCCCCATCTCTGACAGCTTTTTAAAAGTTTTTAAAAACACATCTCTTCACCCAGGCTTTTAATTAATTTATTTTTATTTTTATTTTTACATTTATATCCCGCTCTTCCTCCAAGGAGCCCAGAGCGGTGTACTACATACTTGAGTTTCTCTTTCACAACAACCCTACGAAGTAGGTTGGGTTGAGAGAGAAGTGACTGACCCAGAGTCACCCAGCTAGTTTCATGGCTGAATGGGGATTTGAACTTGGGTCTCCCCGGTCCTAGTCCAGCACTCTAACCACTACACCACGCTGGCTTTTGTTGTTTTAATTGGTTTTAATGCTGTTTTAAAATATTATTTTAAAATTTTAATTGTTGTAGTGTGTGTGTTCCCCCTCCCCATTTGGGTCTTAACAAATGTTTTGTTTTTATTTTGTTGTAAACCGCCCAGAGACATAAGTTTTGGGCAGTATAAAAATGTTTTAATAATAATAAATAATAATAAAATGCACAGCTCTTGAAGCTAGGTAGGACACTTGTCCTACCCAATTTACAATTTTCAGGATGCATTTCATGGCCACTGGATTTACATTTTTTTCCCTTCCATATAAACGTACATATATACCTGCCAAGTGAGGATAACTTTTCATGCCATCTAATGAAGGGCTCTAATCTATGAAAGCTTATATCAGAATACAGGTGTTGGTGCTTATGCCACAAGACTGTTGTTTTTGCTGCAACAGACTAACCTAGGTATCTCTCTAGAAATTGCATAAGAAGAGCCCTGCTGGATCAGGCTCAAGGCCCATCTAATCCAGCATCCTGTTTCATACAGTGGCCCACCAGATGCCCCAAGAAGCCCACAGGCAAGAGGTGAGGGCATGCTCTCTCTCTTGCTCTCTCTTGCTGTTGCTCCCCTGAGAGGCATCTTGCCTCTGAGGCTGGAGGTAGCCCACAGCCACCACACTAGTAGCCATTTATAGACCTGTCCTCCAAGGACACAGACAGGGGAGTCATTAGGGTGTGGCCTATGGGGCATGAGCCTCCAATAAATTGCTCAGAGCCCCAACTACCATTAGCCACCTACCTCCTCCGTGACCTCTTCCGGAAAGAAAGTGCAGTCACGGAGGCAACTGCACTAAGCATAGAGGAGAGCACCCAGCCTGGGGCCCAGATTCTTTAGCATGGCCCTCGAGTGCAGCAGATGCATTCCCATTTCAGCAGCACAGTCACTTGCACGTGTGGGTGTGTATGTGGGAATATTTACTGATCTCCCCTTCCCCCAGAAGTGCTCTGCGCAAAACAAAAACATGTCCCTGAAGGTGGCATGATCCTCAGAGACATATCTGCTGGTTGCATAGAGTGCTTCTGGGGAAGGGGAGATCAGTTAAAATGTTCCCCATGCGCAAGTGAGTGCCCACACTGCTGAAATGGAGGATAGTAAGGAGTGGGGTCCCCCAGGGATCAGTACTGGTATCAATGTTCTTTAACTTGTAATAAATGATCAAGTTGGGGTAAGCAGTGAAGTGGCCACATATTAAGATGACAGTAAACTATTTAGGGCAGTGAGATCCAAAACAGATTGCGAGTAGCTCCAAAAAGATCTCTGCAAACTGGGGGAGTGGGGGACAAACTGGCAAATGCAGTTCAATGTTTACAAGTGTAAAGTGATGTAAACTGGGGCAAAAATCCCAAACTTCACATATACGCTGATGGGATCTGAGCTGTCAGTGACTGACCAGGAGAGAGATCTTGGGCTTGTAGTGGACAGCTCGTTGAAAGTGCCCTCATTGAGGGCAGCAGTAAAAAAAGGCAAATTCCATGCTAGGGATCATTAGGAAGGGAATTGAAAAGAACAATGCTAGAATTCTAATGCCCTTATACAAATCTATGGTGCGGCCACATCTGGAGTACTGCAGACGCTGGAGTACTAGTCACCGTATCTTAAGAAGGACATTGTAGAACTGGAAAAGGTGCAGAAGAGGGCAACCAAGATGATCAGGGGCCTGGAGCAGCTTCCTTATGAAGCTAGGCTTTGGGGCTCTTTGCTTTAGAAAGGAGGCGACCAAGGGAAGACATGATAGAGGTCTATAAAACTATGCATGGTGTGGAGAGAGTGAACAGGGATAAATTTTTCTCCCTCTCTCACAGCACTTGAATCAGGGGTCATCCCATTAATCTGAAGGTCAGGAAATTTAGGACCAATAAAAGGAAATGCTTTTTCACATAGCTCATAATTTATCTATGGAATTCTCTAACACGGGATGTGGTGATGGCCATTAGCTTGGATGACTTTAAAAGGGGCTTAGACAAATTCATGGAGGACAGGTCTTTCAACAGCTACTAGTCTTGCGGCTGTGGGCCATCTCCAGCCTCAGAGGCAAGATGCCTCTCAATACCAGTTGCAGGGGAGCAAAAGCAGGAGAGAGGGCATGCCATCACCTCTTGCTTATGGGCTCCCCAGAGGCATTTGGAGGGCCACTGTGTAAAACAGGATGCTGGACTAGATAGTCCTTGGGCCTGATCCAGCAGGGCTGTTCTTATGTTAAGTGGGATTGCTCCACTGCACACCTGCAGCATTAGTCAGGATGTTGGCCCATCTCTCTGCCACTTTTAAAAAAAGGGTTTGCTACATATACATTCTCTCTCAGGCAGTTGTACAGAAGGAAGAAGAGGTCAGAAGCATGGACTGCGAGAATTTAAAACTTTTTTAAAAAAAGAAAAAGATGCATGAAATTGCATGAGCACTGAGAGCTATGGGACAGAGCTGTGTCACCAACATCACAAAGAATCACCACAGTGATTAATTTGGTCTTAGCAATTATTAAATAAGGGAAGAGTCTGATCACTTTTGATTATGTAGCCACACAGAAATACAGATAAAGTCCTGTTTAATTTTCAGCTGTTAGGAACACAAAGTGGGGAAAAATTACTACTACTCTATATTGACCTTTTACAAGAATGTTGCAATTATTACTACAGTCTAATTGAGGAAGTGAGCTTTCTCCTTGCATTATATTCATCTTGTGGAAGTCTCCTTGCAGGGAGTGGGAGGAAACCTGTCATCAAGAGGTTCACAAGAAGTCAGATACCGACACCATGGAGACAGGCGCTATATACAAATATCAAATAAGATTAGAAATATCTTGGCAAACTCTGCCTTGTTTGCCTTGCTCTCTCCTACCAGAAAGTGACCTACAAAGCCAATAGAAGCACTGCTGCAAGACGGGTACCTTCTGTGGTCTGGGGAATCACCAGCGGTGGTCCTTGGTGCAGCTTCAGGTAATCCATGGGATCTCATTGAAAATAATAGAGGAAAGTTCTGAAGAGCCACAGGTTTCTCTGAAGCTTCCAAAAAGCAACTAACTTCTCAAGTTTAAATTTAATATTTATACTGAAACCCAGCTTGCCTAGCAACTCAGGCCCTGCCATGGAAAACCTCAAAGGGCTAAAATGCATATTATCTTAAGCTGAAGCCATCATTAAGAGACAAGCTGAACAGAGGAAATAAACTTCTGTTATGAAAAATCAGCCACAAGGGACCCCAATGCAGATATGGACCATGGTGTGTGGAGAATGGGGGTTAATATTTTTCTCCTGCACCATTTTCCTAATGAAAAACAAGCCCAGCCTCAACTAGCTATTTGCAACAAATAAATACGGGGGGGGGGGTTGGCAGGCTGGTGGAAAGCATTAACCCCTCCATGTTTTGTTTTTACAATAAAGTCACACTTCCAGTTTCTTTTTTTAAGCCACCTAATGGCACAGTGAGGAAGCAGCCTGCCTAGAGAGCAGGAGGCTGTTGGTTCGAATCCCTGCTGGTGTGTTTCCCAGAATATGGGAAACTCCTATATCTGGCAGTAGGGATGTGTAAACAGGTTCAACCCCAAACCTGTTCCAGGTCAAACCAGTTCAATTTGACTGTTCGGGGTCGGACCGAAACCCACCCTGTTCCAAACCTCCCTGGGCCATGCAGAAGCCAGGCATGCAGCCTGCATAATGGCGGGCCACCGGCTGAAGGCCAAAAACTGGCCGAAGAGCGCCTGAACCGGGTGAGGGAGTCATTTTGAAGGCCGGCAGGGGAGGGGAAACCTCTGCGGACACCCCCCCCACTGCCTCCAGGAAGTCCCCCAAGGGGAGTAAAAGGTTAAAAAAAAATTAAAAAGAATTTACAGCTTGTGAATCCCACCGGACTGAACCGAACTGCGGGGGGGGGGGGCGGGGTTCAAGGGGGTGCCAGACCGAACTGGCCTGGTTGGGTTCAAGGCCGTTCCGGCTTTGGTCCAAACTGGGCCAGTCGGTTCCATGCACATCCCTATTGGTCAGCAGCGATATAGGAAGGTGCTGAAAGGCATCATCTCATACTGCGCAGGAGATGGCAATGGTAAACCCCTCCTGTATTCTACCCACATGGCTCTGTGGTCACCAGGAGTCGACACCGACTTGAAGGCACAGCCTTTCCTTTTTAACATGTAGTTTGGTCCAAGGAAAGAAAATCATTGTCGTATGCATGGTTCTCCTACTCCCACAGATAGCTTGGTTGGATCGTGGGCCAAGAGGACCAATGCAGCATTTTAATTTAGAAGCGTTTCTTGCAATCTCCCAGCAATGGCCATAAGAAAAGAAAATGTGGTGACCTACAAAGAACAAGCACACCAGAACAATAGTCCCCATGATGAAGTTTAAGGACCCGCTTCTATTTTAATTAGTATTTAGATAAATTCATATCATGCAATGAACTGAAGTGCAGAAAGATAAACTAGAATAAATGGGAAATCTGAAAATTAGAAATGTGGATAGGTTTGCAAGTCATGGAACAGATCTGTGATAATTCTGCTCCAGGAAGTAAAGTGTGCCATCAAGTCGATTTTGACTCCTGGCGCCCACAGAGCCGTGTGGTTTTCTTTGGTAGAATACAGGAGGGGTTTACCACTGCCTCCTCCAGTGCAGTATGAGATGATGCCTTTCAGCATCTTCCTCTATTGCTGCTGCTCCATATAGTACCAGTGGGTATTCAAACTGGCAACCTTCTGCTTGTTAGTCAAGCATTTCCCTTCTGTAAAAAGAAAAGGGCGGGTGAGGTTTCCATGTGAATATAGAATTAAGACAATAATTTCAAAACAAACCATCTTCCCTTGTATTGCTCAAAGCCAAAGCTGAAGTTATTTGAATCAGTTTCTTCAGCTCTTAAGAAAGGGGCAGTTAGGCAGTATAGGGAGACTGACCAGGATAGAGAGAGATCTTCTCAACAAAAGCAATTGAAAGATCCCACCCACCCCAAAAATAAAAATAAATAAAAGTTCTTCTTTATATCCTGGCAGACAGCCATTATTCAATTACCTTTGCACTATGCAGCATTTGTCAAAAAGAGGGATGCCTCTCCCTTCTTCTCGGCAGGGACAGAGGACACTCCTTCCTGTTACAGACAGATGTGTGGGCAAATCAAAAACTTGTGTGTTCACCATGATTCAGTGCTAATTGGATGTTCTATAAATAACATGCAGCTGTTTTTCTGTAACAGTCAATGTTGCTGAATCATTTCAGCCAAACTTTTTCAGTTATGTAATCTTTGTCATTTATTGTATATGAATAATATAGAACCATAGAAGTGAAGGGGAGGTTCGGTGTAGTGTAGTCAGTAGCCAAGAGACTGAGCTGCACAGCAAGACGCGCCGGTAGCCTTAGGCAAGCTACTGTTAAGTATCGATTATGTTATGAGTTTGCTTGATATTTGTATGGCCAAAGGCACACCATGTTATATCTTATTTTTCCTGCACAGAATGACAAAGCAAGACTTTTGCTGAGACAGCTATTACCAAGTGATTATCTGTGTGCAGCTGGGTAGAGAATCTGTAGCCTTCAGTGGCTAGGCCACAAAAGTCAAAATAAGGTGAGATGATCAACACCTGTGTGCCAAAACCAGTAGCAAAATACTTAGATTTGATCAACAAGTTTGCCATGAAAGGGGAGGAGGGAAATCAGACCCAAACCAATATCACTATCAGTGGCATACACAGAGAGCATCTCCTAGAAACGAAAGATCCAAGTTTGTTCCTAGCCACTTTGGCGATGTCTTTTTTGAATTGCATCTGCTTTAAAGCAAGCCTTTGCTTTATTTTATTTATTTATTTATTTATCTATTTATCTATTTATTGTTTAATTAATTTATATACCACCTGATTCCAAAGGCTCTAAGCAGTTTACAAAAACAGTTTGTATGCAAACCCTTTAAGTAAAACTGCCTTGGAATAACGTGTATGTATGTCAATAATGCTCAGATTAGTCCAACATAGATTAGAGCCCTACGTGGAAAAGGAAATGCCGGATGTTCAAGCCGGTTTCAGAAAAGGCCAGGGAACAAGAGACATCATTACCTATGCATGCTGGATAATTGAGAAAGCCAGAGAATACAAAAAAGAAGTCAATATGTGCTTTTTCGACTACAGAAAATGCTTCAGTTGCGTCGACCATGTCAAGTTGTGGAATATCCTTAGGAAAATGGGCGTCCCAGAACATCTAATTGTTCTCATGAGAAACCTATACACAGGATAGGAAGCCACAGTCCAGACAGAACATGGTGAAACAGACTGGTTCCACATCGGCAAAGTAGTAAGACAAGGCTGTGTACTTTCTCCTTCTTTATTCAATTCATATGCTGAACATATACTGAGAGCAGCTGGATTGGAAGAAGATGAGCATGGTTTTGAAGTTGGAGGAAAAAACATCAATAACCTGCACTACGCTGATGACACCACTCTGATAGCTGAGAATGTGGGTGATCTGCAAGCTCTAGTAATGAAAGTCAAGGAACACAGTGAAAAAATGGGACTACAATGGAAGGAAGGAAGGAAGGAAGGAAGGAAGACTAAATTTATGTAAATGGGTACAACAACCAGCCTGACAGCTGCGGAGCCAGACGAATGGTGGCCTGGTTGCAGCCCCGCTTGGCGGCCTCCTCCAGTTACCCTCAGGTTCGTGATGTTACTTGAAGGAAAGAAAGGGGAAAATATCCTATTAGGCAGCCAGCACTGCCTGAAATAACAAACAGAGAGTTCACTCGGGCTCTTGGCAGCCTGGGTAAGAGGGGAGAGTTCGATCTGGGCTCCTCTGGAGCCCGAACCATGGGGCTTCAGTGACCATTTTCATTGGTGGACTGAGTTCTTTGAACTCATTTGCACAATTGTGGTTACGCCCCTGCAGCCTCAGAATTGATAATGAAGACACTGAATGGGTGGATAGCTTCTGCCTTTTAGGATCGACCGTCAACAATAAAGGATCCAGGAGTCAAGAAATATGCCCCAGATGAGCACTTGGTAGGGTTGCAATGAAGGTCTTGGAAAGGATATTTAGATGCCGTGACGTGTCTATACCTACAAAGATTAGAATCGTTCGGACAGTGGATTTTCCCATGACACTCTATGGATGCAAAAGCTGGACTTTGAAGAAGCGATATAGAAAAAGTACTGACGCTTTTGAACTTTGGTGCTGGAAAAGACATTTGAGGATACCATGGACAGCCAGGAAAACAAACAAATGGATCATAGAACAAATCGATCCAGAATTTTCACTGGAGGCACAAATGCCAAGGCTCAAACTATCATACTTCGGACACATTATGCAAAAACGCAGGTCCCTTGAGAAGTCCATAGTGCTGGTGAAAGTTGAAGGAAAGAGAAGAGACGACCAGCAGCAAGGTGGATGGACACGATTACAACAGCAATTATTGCACCACTGAAAGACCTTAAAGGCCAAGTTGAAGACAGATCATCCTGGAGAGAATCTATCTATGTGGTTGCTAAGAGTCAACACTGACTTGACAGCATCAATCAATCAGTGTCAATGCCAATGATTTTGAACTGCCCTTCATATGCTTTTTGTAAATCTTAAAGAAAATAATGACATATCCACATATCTTACTTTCTGTCTGAACTCTCTTTTGGAGAACCAGTTCCAAAAGCGTTCATTCTGCCATAGGGAGCTAAATTTCTTAAGTTGAGATAACAGACTTTCTTAATAGAAATATGCTTCCAGGTAGAAGGGAACTTGATCTGTGGCACTACTCCCTTTCAGTTTCAGTTCTACAGCTAAAACATGAATATAGTAATACTTATTTATCTCACACAGGGTTGTAGCAAGGATTACATCCAATAATATATGTGAACCACTTTGCACACTAAAAAACTGCCATAATGTGTGAAGCATCTATCTTCTATCTATATAATTCTCTAAGGCATACCCGTGGCTAATGCCGTGCGTGGCAGCTCTCGCGAGAATTCGCAAGCAGAAGCACTCTGGTGATTGGGCAGTGGGGATTCCATATGCAGATAGGGAGGAGGAGCCTGTGAAAGCAGAAGCACCATGGTGATTGGGCAGTGGGGATTCCATATGCAGATAGGGAAGAGGAGCCTCTGATGGTTAAGGTCAGTTGGAATGCAACAGTTACTGGTCAGAAGATGTTCTTTATTGTAGAGGAGAGGAATCTATATATAAAAAAGGATAGTGGGCAGGGGTCTGCAAAGAGAGGGGTTGTGAGGGAGGAAAAAGCCCCTTCATGAGAAGGAAGCTGGCATAGTGTGAATTAGATAGGAAACAAAGATGAACCAGATCTGTTTACTCAGGAAGGGAGAGAGAGAAAGAGAGACGGGAGGGGAGGGAAGAGTGAGTGGAGGAGAGAGAAAAAGAAGGGAGGGGAAGAGAGAAAGAAGGAAGGGCAAGGGGCCCGAGCCTGTCAGCAGCCTGAGGGGAATGAGCAGCCATGGAGGCACCTATTGGCAGCCAAGGCCATTGGCGGAGGCAGGCAAGGGACGTGCCCAGGGCTGCCAGCGGCCTGAGGGGAATGAGCGGCCATGGTGGTGGAGGTAGTGAGGAAGAGCCCTGTCAACCACTACTGCTGCTGCTGCTACTCCTTTGGGGAGGAGCAGGAACAGGACTCCGGCGAGGGTGTGGAGGTCTCTGGGGATAGGGGTTGCAGCTTGGCCAATAGGTGCCACAATGCTGCAGCCGCAACCAAGAGGTGTGAGGTGGATGGAGTGAAGTGATGGAGGAGGAGCAGGAGTGCAGCTCAGGTGAGGGTGGAGAAAACTCTGATGTGAGAGGGCCTGTAGCAGGGGGTGTGAGGAGCAATCAAGTACTAGCGTGCAGATGATCTGTGCGGGTTAAGCTAGTTATTATTATTGCAATAATGAGCAATAACTGACTGAGGGTAGATAAAAACTGAACTGCGAAGAGCCATTGATGGCCTGTTCACTGGACAGATGATCTATTTGTCTTGGGCACCAGGCCTGAAATCAGCATGGCCAGTCACAGTGGATAAAATGGGTTCAGGTAAAGGAGATGGGAAGAGTGGTCTTGGGAGGAGGAGGAGGAGGAAGAAGAAGAAGAAGGGGAGAAGATACAGAAATGATGAGCATGGTGGAACCCAAACTAGAACCAGGAACCCAAACTAGGTGCACAAATACCTAGAGCAGCTCAAATGTAGGGAAACAATGCATTATCCACTACCCCAGAAAAACAAAAAGGAACCACACATTGAGAGGCAACGCTCAAGGCAACAATTCTATGTACATAACATTTGTAAGAGATTATGCTTTGGGTGAAGCTGGAGTGTTAAGACAAAAGCAAAAGAAATCACAAAAAGACTTTTTAAAATTCTGGATTCAAAAATTTCTCTAAGCATTTCTAAATTAGATCACAGTCAATCCCTCCTTTAATTTGCTTATGGAAGACTTTTTATTTTCTCCTGTCAGAGGATTTCAATATTTGTCTTAACTGAAGCTTTTGAATATATTTCAGAGGAGAGATTATCATATGAGAAAGTGCATTTGCCTGAAGTCTTCCCATCAAAAGACAGTTTGCCTAGAAAAACACACACATTCCCCCTCTTTAGATTTTTTCACACTTTTTTCCTGAACAGAATGTACAGAACTGGAATAATTCATTAGCCTATGGAAAAATTCATTGAAATCTTTCACACTTGGGGCTAAGGCTGTTACCTTGCTCAGCAAGGTAATTTTTCTGTGATTTTTTTTAGGGTCATTCTAATTCTCTCTTACTAACAAAGAATGTTGTAGGTAGACCGCCTTGTCAGTAAAACACACAGCTCTAAAATACCTATTCATAATATGATTATTAGCAAATGTGCTGATTTTTAAGGACACACTTTCCATTCATTGCATACCAGTTATGCTAGTGATGTCCTATTTTATTCAAAATGTAAGTGCTAGTGTAGCAATACCTTTGATGCGCTTTAATACATTTTCCAGGTTTTTCTTAAAAAGAAATTTTTATATGGAAATGCATTCATAGGAAATTTGACAAGAACAGAATCCTCTAATAAAGAGCAGAGAGAAAGCCAATATCTTATCTATAGAACCACTGGGCTCAAGCAAAGACTGCGCTCTCTTATCTTTTCCTGGATGGGACACACTCCATAGCTGTTCAGATTAATATTCTGATCCTCATGCTCTCCACTGCTCTCAGTGTCAGTGATGAGAAATTCTAGGAACAATGCTACCTGGGCTTGCCTTACTTTGAAGGAGAGATCACTGAAGACCTATGGTACTTTTGTAAAACAAAGTGGACAAGTTTGGTACTGGAGAAAAGAGACGTGTGTGTGTGTGTGTGTGTGTGCGTGTGGGTGGGTGGAGAGAGAGAGAACTGGTGTTGGTGCAGCAATGCAAAGAAGACGCCAGCCAGCACTGCTGGGGTTATGCTGCATGCCGCCTTGCACCACATACACAGCCAAACTATGGTGTGCCCTAGCAGTTGAGGTTGGTGGTGAGGGGAAAGAGGGGTGGCATCTGGGTGAGTGAGGCGGGTGATGGGCTGGCAAAGGAGGCGGAGTGCTGAGAGCCAGAGATGGGCTGGCAAAAACACAGTTGAGATAAGGCAGCAGCAGGCAGGTGAAGTGAAATCTGTGGTGGAGCAGGGTGCCTGCAGTTGCTGCCCTGTGGTGCACTCTCCGCCTTAGGCCATCGCCTCACTTGACCTCATGGGAGAGCCACCCACCTGCTAATCCACCCAGCAGACTAGGACACTTATGTACTGGCATCACTGCCCATACAGAGGCATAAGTGTCCACACAAAGGAGCCATATAGCTCCCTGCAGACAGGGATTTGAATTGCCCAGCAGCCCAAATGCAGACAAGAACAAGCTGCACACCACAATCCTTTTGCCAGGGAAAAATCCAGGACCACCATAAGAAGGAAAGAGTGCTGTTCCAATTGCAGTAGCCAGCCACCTCCAGAGGCCAGCATCTAGAAGCATAATAACTGCACACAGAGCTCAACGGCAACAGATCTTCCAGGAGAAAGATCTGAATCCAAGTTTGTTAGAAATTATTCTGCACAGATATTAATAACATTACATGCAGCAGCAGATAATCTGTGTGAGGGGAAGGTCTCTGGAGAAAAACATTTTCACAGCTTGCAGAATATGTTTGCATACCTGTCATGTTTTTCCTGAAACTTTTTCTTATTCTCTTCAAACTGCTCCAAGACACCTTTGAATCTTCCAGGAGGAAAATTAAGTGAACCTTTTTCTTTTCCATCCCCTCCAAAGAGCTGTGGTTTAGACTGGTACTTGGCAAAAATGCTGGGCTCATTCTGTTTTTGAAAGAAAGACAAAATGTAATAGTATTTTATATGTATGAAGGGAAAAAGATAGAGTGACAGCCAAATGCTGTCTACACATTCACTAGCAAGTGCCTCCTCTTTTTCTGTGTAGTATTTTATTTTATTTACACTAAAACAAAAGTTTAATCTGGAGGTCTGTGTATCACTGTAGCCAAATTCCTGTTTTCTAAGAGGGGCATGGTTGATGAACCAACATTAAGCTACTGAAAAGCACTCTTGGCCACAGATGCCTCTTGAGAATTAATTAACAACACTAGATCATGTAGCACTCCCAGACTAGAGACCTGCTCCTTATGGGGGAGTGTAACCCCACCCAGAACAAGCTGTAAACACAACATAATCCATCCTTACACCTATTTTCTTCAAACTACAAACTTTCTTCAACACACTCCTATTAAAATGCTCAACTTCATTTAATTTACTAACAATTAATTAGAAATACAATATTTTCTGTGACAATAAAGAGAATATTGTCACAGAGATCATATTGCCTTTTAGTTTAAGTGGCAGCATATTTGTGAGCATGCGGAATGGTAAATTTGTTTGCTTAAAGATATGAGACAACAGCAATCTGTGGGGGAAATTCAAATAAAAAGTGCTTATTGGAATGTTTTATATCGGTTTATCACAGAATTTTCTTTCTATAGTAATAATGAGCAAAAGTGTGCAACTTCTGCCGATAGTACTGTTTCAACAGCAACATGTATTTCTAAAAGTGAAAAAGTAGGGAAGATAATTACAAGTATCCATTAACACTGCTTTGCAAACTAATTTTGAAAGTGGTTTATAATGCTGTAAAATAAAAATATAAAATTGTTGATGCTACACACGGTTATTTTTAGGATGGCTGAAAGCGGCCTTTCAGTTTTTGAAGGATTTGCATATGCAAGCAATCTGTATGTCTACTGAAGAGAAGAAAGTCTTGTCAGAAAGAATTCAATGAAGATAGTTAATCATTGGTACTTATACCCACAAATGCTTCATCATATTTATAATAATGTCCCTCCAAAATGTTGGCAGGGATGTGGGGAAATGGGAACACTTTTATTTATCTATTTATTTATTCTATTTCTATACTGCCTTTCCAAAAATGGCTCAAAAATTTCCACATGTGATGGAACTGCAGTGTTATAAACAGGTTCTGAAGGAGAGTCTTTGATTAAATCAATGAAATTACACATTACAGTTTTCTGCCTACATCTAAGTGGACACTGTTAAATATTTTTGAATGTGAATTTCAGGGCACTATGCAGATAAGCTTTGTTTAATCTCTCTTGTTTACAGCAAGACTAGAAACAACACACTAGAGGAAAAGTCAGGAATCACCTAGAATACCATGGTATCAACAAAAAGGGTCTTGGGAATTAATGGACAAAATAACAAAACAAATCTGTGTCCTTAATAAGCAAGATGATTCTGCTGCTTTAATAGAAGATTGGTTTCCATTAATCTCATTTGTAAACTAAAAGTCACTGGTTAAATGTTTTCCTGAAACATATGTTAATTCTGGTCAAATATAATTATGGTCTAGCATCATTTTTTGCACACAGTATCCCCTCTCCTATTAAAAACATAGGGGCTAATATCTAGATGAATGTTGCAATGGCACTACAGGGCAGGGGGGATTTTCACTGATATCCCTTTAGGAGGCACGGGGGGGTGGCTTTAGAGGGAAGGGGAAATCAGTGAAAATAATTAATCTAGATGCCTGCCCCCCTTTTTTTTAAAGTGAGGGGTGGGGGCAGAATGTGTGTATTATTATTGTTGTTGTTGTTGTTGACAGTTGGATTGTCCCATAATTTCCCCCAGAATTGCACTGTTTCTTCTTTATTTGGTGTTTCTACGTTTCTTGCAGTTTCTCCTTCTATGCTTTGGTAGAAACGTCTCTGATCTGACTGGAATAGTAGATTCCGCCTGTGTTGTGTGATTCTGGCTTCGTATCTGCTAATCTACTTTAACACTGCTGTTATTTGCTGCTTTATTATTTCCAGGACTTCTCTAATTTTCCTTGAATCTAGATAGTATTTTTGGATCAGATACTGTTTGGTGTTTTCATTCATCAGCTTCTTGTCTTTCATATATTTCAATTTACTAGCATCTGATCTAAGTTCTAATCCAATCTTCCATTTAGGTGATGTACTACTTTCTTTTTTAACAGGTCCACTGATCTTATATCCAAGCTCTTGTGTTGTCATTGTTGCTGCACTGTACATTAGTTGGTTTGTTTCTTGCAAATTATTGGTTGTTATTTCTGCAAGTGCAGCATTTGCATCTTTTAATGCCTGAGCAAGTTGTGTTTTGGCAACTGTTTTTAGAGCTGGAAGTCGAACCCTGGTGGTTGTTTCATTCATGTGCTCAGTTACAGGAGAAACTCGGAAAATTAGAATATCGTGCAAAAGTCCATTAATTTCAGTAATGCAAATTAAAAGGTGAAACTGATATATGAGACAGACACATTACATGCAAAGCGAGATAAGTCAAGGCTTAATTTGTTATAATTGTGATGATCATGGCGTACAGCTCATGAAAACCCCAAATCCACAATCCCAGAAAATTAGAATATTACATGGAACCAAGAAGACAAGGATTGAAGAATAGAACAATATCGGACCTCTGAAAAGTATACAGTGTACTGTGCTTGATTGGCCAGCAAACTCGCCTGACCTGACCCCATAGAGAATCTATGGGACATTGCCAAGAGAAGGATGAGAGACATGAGACCAAACAATGCAGAATTGCTGAAGGCCGCTAATGAAGCATCCTGGTCTTCCATAATACCTCATCAGTGCCACAGGCTGATAGCATCCATGCCACGCCGCATTGAGGCAGTAATTGCTGCAAAAGGGGCCCAAACCAAGTACTGAATACATATGCATGCTTATACTTTTCAGAGGTCCGATATTGTTCTATTCTTCAATCCTTGTCTTCTTGGTTCCATGTAATATTCTAATTTTCTGAGATTGTGGATTTGGGGTTTTCATGAGCTGTACGCCATGATCATCACAATTATAACAAATTAAGCCTTGACTTATCTCGCTTTGCATGTAATGTGTCTGTCTCATATATCAGTTTCACCTTTTAATTTGCATTACTGAAATTAATGGACTTTTGCACGATATTCTAATTTTCCGAGTTTCACCTGTATGTTTTGCTTTAGTTCTTGTTGCTTTTCTGTTAAACGGCATTCAGGTTTTTGAGGTGAAGGCAAAGGGGAGGTTGCCTGGTTTTGATTTTGAAACAGTTCAGCAACAGTGGCATCCACCGTGTAGGGCTTTAAAGGTCAATACCAGCACCCTGAATCTAGCCCGGAAGCGGACCAGTAGCCAATGAAGCCAACACAGGATGGGTGTAATACTTGTGAAGCGACTTGCACCCATGAGCATCCTTGCAGCAGCATTCTGAACCAGTTGAAGCTTCCGAACAATCTTCAAGGGCAACTCCACGTAGAGCACATTGTAGTAGTCCAATCTGGATACCAATGCATGAGTGACAGGTCAGGTCCCACTTCTCCAAGTAGGGTCGCAGCTGGCGTACCAGTCGTAGTTGGTAAAAGGCATTTCTGCACACCACTGCCACCTGCACCTCCAAGGACAGTGTTGGGTCCAGAAGAACCCCCAAGCTGTGGACTTTGTCTTTCAGAGGGAGCGTGACCCTTTCCAAGATCAGATTTATCTCATTACTTGGATGATCAGTTCTACCAACCCAGAGCACTTATGCGTCTATCAATCCGTCCCATTGCTGGGGTCAAGTCTGGCTCCTAAATCAAAAGCAGTAAGACCTGACCCCCAGAATCACCAGCAGCACAGCTGCTGCCATTGGCCTTGCCATGCTGGTAAGGGCCCTTAGTAGCAGCTGCAATCACCCGGTGTTGTATGGGTACTCCACCAAGAGATCAGAGAACCAGTGGAGTTTTAGACTGATAACACTGCTGCATGGCATTCTAGCAGACAAAAGAACATTAAAGGCAGCATGGCAAGTTCACACACATTTGTGCACAGCTTAGTAAGGAGTTCTGTCTGGCAGGAGACAAAGCCAAATGACTCAGCTGTTAGCTGGGCAGAAGATAGCACTGTTTGTACTGCAGCAGCTCAATCAGATTGGGTTGCCAAGATGGCTTCGTTGAAGGCATGAATGGAGTAATTTTTAATGGATATGTTAAGTGTGAATTAGTTGCTCCCCACTATGGCCCTTTAGTGCTGCTGCTGCACTGCTTTTCCACAATCAGCTGGAAGTAGAATTAAAATTGTGATTCCACATCGCACTCAGTATAGCTTTATATTAAGGTCATCACGACCCCAGTAGCTGGGCTGGGAAGGGGAGGTGGTGGGGTAAGGCAGGTTCTTACCTGCCTTCCCCCTACACAAGCAGCTGCCCTCTTGGGCTCCTCCGCACCACGTGCCCACATGGTCAGTGCGGCAACGGAGATGTGAGCTGAGACAGGGAGGAGGAAGTCCTTCAGGCATCCCAGAGTGCACTGTGCAAGCAATGGAGTGGCTGCTTTCTGTAGAGCAGCTGCCGCTTTGCTCTGTGTGGCCATTCCTCCCTCTTGGCTCATGCCTAAAATGGTAGTGGGCTGGGGTGAGGGGGGGGAGCCCAGCTACCTGGCAGCAATCGCATATATGTTCGCCTGAGCAGAACAAAGTGTAAAGTAAAGTGTGCCGTCCAGTCGATTTCGACTCCTGACACCAACAGAGCCCTGTGGTTTTCTTTTGGTAGAATACAGGAGGGGTTTACCATTGCCTCCTCCCGTGCAGCCTTTCAACATCTTCCTTTCAACATCTTGCAGCCCGATATAGTACTAGCAGGGATTCGAACCAGCAACCACATGCCTGTTAGTCAAGCATTTCCCTGCTGCGCCACCATCAGTAAAAAGCCATGTAGAGAAACCGGGCTCTGCAGGTCTGGAGCAGCCAGGAGCAGAGGGCTCCCAAGGCTCCAGACAACATGAGCTGCCCTGGGGTAGCCCAGGCAGCTTGTCATGAGAACAGCCTCATTATCTGGCAATTCCAAGGACCATGTCCTAGATATTTCTATAATATTTGAGACCCATTCAGCAAAAATTCCATGCAGTTTTAATTAGTGGCTTCCCCCTTACAACTTCTGCCTATGCTATTGCTTCCTGCAGCATTACTCATGCATAACCTCATAATTGCCCCCTAATCAATCAATTCCTGTTCCTTGCAAGTGGCAGCTTTACTTCCTGATTTCCGTCCCCCCACCCTCTGATTTTTAATTGCAAAATAGCTCCATAACCTTTAATCAATAGCATGTCAAATATTCTGGAAGTATGATGCTAATTATATAGTTTACCATGATTGTTTTTAAAGTCATTAAGAAAAGAAGAGCTGTGTACAGATGCACCTGTCGCTGCAGAATTAGCTCTGCTTTCCTCATCTTCAGTCCTGCACTGATACACACATACAACTTATGGTTCAAATCCTAATAGTGTTTCCTGCACACTCCTCCCCACCTTGTTTCAAATGAACTGCCCTCTTTATATTTGGTTTTCAAAATTCCTGATATGATTATCCAATTAGAATATCCAATTAGATATGATTATCCAATTAGAAATGCTTATAAAAAGCACTGTTAAATATGCTTTGATGAAGCGGGGTGGCTTTGTAAAAGACACATGGACAAGCCAACTGACACTATGCATACATCTGTTCTGAAAGGGGTAAGTAACTTTATAACAGACACAAAAGCTATCCTATCAGCACTGGGCAAGTCCTCTATTCCCAAACTGTGCAAATGAGGTAAATGCACTTCCACAGTGGGGTCACTGCTGAAATGTTGTACATCTGTATGCGTGCACTCTAAGTGGAGTTGTTCTCTATTCAAGCAGAAAAGGCCTGCTTCTGTTCAAGGAAGCATTGTTGAACAAAATGGAAACCTGAGTCCCTTGATTTAAAGCAGCCAGATTGCCCTTTCATCTTTTCCCCCCAAAGCAAAATTCATTTTCCCTGTTTGAAGTGGCAGACTAGGGAAGCCACTTACAAAGCACAGAACGGGCAAAAAGCATCTAAGGCTTCAGAACAGACCTTACTGCACTCTCTAATCTCAAACATTAAGCTTCTTTTTGTGTTAAAAGTGCTTTGGTGTAAATGTTATTTAAATGAAAACTACTATTTCACGGCAACTGCAGTGAAAATACCACTTGCATATGCTTTCTCAAATGCATATACCATTTGAGAAAGCACAGGAAAAATAGAGATTCCTGCTTTTACAGACAGTGAAAAATCTTCCCCAGCAGAATCAATAGCAATATAGCAGATGGATGCTAAATTTTAAGAAGTTAATAATCTCTGGCATAGATCATCCTGTAGGAGACCACTTTCCCCCCTCCTCAGATGTAATGAATGGAAGTACAGCTCTTTTTACAATGGGAAACATCGTGATATTTTCACAAGAACAATAATCTAAGCACACTGTGAAGTAAAACAGAGGATAGTTTCATTACGGAAACAAGAATAAAACAGTAGCTGCCTGTGCCTATAAACAGAAATGAATGAAGTATAAATTGTGGGCCCACAGCTGCTCATGTGTTTCTCTTTCAAACAACAATATTGAACTTCACTTCTTGTACTCAAGAATATTAATGTTCTTCATGACTATAACAGCACTGTGCAGGTGTGGAATTTGGTATCTGTCACATAATCTCAGCTTCAGTTTTTGTTGTTCGTTTGTTTTTCCTTTTGCACAGGGCACTTCCGGTGCACCATGCACTGGGGCAGAAAGGACGTATGCTGCCACCCCGCTGGACTGTTTTAAAGCACTGCGCTGGTGGGGGAAACGTGGCGGTGGGGGATAAGAGCACCCTCCCCAGTCCTTAAAGCTACTCCCCACCTCTGAACCAGCCAAACTGCCCAACTTTTGAACCGATTTGGAGGTCCATAAAAGGGCCTCTGAACCAGTTCGTGCACATCCCTATCCAGCACTTTTATCCATGACCCTAAAACCCCCTAGAGGTCACTATGAGACATTGCAGCTGAGAGCTGATGCTGCCAGGGTCCTAGCTCCAACATATTTTACCATAATTTTTATATATATTACAGTGTCTTAAGGTCTTCTCCGTTACATGCCGAGGCTGTTCTCACAAGCAACCAAGCCCAAGCTTAAGCAGCCAAGCCTGGGCTTGGTTGCCTGTGAGAACCGCCAAGGATCCACATGGATCCCAGCAGTGCTACGGTGCTAAACCCAGTGCCACACCCTGGCTGTTAGCCGAGGTCCCGGGATCCTATGTCAGTGCGGCTTGCTTGTAGCTTGCACTGACATAGAGACAGGCACCTAGAGGGCCCACCCACTGGGGAATCCCCCAGTGCACTGTGCTTGGTGCACAGAGCACTGTGGGATTCACAAAAGCCAAGGCAATGAGTTTACTCTGTTTACCTGTGCTGCCAGGAGCAGCACAGAGAGCTGTCCATGCTGCTCTCGGCAGCACTAGTCATATGGGTGTTTGGCTTGCGCAGCTCAGGGGCTGCAACAAATCATCTTGGGGAAGGTAGATTGAACCCTGCCTTGCCCCCACCTGTCTACCTATTCGCGAGCACAGTGAACATAAGAACAATCCTGCTGGATCAGGCCCAAGGCCCAGCTAGTGCAGCATCCTGTTTCACACAGTGTCCCACCAGATGCCACTGGGAGCCTACAGTTGAGGGCATGCCATCTCCCCTGCTGTTACTCCCCTATAACTGGTACTCAGAGGCAACCTGCCTCTCGGGCTGGAGGTGGCCTACAACCCTCCAACTAGTAGCGGTTGATAGACGTCTCCTCCATGAAGTTATCCAAGCCCCTCTTAAAGCCATCCAGGTTGTTGGCTGTCACCACCTCTTTTGGCAGAGAATTCCACAAGTTGATTATGCTTTGTGTGAAAACGTACTTCTGTCTGTTGGTCCTAAATTTCCTGGCAATCAATTTTATGGGATGGGCCCTGGTTCTAGTGTTATGTGAGAAGGAAAAGAACTTCTCTCTATCCACTTTCTCTACACAATGAATGATTTTATAGACCTCTATCATGTCTCCCCACAGTGGTGTGAATTGCCTTACTGTAGAGCTGGGAGAAAAG
Source organism: Hemicordylus capensis (assembly GCF_027244095.1). Taxonomy (NCBI): domain Eukaryota; kingdom Metazoa; phylum Chordata; class Lepidosauria; order Squamata; family Cordylidae; genus Hemicordylus; species Hemicordylus capensis. The sequence continues at coordinate 266,342,442 of NC_069658.1, forward strand.
CTGGTATTGTGGTAGTGAGCATAAATTATTCCCTTTGCTAAGCAGGGCTCACCTTGGCTTGCATTTGGGTGGGTAACTACATGTGAGTGCTGTCAGCTATATGATATTGCTATAGCTGACAGTGGTGCATCTGCTTACTGCATGCAGAAGGTCCCTGGTTTAATCCCTGGGATCTCCAGCTAGCGTTGACAGAGACTCCTGCCTGAAACCTTGGAGAAGCCGCTGCCAGCCAGTGTAGATCAGGGTGGGCAAACTTGGCCCTCCAGCTGTTGCTGAACTACACTTGTGGCTGGGGATGATGGGAGTTATAGTTCAATATCAGTCAGAGGGCCAAGTTCACCTACCCCTGGTGTAAACAATACTGAGCTAGATTGAGCTAGACAATATAGAGCTATACCTCTAGTATAGACAATACTGAGCTAGATTTCTGACTGCTGTCCCATGTGCCTAAACAAATAATAAACAGTCCTACAGTTTCTGTAGGACCAGTGCATAATGACAAAAAATGACTAACTTGGCAAAGAGGCACCTTTTTAATGTGGTGATTCTCTTTATTTAGCAGGGGGGGAGTAACTGACCCTATCCACCCCCAGCACAGTACCTCCAGTGACTGTTGCTGGTGTCTGTCTTATGTTTATTTTTAGATTTTGAGCCCTTTGGGGACAGGGATCCATCTTGTTTGTTTGTTATTTCTCTATGTAAACCACCCAGAGCCATTTTTGGAAGGGTGGTATAGAAATCAAATAAATAAAATAAAATAACTTGGGTTGAAATATTTCCTCAGCCTGGAAGTTCCCTGGGCAGCATTCAGTAAGTGACTACATAAGTCATGTTACCTCTCAGCCTAATGTCCCTTACAAGGGTTGTTATGAGGCCAAAATGCAATATTGAGCTCTTTGGAGGAAGGGTAGGATAAAAGAACAAAAAATACAAAGATAATAGCAAACTTTACATTAATGTTTTCTACTTCCCAAAGAGCCTAGTGCCAGTACATCAGACTCACATCCTGAGAATTTTGCTGTGAGCTTTTGCCTTGTCTTTGGATACCAGATTCTAGTGAGGCTGATGCTGACTGTGAGTTCTCCAGGCAGAACTGGGAACCAAAAAGAAACTGAGAATCACTCATACTGTTGTAATCACTAGGAACACTGGTCCCGCTGGGTGGTTTATTGGGCCTGAAACAGAAAAGCAAAAAAGGAATGACCTCTAAGCAAGTGTAACTAATAATAATAGCAAATATATATTAATCTAAACTCCATAATAAAACAGTATTACATGTTTGGCAATCCAGATAAATGTTCACTAAAAGTACTGGCATTTTGCAGCAAATGATCTTCTATCATCCATGAAGAAAAAACAAGCCAACACACTTGAAATCCTAATATCAGTGATTTAATGGCCCATGTCATTTTTCTTGGGCACTCTGAAAGAATATGTTTGTGATTTTACACACTAGCAATATACTTGATCATTCTTTTCTCCCAATAAATGTGCATGTTTGAAAGCTCTTGGTTGAAACAGGAAGTGAAGGAGTGGGAGTGGAAAATATGCCAGGAGTTCTCACTTGCTTCTGTAGTAGTTGCACCTAAGCAGTCACTGACATTCTGTTGATACATATAGTCAAGATTCTGTGTATTATACAGTTCCGTATGAAAGCTGAATTTGGAAACCCAGCATCCTGAAACTCTTGGGTTCTGTTTTTTTGTTGTTTTTTTTAATGTCTTGCTCTGTGACTGTGAGAAAAATATCAGAAAATCTACAAGTGTTTATCTTGTACTGCTCAGCAGCTTCTTGCCTTGACTAATATAAGCAGGAAAAAATAACACTTAAACACTTGCCTAGTCACCAGTGGCAACCTGAAATTTATGTTGGTACAAGTGTCATTGGTTGGGCTTATTTTCTTTTTAACCTTTTTAACCCCCACACCTCTGCAAGCAATGGTCACTTCAGAGAGCTTGAACCATTCCTAACATTTCATGCCAGTAGCCTTCCCACCCACCCCCGGCTCTATAAGGTGCCAGAAAATGATCATACATTAAATCACAGGATCATTTTCTGATGCATTCTTAGGGGAAAGGGGCAGTCAGCAGGAGCTGACCACTGGGAATGTTATCAGCACTTCAATTGCTGCTGCTCACAGAGGTGCAGCAAAAAATGCCGGTTAAAGAAAAAGTCCCATCAATGACATCAACAATGGTAAGCTCCTAAAAACAGATGAACAAATTTTTTTGCAGGTGGGTAAATACAGTGTCTGGGGCCCAGTTACAAGGCTGAATAAAATATATCCAAATTTAATTTGCATACAGGCTGCAGAATTTGAGTCACCTTGGTGCAGAATTTTGGGGTTTAATGCATCACACAGCCCTACATATATAGCACATAGCTGGCTTCTTCACTCAATTATTCACATTTCAAAGGCTTTAAAAATATCAATGACAAGCTATCTGGGAGTTTCCAAAATATGTTCTTCCACTCATTGCATCTCTGTCCACAGTTCAATAATCCCAATCTGTTAACATCAGTAACAATACAGTTTGACTTCCTCACAGGGGCAGAAGAATTCAGCCATTTCTTCCCCACACCAGCTAGCAGAACTTGACTCATGCAATATGGTCTTCTCTGCAGCCTTTTCAAATTCATCAGAATTTTCACTCCCTTTGAAAGCCATGGCAGAAGCCCTTCAAAGCCACAAAATCTTGCATCTGACAAAGTCAAAGCTCCATATTTAAATAGTAAGTTCCTGATTTTACTTTTGCATGCTTAATAACTACCCCTGGCTTAAAGAACATTCTGAGTTCTGATTTCAACTATGAAGCAGATTGCTCCCTTTCAGAGTCTTTCAGATAGCGTT